>NC_134981.1:45711343-46019818 GCF_965638725.1 Aptenodytes patagonicus
GGACACAGGGGCGGAAGTAACTATTTTGCATTCAGCTTCTCGGGACTTGCAGGGACAGACAGTCCTGGTACAATGATTGGGGGGGGTAGACTGCAGCTTGAGTTGTAACAGTAAAATTGACATTAGGTAAAGCACCCCAATTTAAAGCTACAGTGCTTGCAGCTCCAATTGGTGAATATATATTGGGAATGGATGTGCTGTGTGGCCATCAGATCAATACACAGTATGGACTTTTTGCATTTGGGCACCCCTGATTCATTCAGGCATTTCGAGTTGCAGAGATGATTTTGTGGGGTCATCCAAAGTGGGACCCGGTGAAGTTGCCGACCCCAATTCAACCCGTGTCATTGCGTCAATACCGCATTCTGGGGGGTGAAAAAGAAATTCAAAAGACTATTGCTGCTTTACAGCAAGCTGGCATTGCACAGATGGCATTGAGCCCGTTTAATAGTCCCATCTGGCCGGTGAAGAAGACAGACAGAACATGGCATATGACAGCCTATTACCGTGCTCTGAACCGGGTAACCCTAGAACTCACAGCAATAGTGCCAGATATGGTAACATTGCTAGAGCACATAACCACTGCTGCTCAGCTGTGGCACGCTGTAATCGATCTGGCAAATGCGTTCTTTTCTATTGATATTCACCCTGACAGTCAAAATCAATTTGCTTTTACTTGGCAGGCATGGCAATATAAATTTACCATGTTGCCACAGGCGTATAAGCATCCTCCGACCATTTGCCATATGTTGGTGCAGGCAGATTTAGAGTGAATCATCCTTCCTCATGGAGTCTAATGCTACCATTATATCGACGACATAATGGTGCCGGGATCAGATGAAAAGGTAGTTCAAGAAGCTCTGGATATTACATTGGCAGCGCTACAGGAGCAAGGATGGGCGGTGAACCCAAAGAAAATCCAAGGGCCCGCAGAAAGTGTTGTGTACCTTGGTGTGCTCTGGGTAGGTGCCAAAAGGCGAATTCCGCCGAAAGTACAACATACCATACAAGCGTTTCCCATACCAGCAGCTAAGGCACAGTTACAGAGTTTTTTAGGTTTGTTAGGGTTCTGTCGGGCCTTTATCCCACACCTGGCATTCTTAATGAGACCCTTGCAGGAATTGGTATGAAAAGCAGCACCATGGCAGTGGCGCCCTCACCACCAACAAGCTTTTGATCTACGTGAGGAAGCCGTGGTGGAGCATGCGCATTTGATTCCACCTGAGAAAGAGCGACCTTTTGAATTAGAGATTACTGCTGCTGGAGATGTTACATCTTGGGGCCTGTGGCAACAGGTGGCACTGCAACGCAAAGAGCCTATTGGGTTCTGGTCACAGACATTGTGAGGAGCAGAAGGCGGTTATACGCCCCTGGAAAAAAGAGATTCTAGCAGTAGTTTGGGCACTGCAAGGCACTGAGCGTATCACAGGGCCCTCGTCTGTGACTGTTCGAATGCCCATTCCCTCGGCCGGCTGGGTTGCAGATGAATCAGATCGAGCTCATACAGGGGTGGCACAGGCAGCCACCCATTTTAAATGGAAACACTATCTGCAACAACGCCTGCGTATGGGCAGTCCAACCATTTCAACCCCACGTGCGCTTCTGTTAGGGGCTATCACCTTTCAACATGAGCCATCTCTATCAGACAATCTGCCTGCGATCGGGCCGCTGACTGCTCCATCCCCCATGGCAGAAGCACCACCAGTTGATGATGTTCCGATAGAACGCCAACATGCAGTTTGGTTTACTGACGAGTCAGCAACCTACACCCCTACAGGATGTCATCAGTGGCACACAATAGTGTATGCCCCATATAAGGATGAAGTTGCATATGCGTGGGGGGGGGGAATTCTAGTCAATGGGCTGAATTGCGCGCAGCAACTATCAGAATAGAAGAGGCCACTGGAGAAGTTTTCTTATATACTGATAGCTGGGTGGCCTATAAAGGCCTACAAACTTGGATAACATCCCGGGAAGCGGCTAACTGGCAAGTAGCAGGTCGTCCCTTGTGGGGTGTTGACCTATGGCAGCAGCTACTTGAGTTTGCGAGATGCTTTCCCTTGTCAGTCTGACATGTAAACGCACACATGAAAAATAATACCCTGGAAGCTCAGTTAAACACAGCGGCTGATACCATGGAGAGTACCCATATAAGCGTACAGGTGGCTGTTTTACATGAGGCCGCAGGCCATTGCAGTGCCTCTGCTATGTGGCTTCATGGCTTAAGCAAAGGTATAGACATTCCTTTGATGGCCTATCACACTGCACGAGCTAATTGTGCCATTTGTACTCAGCTTACTCCGGTTGCATTATCAACCACAGGCGGTGCCATACAATGTGGATCAGCCCCACGTGAAGATTGGCAAATTGACTACATTGGTCCTCTCCCGCCTTTCAGAACATATTTCATAGAATCATAGAATAGTTTGGGTTGGAAGGGACCTCTAAAGGTCATCTAGTCCAACCCCCCTGCCATGGGCAGGGACATCTGCAACTAGATCAGGTTGCTCAGAGCCCCGTCCAACCTGACCTGGAATGTTTCCAGGGATGGGGCATCCACCACCTCTCTGGGCAACCTGTGCCAGTGTTTCACCACCCTCAGCGTAAAAAATTTCTTCCTTATATCTAGTCTAAATCAAGCCCCCTTTAGTTTAAAGCCATTCCCCCTTGTCCTGTCGCAACAGGCCCTGCTAAAAAGTCTGCCGCCATCATTTTTATAAGCCCCCTTTCAGTACTGATAGGCTGCAATAAGGTCTCCCCGAAGCCTTCTCTTCTCCAGGCTGAACAACCCCAACTCTCTCAGCCTTTCTTCAGAGGAGAGGTGTTCCATCCCCCTGATCATTTTTGTGGCCCTCCTCTGGACCCACTCCAACAGGTCCGTGTCTTTCTTATGCTGAGGGCTCCAGAGCTGGACGCAGGACTCCAGGTGGGGTCTCACCAGAGCAGAGTAGAGGGGCAGAATCCCCTCCCTCGACCTGCTGGTCGCGCTTCTTTTGATGCAGCCCAGGATACGATTGGCCTTCTGGGCTGCGAGCGCACATTGCTGGCTCATGTCCAGCTTTTCATCCACCAGTACCCCCAAGTCCTTCTCGGCAGGGCTGCTCTCAATCCCTTCATCCCCCATTCTGTATTGATACCGGGGGTTGCCCCAACCCAGGGGCAGGACCTTGCACTTGGCCTTGTTAAACCTCATGAGGTTCACACGGGCCCACTTCTCCAGCTTGTCCAGGTCCCTCTGGATGGCATCCCTTCCCTCTAGGGAATCAACTGCTCCACTCAGCTTGGTGTCATCTGCAAACTTGCTGAGGGTGCACTCGATCCCACTGTCTATGGCATTGATGAAGATATTAAACAGTACCGGTCCCAATACAGACCCCTGCGGGACGCCACTCGTCACCAATCTCCATCTGGACATTGAGCCATTGACCACTACCCCCTGGATGCGACCATCTAACCAATTCCTCACCCACCGGACAGTCCACCCATCAAATCCATACCTCTCCAGTTTAGAGAGAAGGATGTTGTGGGGGACTGTGTCAAAGGCACTGGTGAGGTCACATCTGGAGTACTGTGTCCAGTTCTGGGCTCCTCAGTATGAGAAAGATATGGACTTACTGGAGCAAGTCCAGTGCAGGGCTACTAAGATGATTAAGGGACCGGAGCATCTTTCATATGAGGACAGGCCAAGAGAGCAGGGACTCTTCAGCCTGGAGAAGAGAAGGCTCAAAGGGGATCTTATCAATGTGTGTTAATAACTTATGGGAGAGAATGAAGATGAGGGAGCCAGACTCTTCTCAGTAGTACCCAGTGACAAGACAAGAAGCAATTGGTACAAATTTAAACATGTGAAATTCCAACTGAACAGAAGAAAATACTTTTTTTTTACTGTGAGGGTAGTCAAACACTGGCACAGGTCGCCCAGAGAGGTTGTGGAGTCTCCGTCCTTGGAGATATTCAAAACCCGACTGGACACAGTCCTGGGCAACCTTCTCTAGTTGATCCTGCTTGAAGACTAGATGATTTCACGAGGTCCCTTCCAACCTAAATGATACTGTGAAAAGCATGTTTACCAGCAGCTAAATTTCTCTGGACAATTCCACTTGAAGTAACATTCTTCTGCTCAGACTACTGACTTTTCCTGCACAGGTAACTAACCTGATATGTGGCAGATAAGGACCAGCACTATATAGCAAGCTAATACAAGGTCCAAAAAAAGCTTAGATTAGAAAGACTGAGATTAGCCATCTTGCTTTAACTAACCCTATTCTCTAGGCAAATCCAAGCTGTCCTCTTAATTCCTTCTACAATATTATCTTTCAAAAAAAGGTATGAGATAGAAGGTAATACACCCCCCCAACCCCCATTTTGGAATGCAGGCAACAGGCTCTGTAAAAATCCTATCTTCCTACCTCTTAATCAGCAAGTGCCTTGTCCAAAAGGAAGCCAAAAGTGAATTTGAAAACTTTTCCAGAGCAAGTAATCCAACCTAATTTTGAATTTAAAAAGGAAAAAGAAATACCTCTGAATAGTAAATACATATTTCCAGTATCCATAAGTTGTAAGGTGGCTTGTAACATTCAAGCACAACTTATTATGCCTTCCAATAGTTCAAACAATAATTGTAACTGAGGGAAGTCCTATGGCCATTGTTAAACAAGAGATGGATTTGAAACAAATTATCCCATCCCTCCTGACTCTATAATCCACTAACCTAGTGCCCAGATTCTTACCTGCATTCAAGTTTAAATGCATTTTGTTCCAAATAAATAGGAAGTGCCCATGTAAAGCTCAGTCTATTTAAAATTGCAAAACAAATGAAATCACGTTGTTCACCCTTATTAAGCAGGGAATCATATTAATACCTCATGCATTGGTCTATTCAAGTGATATGAAAGACAAATTTCTTATCCTTTGGACTGTTTTCAAGCTGCACTGAGTACTTAAGGAAAACACTATCTGGCCATAATTACATAGAAATCAACTCTACTTAATTAAGATAGCATGATCACAGCATTTAAACCTTGTTGCTTTTACAACTAGCAGAAAAAGATTAGAGGTGAAAGTAGCTGTAGCTTTAAGTTACAAGAAGAGAGTATAAGTTTACCTGTGCAAAGCATCACCTAGACTAAAGTCTTCTTGCATCAAATTCTTATTCTTAATTTAAAAATAAAAATAAATCACATCTCCAAATTCAGCCTTCTGGATTAGAGACTGATTTATAAACTCACTAGAGTGCACTGGAGTTAATATGGGAAATACACACCTATATATTAACTGAAGATGTTTTTAGCTTGGCTTCCTTCAGTAACAATGCTTATGTGACTAGTCAGTGCATACAAGATGCATGCCCAAGAACTTCTGAATCTTTCATATGATTGCAGTCAAGTTCACAGGCAGAAATCTCATAGATATTTATGTTCTTAAATAAAAGCAAACAGTCAAGGAGGAGGGACCAGGACTTGAACATTTGCAATTTTACCCTCAGCTTTTGAATGTCTGTTTTCCATAACTGAACACAGCAAATCTTCAGCTGCCACCAAACCTCTATCCAAAATAAAAAATCTTAGCATAACTTGTTTAAAAAGTCAGTCACAGCCAATCAAGACAAATCTGTAGGATACAAAGCTTCATTAGCTCTGCTACTCAGTTACTTGTTTAAACAATCTGCTGCAGCAGAAAGTCTTAAACAAACTGAGAAGCACTGTAAATAACTGTCTGAAATTCTTTATCTACTGCATAATGGCATTTGATCAGAAACATCTTACTCTTAACCCAGCCAGTAAGTGAGAACCAGCGTCATAACATGATCCCCTACCCTCAAATCCATTATGGGAAGAGAGGAAGTTACTCTCCACTCTAATTTCACAGTTTTTAAATGATAAAACTCTTCTCAGATAGAGGATACCTCTTTAAAATTAATTTGTGTCCCAGTTACTGAAAAAGAAAGCAGGAAACATGAAATGTGATAAATCGGCCCTTTGCAGGTTAGATCACTCTTTAGGACCCTTGCAAACAGAGCTTAGAAGCCAGTGAAACAAGCAGTTCTGTGATGAGCTGAAGAGCTGTTTTTAACCCCAAAAAAGAAGTACTTTTCACTAGGAACCATTCTTTAGACAGAACCAAAAAATCCACATTGTGACTACCCTAAAGAAATAGGAGACCTCCTAAAGTTTCAGAGACCTGACTCAATCCTGAAGAGAAGGAAAAGTTTTCTTTTGAAAAATTAGAAAAACAAGAGTACTAAAAAGATTGAATGAGACCTAGCTTTCTGTGAGAATGAGAAAAAGACTATTTTTCTAAAATCTGTTCCAAATTGTAAGAAAAGGAATAGATTCCCTACAATTTCTTGAATGAATCCTGAAATTGATAAGGGAAGAACTAGCAAATTTAATTTCTAGGAGAGTGCTTTTGCTAGCAGCTGTAAAGCACTGAATTATTCAGACACAACATATCAACACTGGAGAGGAGTAAAAGAGGCAGACCTCTGAATAGATGGAACATGAAAACCAAAACAAAAAACAATCAGATCCAAATATCCAGCCAATATGCCAAAATGATTGTTTGAACAGAGACTAGTATTTCTTCTTTTTGGTTCTAAATAATGTTATGTTACCATACTGAGGCGAGGAACAGTATCGGTGCCTGATAGCCCAAGTATTCAACCAATGGATGGAGTAGAGGAAACTACAAAAGTATTTGGAGTACAGTCCCAATTTAAAGAAAATCCACAACAGAAGAGGGTGGAAGGGGGTAGACGTGTCAGTCAAGTATCCTCATTCATGCTATACTTTCTCTACTAAAGTAATGTCTTGTTAAAATTATCAACCAGAAGGGTAAGCAGTATATTACAGACCTCTTCAGTAAAGTTATGCCACTTATAAAACAGGATTGAAGAAGCAGCTTTCAGAGATTCCAGGAAAGAAAACTTATTAGACTCACAGAAACAGAGGACAAGCAAAGAGACCCCTCCTCAAAGGAGTGGCTTTATCATTAGCATATATGCTAGTCAGGAATATTTTGGGCTACATGAGGCATACCTCTTAAAACTGCATTTCTTTTCAGTCTGCCATCCAGAGACCTGAAAAGACAGAAAAATAATCTGAAAGTTAGCATCCAAAACTCCTTAAAATCCAGCCACCACATAGAAATCTTAACCTACTAAGCTCACCTAACACTACCTACATGTATTAATTCAAAACAACTCAAAGGAAAAAGAAACATTCATTTTTGATAAAGAAAAAAAGGGAAAGCCTGCCAGAATTAGTAGAAAAAGGAACTTCAGGAAACACCCATGTAACATCCTCTATGAAAGGACAAGCTTACCATGGAAAAGTAAAAACAGCCTGACTGCAGCCCAAAATTCAAGCAGTCCTAGCAGTTTGGGTACTCCTGTAAATAAAATACATGTTAAAATGCTAGCGCTCACTTGGCCCTGAACTTGTTTGTGTTAAGGGTTAGTAAGTATCCTTGCCCAGTCACCAAAAGCTGGTCTAGAAGTGTACTTCATTCTTAGCTTTCATAATGCATCAGTTTTCACAGGTAAGATCTGCCCTCAGGCCTCCCAGGTCCCTTAGCCTAGTGGCAGAATCTGGGGGAGTGAAGCATTACCCACAGTAGGGGAAGAAAGAATTAGGGAACACTTAAATTGGAGACACACACACACAAGCCCATAGAAACAGCTGGGATGTATTGAAGGGCACTGAGGGAGCTGTCCCATGTTGTTTCGAGGCCACACTCTACCATCTTTGAAAGGTCATGGCAATTGGATTGGTTCCTGATGACTGGAAAAAGGCAAAGGTCACACCCATCTTCAAGAAGGACAATAAGGAGGATCCAGGGAACTACAGGTCGGTTAGCCTCACCTCAGTCCCTGAGAAGGTTATGTAGCAAATCCTCCTGGAAGCCATGTCCAGGTACATTAAGGACAAGAAGGTGATTGGGAACAGCCAGCATGGATTTACCAAAGACAAATTCTGCTTGACCAACCTGATAGCTTTCTACAATGACATGACGGGTTGCGTGGACAAGGGGAAAGCAGTGAATATTGCTTACCTTGACTTTAGCAAGGCCTTTGAAATGCTCTCTCATAGTATCCTTGTAGCCAAATTGGTGAGGTATGGACTGGGTAAGTGGACTAGAAAGTAGGAAGAAAATTGGCTGGACCACCAAGCTCAAAGGGTTGTGATCAGCGGTAGAAAGTCCAATTGACAGCCTGTTACTAGTGATGTCCCTCAGGGATCAATATCGAGGCCAATACTGTTCAACATCTTTATTAGTGACTAGGATGATGGGACAGAGCGTGCTCTCAGCAAGTTCACAGATGACACCAAATTGGGGAGAATAGTCAATATGGCTAGAGGGTAGGGCTGCTATTCAGAGGGAATTGATAGGCTGGAGAAATGATCTGCCATGAAGCTTAACAAAAGCAAATGCAAAGTCCTGCACCTGGAACAGAATAACCCCATGCAACAGGACAGGCTGGGCACTGACTGGCTAGGAAGCAGCTCTGCAGAAAAGGAAGGGGGGGTGGAGGGGGCGGTCCTGGTGGATGACAGGTAGACCAGAAGGGAGCAGTGTGCCCTCATGACGAAGGCGGCCAACCATATACTGGACTGTATTAGCAAGAGTGTAGCTGACTGGTCCACGGAAATGATTCTTGCAGTCCATCTGGCACTTGTGAGACTGCATCTGGAGTACTGTGTCCAATTTTGGGTTCCCCATTACAAGATGATGTTGACACACTGAAGCAAGTCCAACAGAGAGCCACTAAGACAGTAGTCAAACATTAGAACAGGTTGTACAGAGAGATTATATACTCAGAACTCAACTGGTCACAGCCTTGAATAACCTGCCCTAACCTTGAAATAAGCCCTGCTTTGAACAGGGGGTTGGACTCCAGAGGTCTCTTCCGATCTAAAGTATTCTATGATTCCTTGACAAAGGTTCCTCAATGTCCTGGTTTCGGCTGGGATAGAGTTAATTTTCTTCCTAGTAGCTGGTACAGTGCTGTGTTTTGGATTTAGGATGAGAATAATGTTGATAACACATGGATGTTTTAGTTGTTGCTGCGCAGTGCTTACACTAGTCAAGGACTTTTCAGCTTCTCATACTGCCTTGCCAGCGAGGAGGCTAGGGGTGCACAAGAAGCTGGGAGGGGACACAGCCAGGACAGCTGACCCAAAGTGGCCAAAGGGATATTCCATACCATGTGACGTCATGCTGAACAAAAAACTGGGGAGGTTGGCGGGGGGGGCAGGGCCGCTGCTCAGGAACTGGCTGGGCATCGGTCGGCAGGTGGTGAGCAATTGCATCGTGCATCACTTGCTTTGTATATTCTTTTATCATTATTATTATTTTCCCTTCCTTTTCTGTCCTATTAAACTGTCTTTATCTCAACCCACAAATTTCACTTTTTTTCTGATTCTCTCCCCCATCCTACTGAGGGGGAGTGAGCGAACGGCTGTGTGCTGTTTTGCTGCCTGCCGGGTTAAACCACGACACTCGATTACAGCCAGCCTGTGAAATTCAGGAAGAAGAAATCTTGAAAACTTAGTTGGATTTATGGGGAGTACTTAAGAAGAGAGGGAAGAAACTACTAAAAATTACAGTGACATTTTAGTAGTGCGAATTCCTGTCAATTAAGACAGAAATAATCAACTTTTCCCACATTAGCCACTAGGGATCAATCAAATAGTATCAAGTTTTGCACAAGCTACTAAATAGCTATTAAATAGGACCAAATTCCAACCAAGTACAGCTAAGAAATTGTACTGAAGTAGTTAATCTGTGGAAAAAATCTTTCTTTCACAAGAGATGTGCAATGAGAATCAAAGGCTCTTGTTATTTTTCTGTCCTTTCATAATGAATTTCCCAGCTAGACAACCTTTTTAAGCCATCATTTACAAAACAAGCATTTTGTAACTGCAGTATCTAATCAGTAGTTTTATTCTTCTTGTTAGTAGATATTCAGCAAAAAGTTTCACCCCCAATATGAAGATAATCTTTCAAGTATCTTACCGAGCAAAGGAGACATTTCCACCCACAAAGCACAAAATCCACAGCAACCAGGAGAATTTTTTTGGGTCAGGCCCACGCAATACAAAATATAGAATAAGCATAATGATTTTTTCATATTCATGAAAGAAACTGCTCACTAGAAAATGTCCATTTATGAAACTTTATTTCTGATCATCACACTGGAATCTTGCATGACAGTTAAACAAGTTTTCTTTGTTGAGCAATTAAAAGCAGTCTTAGAACTGGATGCCTCTCTGCCCTTCAGTGTTTCTAAAATACTTTCTCCACAGCACAGAGGTGCACCTTTCTGGTTTTCCACTCATTACAAACATAGATGAAAGAAAACATGAGTCTGCATTGCAACATTGCAGCAAGAAAGTACTGAGAGTAGAGAAAGTACCAGGTGTCCACTGGTTGAGGATTTTACCTCTACACAGGATAATGACAAAATCTATACCAAAAACTTAATATGGTTTTGTTACCAAGGTTTTTCTAAGCAATGTTAAAAATTTGAGAAGGTAGAAAGCTACAAATCTATTCAAAGGTTTTACAAGAAAAAAAAACAACACCACTTTCTCCAAAAAGACAACAGGAACATGATTACACCGCAAAAGCAACTTCATGCTGCTTACATGAGAAAATCCTGGTACTGAAGGGCATAGACAAGAACCAGTAGCTGCAAGTTTAGGGCAGACAAATAAGACAGGAGTTTGGTCATCTAATAATTTCAAATGAAGCTACAATGCCCTTCTGAAATAGTTTTTTATCAAAGGAACAATTTGGCCAAATAAATTCTCCCATTTGCGACAGATCCACATTAGGAAAGATGGTTTAATGGTCTCATAAGCACTTGTTTTGAGGTTTAAAACTGATATTACTGTAGTTATGGAGTTTACTGTACAGTAGCTGTACATGCACAAAGTACTTTTATGCATATTGTAACTATGCTATGCTTTATTATACTAGTAAAGTTTAATCAGAACTTTTTTTTGGAAAACCTTTACACCTTTCAACTCCCAAATCCAATCTTCACTAGGTTTTCTCACAACAAAACCTGACAGAAAACGCTACCATTTTAACCTGATATCTGGTTGCCTTGATTATCAAAGCTGTGTAATCTGATCATTGTATTGTTCAAAGAAGCTCTTATTTCACATGGAGTCTTACTCAAGCAGCACCTACCACACAAGTAGGTTTGCTTTAAAGCTTAGAGACACTTTAGGAATGACTCAAGGCTCAAGGCAAGAGGCTGGACTGCACAGCCAGAAGAGTTGTGAATTCCCTTTGGCAGCAGCAAGACATTAGCTTTGCTCCACTGTTTGTGAAGCCAGTCTCCAACACAGTTAAGCAAGGTGCATTCCAGCTGCCTCTTTTCAATTAAAATGTATTAGACTGTTCAAACCATTAATTACTTGGGATAGGGTCTTGGCTCATGTCTAAAGAACAGCCTAACACTCTTTTGGGTGCTGAATAATCCCTACCACACAAGAGAAGGGGAAAACTTTTCTACAAGATTATAGTTGGAGAAAAACAATCTCTGACCAACCAGATTTGGCCCTACTAAACCAGTTTTCCATTTTTGACAAACAATCACTAGCTTATCTAAACCTAAATTACTCTCTGTGCTCTTCTATTTACAGCTGAGAAAACAAGTTCATACCTGCATCAAGATGTAATACACCTGCTAAGAAATCTGAAGGGGCCTTGAAGTGTCAGAGCTTTCTAAATCTTTAGAAATACTATATAAATACAGCACGGCCTCAAGGGTAACCTTTTTCATTAATACCACTTTAACTTTCTCTAAATAAAATCTAGTTCATTATCACTAGAGTTCATTATAGAGGCAGCAGGCTAGGCTTTTGAAAGAAAAAAAATATTTATTTTTGTGCACTATTCCAAAATGCAGTCTTGACAAAATATTACAGAAATAATTTGTAATATACTAGGAGGAGAATGTTACAATGCATTCTTTGTTCAGAATTTAGAGTTAGAAATTAAAAGTCATTATAAAGTGTCCTGGTTTCGGCAGGGATAGAGTTAATTTCCTCCTAGTAGCTGGTACAGTGCTGTGTTTTGGATTTAGGATGAGAACAAAGTTGATAACACACCGATGTTTTAGTTGTTGCTAGGTAATGCTTACACTGGCCAAGGACTTTTCAGCTTCCCATGCTCTACCGACTGAGAAGGCTGGAGGTGCACAAGAAGCTGGGAGGGGGCACAGCCAAACTGGCCAAAGGGACATTCCATACCATGGGACGTCATGCTCAGTACATAAATTGGGGAAAGCTGGCCGGGGGGACCCCTGCTCGGGGACTGGCTGGGCATCGGTCGGCGGGTGGTGAGCAATTGCACTGTGCATCACTTGCTTTGTGTATTATTATTATTATCATATTATTATTATTATCATTTTATTTCAATTATTAAACTGTTTTTATCTCAACCCACAAGTTTTTTCTCTCTTGTGCTTTTCCAATTCTCTCCCCCATCCCACCGGGGGCGGGGGAGGAGTGAGCGAGCGGCTGTGTGGTGCTCAGTTGCCGACTGAGGTTAAACCACGACACAAAGGCACTTTGTTTCAATTCAAATCACATGTATCATGAAGAGATGGAAAGACCTTTGTCTTCCAGTAATTAAAGGTTGGCTAAAGAGAGCCCTCAGTCTCATGAAGAACGAAGTCCCTTCAAAATCAAGTCGGCAGTGAGATTCTGCTACAAAGTAGCTGAGCTACTAAAGTAACAGACACAGGACAACCTTCACCCAAGTCTTATCTTAATCTTCATTAAAACATCCTTTTGTAGTACAGATGAGAGACTCTAGATACCAACTGACTTCTGGCTTTAAAAGCTGTCAGCTAAATAAGGGTGCACATTTGTATTAATGGCTTTCTATGATTTTATGCAAGGTAATCAAGGCTCAAAAAGACCACCCCAAAGAAGCCAGAAGCTAAGTGAGGCTGTCATCAACTCCTACAGAACTTGTTTTAGTTGTTATGTTTGAAGAGATCTTCCCCTTCCTCCCTCCCATCATATACGTGTATCAGTCAACTTCCTTCACAGAACAAATATCTCACTTCTACATACAATGAAAAAATCCAGTTACATAGGATGTTATACATATGTCTGTATCTATAGAAACCAACCACTTATTCATACAGACTAGGAAATATTGTCTCTCTAGTGAATAATGTTGTAATATTATGTAGTAGAGTATAGGGATTTTTGTACCTACTTATGAAGCAGTTACTGACCTCTATTAATCAGGAAAGAGAATTGGTTCCCATTCTCATACAGATATTGTTGTATTTCTAATAACGGGATGAAGAAGAATAATCTCTAAATAGCAATCAAAGACAAATACTGCTGGATATTTACTAGGAAGCCTTCAAAAATTCACATTCTCAGCCATCTGACTCCACCTATTAGAACAGGCTCAATGATAGATGAGTAAAGCATTGACTGCTAAAAAGCAACTCTGTCATGAGAAGCCAGGAGCCACCAGCTGCCAAAAAGTTAGGAAGCTGCTAAAATTTAACTGATTGGACATCTGCAATTTTTTTAACCATTCCAGTAAAATTTAACAAAGCCCAGATTACAGTCAGCCAACTCTAGCCAAACTTGAAGCCTTAATTGAAAGAGTCTGGAAAAAAAAAATGTATATTTATGCCTCTAGTTAAGATTTCAGCAACCAACAACGGTTTCAATTTAATTTCTCTGACAATCCTGCCCCAGCTGCTCCAACAGAAGATGAGTGAATGAAATAACTAGAATTGCCCCTAAACCTTGTAAACGCATAACAGCTACCATGTATTCTTGTGTCTGATGTACCCTCATAACTTTTATAAAACCAGCTGTTTGACAAGTTATACAACACAAAAAATGAGCCTTGTAAAAACTCCTTTCCTCTTTTGTTCTTGAAATCCTAGAGTAGTTTTAAGATGTACTCTGCTCTCCATTTTAGAATCACAGAAAAGTCTAGGTTGGAAGTGACCTCTGGAGATCATCTGGTCCAACCTTATGTTGAAAGCAAGGCCTTAGACTAGGTTATTCAGAGCCCCATCAAACTAAGTCTTGAATATTTCCAGCGAGGGAGAGTCCACCACTTCTCTGGGCAACTTATTCCAGTGTTTAATTGTTCTCACAGTGAAGAATTTTTCTGTTATATCTGGACAGAATTTCCTCTGAAACAACTTGTGCCTGTTGCCTCTTGTCCCATCACCGTGTTTTCTTGTGAAGAGAGTATCTCCACCTTCTCTAACAACTTTTTAGGTATTGGAAGACTGCGATTAGATCCCCTCAAGCCTTCTCTTTTCTAGGCTGAAAATCAAGTCCTCCAGTACAGTAACTAATAATGCCCTAACTAGGACAATTGTAGCTTTTTCAGCTGGTGGCTTATTTTGACATGTTGACCAAACCCAAAATAACTATGTTAAACCAAATATGCAAAAAGAAGAGCCTTGAATTACTGATATTCTAAATCCAGCTACCTTAGCATGAACTTCTCACTATTTCACTGCAATAAACTCTATCAACTACATTTAGCAAACAGCACAAAGGTAAGAAAGTTGGGGGGGGGGCCCCATTACATTTCATTAGCCATGCTTCTTGCAGGTCATATGTTCTGAACCCATCTTATGAAATCTATATTTGGGATCAGTCACACTGGCTAAAGGAAAGATTCCATCTCTCACTTTTGCGAGGCTTAATGAATTCATTACAGGAAGACATCCCTTTGAAATCTCTTTCAGTTGTTGCATGTGCCTCACATAAAATGAATACTACACTTTCTTGGTATACTTCACAAAGTGAAAATTCCAATATTCTGTAATAGCTGGATAACTGAACAGGGTTTGTTTATTTATTTATTTATAAGAACTGGAATATTCATCCTTTTCCAAGCCATAACATCAATAGCGAAGAATTCTCCAACTTTCACAGTGTGGGTTCAGAAAGGGCCACTATATTCTCAACATTTAAATGTTTCACTCAATAACTTACAGGAAAAAACATGAGGTAAAAAAAATCAACAGTTAAGGCATTTCTTCATTACATAATCTAATAATGAATCAGTGTTCAAACATACCTTAAGGAACATATGGAACATACTTTGATTGTTCCAGTGCAGTCTTTTGTCTGTATTCTAAGTCAAGGCCATTAGCACCAGCTACATTTCCCAAACTATGACAGACAAAATCTTAAGATAGAATGAAACCTCAACTATAGAAATAAAAGCAGCATCATAACAACAGTAACACTACAACGTTACACTGGTCTAAGGGACATGGTCTGAGAGAAGAACTCAGTGGAAACTGACAACAGTGTTCTGGGTTGTTTTGTCAAAACACGGAGAAAGACTGCTTCTCCATGAAGCTAATCTTGAACAAAAACTGAAAGGTCTAGATTATCATGGCCACAGAAAAATCTCAGTGATCATCACAGGAGTGTTTCATTTACGTAAGAGCTGACAGACTCATTCCTGTGGTTTAAGAAATTATTGCCTGCAACTGTCCACCCCTTGCTAGACATGGCCACCTTGAAGCAAAAACATATATTTGCACCTCAGATGCTCAACAGTATGTCATATTAGCACAAACCATTGATGAAGGCAGGTTTTGCTAATATAGCCTGAAGATGGCAAAAAGGGCAAGAGGAAATTCTTCAGAAAAGGGGTAGGTGGAGTAAGAACTAGATTCACCAACTTGCCTGTCAGCTAGAATTCTGTTTTGTTCTCCTACTCCAGATATTTCAATTACATATTTGACCTTAAAGGTCTCAAAAAAATATTATCTGTATTTTCTCATACTGCTTAGTGCTCAACAGGGTTTGCACTTAAATGAACAGAAGTAGTGAAAAATGTTTTTTAAATTTCCTATTACTAACCACTTAATTTAACCTTGGAGAAAGTAAGAAATTATCAATTACCCTTAATCAGCACCAGCTGCAGCATTAACCACCAGCTTTGCTTATTCTACCTAGCATGGGAATTTATTACCTTGTGAAGTTTCCCATCTCAGCTCTACATATAATCATTTCGTCACATGTTAAAAATTTGACTTTGTAGAAATATCTGAATAGAATAAAGTACATGACCTTACAGAACAGATCAGTCAAGCCATTCTTCTTTAACCAATGATAGCAACTGTACTCTCTAGCCTCTGAATAGTTTATTTTCAATTAATTTGTGAAACTATGTTCTGTATCTAAATTATTCTACAAAACTCCCCAAAATCCCTTAAAACAAGGCATGGATGTCAAGTTTTATGCACAAGGGAAATAGTGCTAGATAAGACTGAGGAAAAAGTTGATGGAGAAAACAGCTAGCGGTTTCTACCCTGAAACTACACAAAGAGAGCTAACACCGCATTAACAGTGAACTGAGACAAAATAATATATTGGGGTGGCAGAAATGAAATCAGTAGAGAAGTGAATCATGAGACCATTTTTTGGTAAGAAACTACGTGGAAAAGTAATATGGAAGTAAACAAGTAATTGCTACATTGTTATTACGTAGTTGTGACTAAAGCATCCACAAAAGCACAAACAGGAATACTGCAATGCATTACATTTGCAAGTATTGTATAACTATTTCACAATGACAGAAGCAGACTATGTATATAGTCCCACAATAACAAGTAATAAAATAGAAAAATTAAGAGAGCAAGATCAATAAAGTTTAGCTTGTAGATATTACATTAAATTTCTTCTACATTTTATATAAGAGAACATATATTATTTGTCGTGGTTTAACCTTAGCAATATCAACTGTGGCATACCACTTGGCTGCCTTTGACTCCAATTCGTATTGAAGTTCTAGCATGTCTGGCACAGCAGCACTCAGCGGTGGCGTGACTTCATTTAGGCCATGATAGTCTACTGTTAGTCTCCACTCTCCATTAGACTTCCGCACTGGCCATATGGGACTGTTAAAGGGTGAGCGAGTCTTGCTGATCACTCCTTGGCTCTCCAGTCGACGAATCAGCTCATGAATGGGAATCAAGGAGTCTCGGTTGGTGCGATATTGCCGCCGGTGCACCGTGGTGGTGGCGATTGGCACCTGTTGGTCTTCGACCTTCAGCAACCCCACAACAGAGGGGTCCTCCGAGAGACCAGGCAAGGTGGACAGCTGTTTAATTTCCTCCATCTCCAAGGCAGCTATACCAAAAGCCCACCGGTACCCTTTTGGGTCCTGGAAATACCCTCTCCTGAGGTAGTCTATGCCAAGGATGCACGGAGCCTCTGGGCCAGTCACAATGGGGTGCTTCTGCCACCCATTCCCAGTTAGACTCACTTCGGCTTCCAATACAGTTAGCTGTTGGGATCCCCCCGTCACCCCAGAAATACAGATGGGTTCCGCCCCTATATAGCTTGATGGCATTAGGGTACACTGTGCACCGGTGTCTACTAGAGCCTTATACTCCTGTGGGCCTGATGTGCCAGGCCACCGAATCCACACAGTCCAGTAAACCCGGTTGTCCCTTTCCTCCCCCTGGCTGGAAGCAGGGCCCCTCTAATCCTCATCACAGTATTCATTTCTCATTTCTTGTAAATACGAGTCAGAAGTTTCTTCATTAAGATCAGGAGTAAGATCAGCCCTTCTACTCTCTCTGGGGAACTGCCCGCTGGAAACTGGAGCAGCAATTTTCCTGGAAGAACCTCTTCCTGTGATTGTTTTCCCTTGCAATTCACATACCCGTGCCCCTAGGGCTGAGGTAGGTTTTCCATCCCACTTCCTCATGTCCTCTCCGTGGTCACGCAGGTAAAACCATAGGGTGCCCCGTGGTGTGTACCCTTTATATTCTCTCTCTCGAGCAAAAGAACGCTGACTCCTAATAGCCGAGATACTGGTCCGTACAGGTGGGGAGTAGGACCTATCTTCTCTGAGTTGCTGGATCTCCCGGGACAGTTTCTCCACAGCCGAGATGAGGGAGGAAGATAGACTTTCCTCGTATTGCCGGAGTTGACCAGCCAATTCATCCACCGTTTGTTCCTCTCCATCTTTCCAGGTCATCACTGCCAATGAGTTGGCATATGACGATGGTGCGCTCCTTATAAACTTCCGCCACATGGGTCGTGTGCACTGGACTTCGTCTGGATCTTTGGATAGCTGTTCATTGCTCAGGTCATCATAAATCACCTCCAGCACAGCTAATTCTCTCAGAAACTGGATACCCTTCTCCATGGTGGTCCACTTGCTTGGGCGACATATGACATCTTCCTTGAAGGGATACCTTTCCTTCACGCTTGACAAGAGTCGCCTCCAAAGGCTGAGGACTCGTGTCCCTTTTCCAATTACTTTATCAATGCCCCCTTCCCTAGAAAGGGATCCCAGCTGCTTGGCTTCCCTACCCTCTAATTCCAGGCTACTGGCCCCATTCTCCCAACATCGGAGCAGCCAGGTGACAATATGCTCGCCTGGACGACAGCTGAAATCTTTTCGTATATCTCGCAGCTCACTCAGGGATAGAGATCGGGTGGTCACTGCCTCGTTTATGAGTTCTTCCTCTTCTTCCTCCCTGATCAGCGGCTGTCTCTCCTCCTCCCGTTCTCGTGATGGCCCTTCTCCAGGGTATTCGTACAGTTCTTCCTCCGCTTCCCTTTTAGAAGAAGCTTCTTCCTCCCTTACTAAACGAGCTGACTTCCGCTTCCAAAATTTCTTCTTGTGTACAGGGGCGACTGATACCGGCACAGGCTGGTTCTTTGGTTCAGCCGCAGGGCGTGTCACTGGGGTCTGAGTGGCCACAGGGCTTGTCGCCGGGGCTGAAATGGCCACAGGGCATGTTGCCCGGGTCTGAGTGGCCACAGTGCGTGTCGTTTTACCGTCAGAGCCAGAGACCTTCTCTTCCCTTTGAGGGTACTGAATGGTGTTGAACAGGGCTCGGTAGGCATGGGCCAGGCCCCAGCACGGTGCAGTGATCCGCGTCTCTCTGGAGTTGCCAGGGTGACAGCATACTTTGTCCAAATGTTCTACTAACTTTTCAGGATTCTGCACTTGCTCAGGGGTGAAGTTCCAAAACACTGGGGGTGCCCATTGGCCTAGGTACTTGCCCATCTTGTCCCACACACCCTGCCACTCATAACTATTCGTCTTTGGGGCAGATCTCTGGATGATATTCTTAAATTGCTTACTAACTTTAGACAAAACCGAAACAATTTCCCAAAGAAATACCAATAGAAGTATCTTAACGACCCAAGGCTGTTCAAAATGCTGAAAAGTTACTGTAATGAAGGAGGAAACATCATAGAAGAAGGTAGTGACACTGCCATTCTGTATTTCCTCCGTAAAAAAACTCTCAGAGGAAGAACTGTAATTGCTAATTGTCTCCACAAAGTGGTATCCGAAGTACAGTAATGGCTTCAGCACGACACTCAGATAACAGCTTACGCCCAAGGACAGTGTGTTAAAAACAAACCTCCCAAGCGAAACATCACCAATCACTGCAGACCACAGCCAACTGCAAAAACCAACACCAGTCTCTAACATGTACGTGATGCAGATTAGACAAACCAATATCGGGAACAGAGGAACCAACATCGTGACCCACAACTGTTAACAGATATAAATTCCTTAATACGCTCCGGTTAATCTGCTATTATCTCAATCCCTTCGAGCCCCACGTGGGGCGCCAAAAAGGACTGTCGTGGTTTAACCTCAGTCGGCAACTAAGCACCACGCAGCCGCTCGCTCATTCCCCCCCCCCGGTGGGATGGGGGAGAGAATTGGAAGAGTAAAAGTGAGAAAACTCGTGGGTTGAGATAAAAACAGTTTAATAATTGAAATAAAATAATAATAACAATAACAATAATAATGTAATAATGATAATAATAATAATACACAAAGCAAGTGATGCACAGTGCAATTGCTCACCACCCGCCGACCGATGCCCAGCCAGTCCCCGAGCAGCGGCCCCCCCCGGCCAGCTTTCCCCAGTTTATGTACTGAGCATGACGTCCCATGGTATGGAATGTCCCTTTGGCCAGTTGGGGTCAGCTGTCCTGGCTGTGCCCCCTCCCAGCTTCTTGTGCACCTCCAGCCTTCTCAGTCGGTAGAGCATGGGAAGCTGAAAAGTCCCTGGCTAGTGTAAGCATTACCTAGCAACAACTAAAACATCCGTGTGTTATCAACATTATTCTCCTCCTAAATCCAAAACACAGCACTGTACCAGCTACTAGGAAGGAAATTAACTCTATCCCAGCCAAAACCAGGACAGTATCCACCCCTTACTCTATACCATCTACGCCATGCCCAGGTCCCCCACTTTCCAATATATTCCCATTAATCACCACCCCTTTTCCTGTCTTTTGATATATATACACTGGGGGGAGTTAGCCAGGTGACCGCTGCTTGGGAACTGGCTGGGCATCGGTCGGCGGGTGGTGAGCAATTGCATTGTGCATCACTTCCTTTGTATATTCTTTTATCATCACCATTATTATTATTATTATTATTTTCCCTTCCTTTTCTGTCCCATTAAACTGTCTTTATCTCAACCCACGAATTTTACTTTTTTTTTTTTTTTTTCCTCCAATTCTCTCCCCCATCCCACTGAGGGACGGGAGAGTGAGGGAACGGCTGTGTGGTGTTTAGCTGCCTGCCAGATTAAACCACAACAACGAGAGACCACCCAACCAAGGGGAGCCTGTGGTTCCAAGTTCACAGCTTGCAGCCTAAGGCTTCAGCAAATTTAGCTACTAATGCTAAGCATGTTATGCTAAACAAGTTCTATATAAGTAGTATACCAAATCGCACAACAGTCCCCCCTTTTGTTTTTATAGGCATACCTGCCTTATAAAGGGTCATCAAGAAGGGTATGTCTATACCCTCCCATGCTCCTAAGTATTATGTTTCTTAAACAAGTCTGAACACATTGAAAAAAGCAACAGAACAGTAAAAGCATAACAATTACAGGAAGTAAAATCTTAATAAGAGTGGCTAATAGGCTTGATAACGAAGAATTAAGTCCCCAACGGCTGAACAGTGTTTCCCATCAATCTTTTGAGGTGCCTGGGTGTAGATGGGAAACTAATGATTGAATAGAGTTAGCATCTGTTATCACTTTGCCCGTGTTATTGACATAGAAACAGCAAGATTGATTAATAGCTGCACAAACACCCCCCTGACTGGCTAACAATAAATCTAAAGCCATTCAGTTTTGAAACACCATTTTAGTTGGTCCGCTATTGTTTGCATGCAGGCAATAGCCAGATTGGAGTTAGCTGCTGTACTATTAATAAAAAGTGTTAAACAATGGAAGAAGCCCAGGGAGTATATGGTTCCTGGGGTTGGTCTATTAGGGTCGCCACCAGTTCTGGATATACAAAGTATTACTAAAATGGATCCAAGGAGCATCAACAGTATCAATACCACAAGTTCCCACATATAATCAATAAAAAGGCTATACAATTAGAGCTAAACAGGCTGAGCACTACGGATGTGTGTAATTCATCTGGATGTTATTCCCAAATTATCAATATCCTGTATTGTTGCAAAGCTCTTATAACTTTTAGTGGCTGGTGTAGTCTGCACGCACAGCACCAGTTTATGTGTCCAGAGGCACCTTCCCTAGTTATACTTCCCTGACTCCAACCCTGTTGACAATATTCCCAATGACCTTTAAAACAATTATTAGTACACCTTCTAGGATGACATGGACCACAATTGTTACAGGATAACCAAAGCCAACCGTGCTGCAGGATTGGTGGGGTTCTGCGTGGGTGGTGGCTATTCATTTAACTGATATTCCTTAGGAATTCATTTAACATGCGAGTGATGAATCCAATTCTCTTCCCCCGTAACTTTTACAACAAAATAGGAAGTTAATAACACAGCATATGGACTCTCCCATTTATGGTCCAACTTCATTTTGCGAGAGTGGACTTTTATCATTACTGTATCCCCAGACTGGGTATCATGTACTTGCATTCCTGCTGGTACTGGTTGAAACCATTGGGCTTGTGCCCGATTTTCTTGTAGATGTTTTTGTATTCCCAATACAAATTTGGTAACCCGTCCATCTCCATCTAAGAGGCTGGTCCTAGTGGGGACAAAGGTCCCGGGTATAATTAAGTGTCTGCCAAACACTATTCCTGTTGATGACAACCCTGGAGGTTGGCGAGGGGTATTTCCAATATCCCAATATCCCATAGTACTATTCCTAAAACTTCAGGCCATTTTAAACCTATCTGACTACAAGTTTGAGCAATTTTATTATTTCTTCAATTTCATTGGAGCCTTTGGTATGAGCTGGACAGTGTACTACAGCGATTTCCCTTGGAAGCTTAATAGCTTCCAACAGCATTCGGATTTCAGTTCCATTAGAAATATTCTTTTCCGCCGAGGTAAGGAACTCTCGTTCTTTCCATAGCATAGCTGTTGCATGACACACTCCAAAAGCATATTTAGAATCAGTATAAATAGTTACTCGCTGATTACGTCCCCACCAGGCTGCTCTTGCTAATTCAGTTAATTCAGCCCCTTGGGCACTCACCGAGGGTTGTAGAGGTTCTGTTTCAAGTACCTCTAAGTTTCTCACCACTGCATAGCCCATGTGTCATTTTCCATTCACGTAGTATGAAGATCCATTGGTGAAAAGGGTTAGATCCAAGTTCTCTAGAGGTTGATCTCGCAGATCTTCCCGTAGTCGGCTGGAGTGAAACACCACCTCAGCACAATCATGATGCGGCTCACCATCGGAGGGAATAGGCAGTAAAGTTGCTGGATTCAAAACATTACATCTCTTTAAAGTAATATTATCCGCATTTAAAATCGTTAATTCATAACAACGTGCTCTTTGGGGGACAATATTTGTGTAGCATGTTGTTTAAGAATCAGTTCTACTTCATGCGGGACACACATGGTTGGGTGACCCAGAACCAATGGTCTGCTCCTTTTTATGATAGTTGCTGTTGCTGCTATCGCTTTAACACAGGAATTACTCCCTGCTGCTACAGGATCCAGTTGAGTTGAGTAATAAGCCACAGGGCAGCGATGTGGATCTAGCTTTTGAGTAAGGACTCCGCTGGCTACTCCTTTGTTCGCATGCACAAATAGTTCAAAGGACTTGGAGTAATCCGGCAATCCCGGTGCCGGAGCAGAAGCTAAAGCTCCTTTTATAGCTTGGAAAGTCTTTTCTTTCTCTGGACCCCAACGTATAGGCTCCACTTCCTCTGCCTTGGTAGCTTCTGTCAGTGGCTTACTTAACTCCCCTAGCCCTGGTATCCAGGGTCTGCAGTATCCTACTGTGCCTAAAAATCCTCGCAGTTGTTTCTTTGTTACCGGTCAATGTATTTCTACCATGGCCTGGACCCATTCTGGGTCTACTAATCTTTGTCCTTCTGTTAATATGAATCCTAAATATTTTACTTCCTGCTGACACAGCTGAAGCTTAGAAAGAGATGCACGGTGACCTTTTTCTGCTAAAGCAGTACATAGACAAATAGTATCTTTCAAGCAATCTTCGTATGTCTTGCTGGCAAGTAACAAATCATTTACATATTGTACAAGTCTAGAACCTCCAGGCAATATAATACCTTTCAGATTTTCTCCTTGCCACCCCGGCATGTGATCCTTAAAATAGTTGCAGATGTCAGAGGCGGCTTGGTCCACAAACACACTTGCTGTCAATTCATTATTAAAATTCTGGAGAGTCATTCCCCCGTACGTCAACAAAGCCTGTTGCAATCTTCCCCAGTACTCGCTGGGGTGTTCCTCTGGCCTCTGTCTACATTCCTGTACTTTAGTCCAATTTACTCTTATCTCCCCGCAAGCTCTAATGGCATCTATCAGATTTCTAACCACTGGTCGGCAATTATCTCTATCTGTTTGATTATTACAATCCCAACCAGGATCAACCTGAGGCCAGGCAGTCCGACAGCAGCGGGATAGCTATGACTTAGTCGCCATCACAGAAACATGGTGGGGTGACTCTCACGATTGGAGTGCTGCAATGGATGGCTATAAACTCTTCAGAAGGGACAGGTGAGGAAGGAGAGGCGGTGGGGTGGCCCTGTATGTTAGGGAGTGTTTCGATTGTCTAGAGCTCAACGATTGTGATGATGATACGGTCGAGTGTTTATGGGTAAGGATGAGGGGGAAGGCCAACGAGGCAGATATCCTGCTGGGAGTCTGTTATAGACCACCCAACCAGGATGAAGAGGCGGATGAAGCGTTCTACAAGCGGCTGGCAGAAGTCTCTCAATCGCTAGCCCTTGTTCTCGTGGGGGACTTCAACTTCCCGGACGTCTGCTGGAAATACAACACGGCAGAGAGGAAGCAGTCTAGGAGGTTCCTGGAGTGTGTGGAAGACAACTTCCTGACACAGCTGGTGAGGGAGCCTACCAGGGGAGGTGCCTCGCTCGACCTGCTGTTTACAAACAGAGAAGGACTGGTGGGAGATGTGGTGGTCGGAGGCCGTCTTGGGCTTAGCGACCATGAAATGGTAGAATTCTCCATTCTTGGTGAAGTAAGGAGGGGGGCCAGCAAAACCGCAACCATGGACTTCCGGAGGGTGGACTTTGGCCTGTTCAGGACGCTGGTTGAGAGAGTCCCTTGGGAGACGGTCCTGAAGGGCAAAGGGGTGCAGGAAGGCTGGATGATCTTCAAGAAGGAAGTCTTAAAGGCGCAGGAGCAGGCTGTCCCCGTACACCATAAGAAGAACGGGCGGGGAAGACGACCGGCCTGGCTGAATGGGGAGCTCTTGCTGGGACTCAGGAAAAAAAGGAGAGTTTACCGCTTGTGGAAGAAGGGGCAGGCGACTCAAGAAGAGTACAGGGATCTCGTTAGGTCGTGCAGAGAGGAAATGAGAAAGGCAAAAGCCCAGCTAGAACGCAATCTGGCCGCTGTCGTTAGAGACAACAAAAAAAGTTTTTACAAATATATTAATGACAAGAAGAGAGCCAAGGAGAATCTCCATCCTTTATTGGATGCAGGGGGGAACATTGTCACTGAGGATGAGGAAAAGGCTGAGGTACTTAATGCTTTCTTTGCCTCAGTCTTTAATAGTCAGACAGGTTATCCTCAGGGTATTCAGCCCCCTGAGCTGGAAGACAGGGACGGCGAGCAGGATGAACCCCCCATAATCCAAGAGGAAGCAGTCAACGACCTGCTACGCCACCTGGATGATCACAAGTCTATGGGGCCGGATGGGATCCACCCGAGAGTGCTGAGGGAGCTGGCGGAGGAGCGCGCCAAGCCACTCTCCATCATTTATCAGCAGTCCTGGTTAACGGGGGAGGTCCCGGATGACTGGAGGCTTGCCAATGTGACGCCCATCTACAAGAAGGGCCGGAAGGAGGATCCGGGGAACTCCAGGCCTGTCAGCCTGACCTCGGTGCCGGGGAAGATTATGGAGCGGTTCATCCTGAGGGCGCTCACAAGGCATGAGCGGGACAACCAGGGGATCAGGCCTAGCCAGCACGGGTTCATGAGAGGCAGGTCCTGCTTGACCAACCTGATCTCCTTCTATGACCAGGTGACCTGCCTAGTGGACGAGGGAAAGGCTGTGGATGTGGTCTACCTGGACTTCAGGAAGGCCTTTGACACCGTCTCCCACAGCATTTGCCTAGAGAAGCTAATCCAGTTGGCGGCCGGTCACGAGCGGTGTTCCCCAGGGCTCAGTTTTGGGGCCGGTCTTGTTCAATATCTTTATCGATGGTCTGGATGAGGGGATCGAGTGCACCCTCAGTAAGTTTGCAGGCGACACCAAGTTGGGCGGGCGTGTTGATCTGCTCGAGGGTAGGAAGGCTCTGCAGAGGGACCTGGACAGGCTGGATCGATGGGCCCAGGCCAACTGTATGAGGTTCAACAAGGCCAAGTGTCGGGTCCTGCACTTCGGCCACAACAACCCCATGCAACGCTACAGGCTTGGGGAAGAGTGGCTGGAAAGCTGCCCGGAGGAAAAGGACCTGGGGGTGCTGGTCGACAGCCAGCTGAACATGAGCCGGCAGTGTGCCCAGGCGGCCAAGAAGGCCAATGGCATCCTGGCCTGTATCAGCAACAGTGTGGTCAGCAGGAGTAGGGAAGTGATCGTGCCCCTGTACTCGGCACTGGTGAGGCCCCACCTCGACTACTGTGTTCAGTTTTGGGCCCCTCACTACAAGAAGGACGTCGAGGTGTTAGAGCGTGTCCAGAGAAGGGCAATGAAGCTGGTGAAGGGTCTGGAGAACAAGTCTTATGAGGAGCGGCTGAGGGAACTGGGACTGTTTAGCCTGGAGAAAAGGAGGCTGAGGGGAGACCTCATCACGCTCTACAACTACCTGAAAGGAGGCTGTAGCGAGGTGGGTGTCGGTCTCTTCTCCCAAGTAACAAGCAATAGGACGAGAGGAAATGGCCTCAAGTTGTGCCAGGGGAGGTTTAGATTGGACGTGAGGAAAAATTTCTTTACCGAAAGAGTGGTTAAACATTGGAACAGGCTGCCCAGGGAAGTGGTTGAGTCCCCATCCCTGGAAGTATTTAAAAGACATGTAGATGAGGTGCTTAGGGACATGGTTTAGTGGGCATGGTGGTGTTGGGTTGACGGTTGGACTCAATGATCTTAGAGGTCTTTTCCAACCTTAATGATTCTATGATTCTGTGACTTCCCCCTGCCTGTAGGTTCAATTCCACATTCTTTTCCTGCTCGTCTGGACGGAACAACTCCCTCAACAACAGGTCAACATCGGCCCAGGATGGATCATATCCCGAACAAATAATGGAAAATAATGATGCACATCGACCTGCATCTTCCTTTAACCTAGGCATTTCATTTCCCCACATAACCAAATCCCCGAGGTTCCAGGGGTGATGGGTGTATACATGTAACACTGGAGGTGGGGTTGGAACATTTCACACACACATACACACACAACCCCACCACTGGCTGCATTTTAAGAGGATTAGGGACAACATTAGAAACCACAGGGTAAAGCCCAGCAGAAGCAGTGGGGACAGCAGAGGCAATTGGGGGGGAATCAACAAGCGATACAGAGAGAGGAGTATAGGGTGGTGCAGAGACCAGCTCTGCAGGCGCCTCGGTTAAATTACTCACAATTGCTGCAGCTAAAGTTTTTCCTCAAGGTTTTAGTACTCATTTTCAACCATCCTCTTTATGGTGGTCATATGCGCAATTATCTCATACGTACCAATAATCCATTTGCTGAGGTTTTTAATCTTCCAAAATTTTCCGGAGCGTAGCAACTTTTTTAAATTCGAAGGATCCTTTACGGGGCCACACCCCCGCTCCTCTAAGTGCTGGCTAGTCTTCCTTACACAATGCTATTGCTTGTTTTTTCAATAGACCTGCAGTGCCATTTATTTTCCTCCAATTTTCTAGTACCTCGGCTGAGGGCGTTCCCTTCTCTATGTCAGGTACGTTCCCCATATCTGTATGCCAAATTCATGCGCCTTACGCTGATCAAGGCCGCACACACTTCTTCTAGCGTGCTTCCGAGATGGGACTCAAACCCATTCAGACCCAAAATACTTAGAGCATCCTTCCAAGGTGGGACTCAAACCCACTCGAACCCAGAATACCTAGAATTTAGTAGCAGAATTTTAACGCTCGCCGGTCGGTGCCTCCTGTCCCCAAAGTTCCCAGGTGAATTCACCCGATGCCGGCAGTTGGACGTTTGGAGACGAGAGGGTCCGACGGTGGTTGCCTAGAGTCCCATCTGGGTCTCCAAACTGTTATGGAAACTACGCATGCCAGCCACTATAACAGGGTTCGACTCTAGGTTTCCGCTGAATCAATAAGCCGAAGAGTTTCTTCTATAAAGTCTTTTATTAATAGCACTACAGCTCGAGCTGGGTGCCTCTGAAGAGGGACCTTGAACAAAGAAATCTCTAGGCAATTATACCCTTACAATCTAAATTCCCCACCCCTCATGCGACAGTTCAGACCAGTAGTAATATTAGGGTCTGGGGTCTTCCCGTTCTTCATTGGGTCCCTTCATTGTCTCTAGGCGGGCCATTTCTTTTCTTATCTCTAAGGTTGCAGCTTCTGTTAATGAATGTAGCTTCCTTATCTTCTGGCTTGAACCGGCTCTGGGGCCTTCTTTTACTTGACAAAAGTTCGACATATCTAGGTGAAAGTTCACAGCTTGCGGCCTAAGGCTTCAGCAAATTTAGCTACTAATGCTAAGCAAGTCATGCTAAACAAGGTCTATATAAGTAGTATACCAAATCGCACAACAGCAGGAAGTCCCTTCCCACTAAATACACAGGGGCCTCCATGTTCTTTCAGCTGCCATTTTACGGCAGGTAGCCGCCATTTTTGACAACAACATGCCCCATGTGTTTTCATACTGCCCTGTGATTGGCTGGCATGAAAAGATGCCCCTTCCAGTTTACCTAGAAGTACGTCAGAACAGGAAGCTCCCTCCCACTACATACACAGAAGCCACCATTTTTGTGAGGCCACCAGTTTTGTGCTCTGTGATTGGCTGGTTGCCATTTTTTGACACCATCATACCCATGTGATCCCAGAACACCCTCTGATAGGCTGCCCATTTCCTTTGGACCATGTATAAAAAAAACCTATATAGATAGATATATAAAGGAGAGTAAACAATGTATAAATATATGTGCTGTTCATTTATAGATAGATATTTATAAATGTGAATAGAGAGTAATTAAATAAAAGTAAAAAGATGGGGTCGTCGTCGTCCCCTGCCCACGTTACAAGTGTGCTTAACAAGCCCTAACATGTTTGGGGTGGGGGGCACATACAAGTTGGAACATGCCTGAGGACTACAGACCCCTCCTAGGAGGCCCACCAAGGGGCCCCTATGCAACCCCCGCCCCATGCAAAGAAATCGATTCTGTGAGCTGGACTGAGAGGCCCCCCGCATCTGGCCCTAGCCCAACAGGATAGCCATGCAGTATTATTGGAGCAGTCTTTGAGCTTTGCACTGTGCTTCAAGAGGCAGGCAACACCGCCTGCTAAAGTGGAAAACCAGGATAAAACACCTGATAACATCAGTGCTCAGAAGTATAGCTCCAGATCCTCAAAAGAATAGGAGGGAATGATAACATCAGTGCTCAGAAGTATATGTAACACCCTGTAACAGTAATAGGAAAAGAACAAGGGCAAACCATACATCAATAGTTAACCTTTAAAGTTAACCTTTAAGAAAGACAAGAATGACTCAGACTGAAGGACGCCAAATTGAAGAGGTGAGCAAAAGGACACAGTGAGGAAGACTATTGACGACCACCAATGAACATAAGAGCGCATGCGTTAAAGACTTTTACATATGTTGATGAGTTCCAGGAAGTAACATGACTATGTTAATCATTACCAGGAAAGCTAATGAATATGTATATTGTAATTGTATATAACTTCTAGAGTTGAGCAACTCGGCGTGCACATTAGGAGGAGTGATCCCCTTTGCGCCCGGCGCCGCAATAAAGAATGCCTACTTTCTAAAACTCCAAATTGAGTCTTTGAGAGTTTTTCATCTGCTGACTTACGGTAACACACCAACTTCAGAAGAATGTGTGCATAGGGACAATAAGGAAAAGCCCCCAAGGGATTCCCCCCAAAAGACCATGTGAACCAGAAGAACTAGCCAATGGGCCCATGAACGGGAAACTATGTTTTGAGGTAAGTGTCACACAGAGAGGGCAGGTGGTGGTGGGAGCTCCCTTTGCCCACAGCTGTGAGAGAGCTTACAGCTACCTGTAAGACTATTATGGGGTGCAGGCTTGTGCTACATGTATTTTCTTATTCTTCGGTCAATGAAGACCTTATAGAACATTTTAAACAGCTCCAGCTGACTGACTGAGGAAGGAGAAAATAGAAACGTGCCGGGAACTGTTCAAGTTCCTGTGGTTTTAGACTATGAATACTTTGGAAACAACAAGACTCAAGCTTTGCGTACGCAGCCTGGCAACCTATGGACCAAAGCTACTGCAAAAAGAGCAAGGGGAGCAGAAAGAGCAATGGGGGTGTTGCAAAGCTGAAAGACCATTATTATTATCGGGTACAGAGGAGTAGCAGCCAAGAAGGAGGGCATAAAGGGGCTGGTGGTGCTGTTAATTCTGGGGTATTGGCTCACAGGCTAGCAAAACAGAAAAAACTGTTACAACAAAGACTGCTAATTAGAAAAGCTAAATGAATTTTGCGTTACTACAAGTGTCTTGTTGGCAAGGGCTTATGACACCATCAAGCGTGATCCAGAGGTTCAGGGCTAGGCGATGTGTAGAAGAATACAAATTTGTTAATTTAGACCAGGTATGATTTCATAAAGCTTATGAAACATTTGTTTGGGAGGTAGAGCAAAATTTTGACCACTTAGGACACCTGTTTGAACCTGGTGATTATGCTTGGCTCTGTCTTGAAGCTGTCCATATGCACGACTCTTTATACTTTCCTACTGTCAATTTAAGCAATATGAATGCTGTGAAATTTTTAGACTGGGTCAGTACTCTCCTGCAAAGTAAGAGCAAGCTGTGTTTTGATCAGACTTTCCGCCTGGCTATCGTTATTGTAAAAGCCGTTGGGGGTTGGGGTACGCAGAACCCTGCAGTCTATCCCCCATTCCAAAATTATAGACAAAAAGCGGCCCTATTTAATTATCTATCTAAATAACAACAACAATCATCTCTGTTTTGCTGGGAGTTCACAGTGCTTACAGCAGCGAAGGATCTGGCAGATGCAGAAAAAAAGAGCTACATGACAAACTGGGGTGGTCTGTGCACAGGAAGGTTATGCTGAGTGAGATCACCTTGTTTGACAACTTGCTACATGTTAATATACATCATCCCTCCTATCTGAGGGTAAAAAAGGCTGGGGGATTTTTAAAGTCAAATGATGGGCTTGAATATCCCAAGACCTCTTTTTCCTTCTTTTACGTAATGAACATTACTATGGTGTTAGGGACATCAGGAAGGTATCTGGAGTGGGTGAGAAACATTTGTGAGCTTTGTCATATGCTATATAATCACATCCATAGCTGTAAATATTATTGCCGGCTCCGCTAGTCGCACGACTGTGCATTTAGCATGGGTATGAGAATAAGGTGGCCTAGATGCAGACTGCTGTGCAGGTCCGGGGAATGTTTAGAGAGGCACAAGGCCCTGGCTATTAAAGAACAAACCAATTGTAGAAAAGCATCACGAATGTAAAGGCTGGAAGGGTGGAATGTGCTACGAACAGATCTATAATACACCAGATGCAGGACTTGGCATTTATCCTTGTTGATTTCATCAGGTTCCTGTTGGCCCATTCCTCCAGCCTGCTTAGATCCTCTGAATGGCAGCCCTGCCCTCAAGCATATCAACTGCCCCCACGTCCCTCAATTTCATGTCACCTCCAAACTTGATGAGAGTACACTCTGTCACTTCTAGATCACTGATAATGACATTAACCAGGGCAGGTCCCAGGATAGACCCCTGTGGTATGTGAAGTGCTGAAGATAATTTCTTGATGCAAGTGTTCAGGGACTGCATAGGGACTGGAGTGTTGCAACAGATGGATACAGGTTCTTTAGGAAGGTAAGGCCAAAAAGGTGAAGAAAAGGGGTTGTGCTCTATGCAAACACATGGCTTGAATTCATGGAGCTTTGCCTTGGAGCAGGTGATGAGCCAGTTGGCCTGTCTGCCAATCCTTATTCAGAAGCTCTCAACACAGATAACATGACGGTGGGTGTCTGCTACAGACCACCTGCATTGGGTATATATGGCAAGGTTTTGGTAGCAGGGGTGGCCTCTATGGGAAGAGGTAAGGGGCTGCCCCATGCCAGACACAGCCGGTTCCAGCTGGCTCGGCAACAGACCCACCACAGGCCAAAGCTGAGTCCATCAGTGAAGTTTGTGGCACCTCTATGAAAACATATTTAAGAAAGGGCAAAATAAACCCCACCAGACAGAGAGAGAAAGAGGGAACAAAAAGAGTGAGAAACAGCAAAGGGAACACCAAGGTCAGAGAAGGAGGGGAAAGAGGTGCTCCATGGCACCACAGCAGATATTCCCTGCAGCCTGTGGAAGACCCCACACCAGAGCAGATTTTCCTGACGCAAACGGCAGCCTGTAGAGAACTCACTACCCTAATCTATTTTAATTGGCAATAAATTAAATTAATTTTCCCCAACTTGAGTCTGTTTTGCCCGCAACAGTAACTGGTAAGCAATCTCCCTGTCTTTATCTCAATCCATGAGCTTTCTCATCCTATTTTCTCTCCCTGTCCCGCTGAGGAGATGAAGTGAGCAAGCAGCTGGGTGGGAGTTTGGCCTTTAGCCAAGGCTAAGCCAACACACCACCTGATCAAGAACAACTTCCTCCAGTTGTTTAAAGGAATCTTCATGTGTGCAGGCCCTGGTACTCATGGGGGACTGTAAACACCCTGATATCTGCTGGAAAGGCAATATGGCTGGGTGCAAGCAATCCAGGAGACTTCTTGAGCATGCCAAAGAATTTCTTGATGTAGATGCTCAAAGAGCCAACTAGGGGAGATGCTCTGCTGGATCTGTTACTCACAAACAAGGAAGAGCTGGCTGGGGATGTGAAGATCGAGGGAGTCTTGGCTGCAGCAACCATGAGATGGTGGAGTTTAAGATCCTGAGACAAGGAAACAAGGAAAACAGTAGAATCACATTCTTGGACTTCAGGAGAGCAAATTTCAGCTTATTTAGGGATCTGCTTGACAGGCTCCCATGGGAGACTGCCCTGGAGAACAAAGGGGCTGGTTGATCTCAGAGGAGAACCTCCTCAAAGCACAAGAACAGTCTATTCCGACATGCAGGAAGTCTAGCAGGTGTGGCAGAGGGCCAGCATGGATGAACAGGGAACTCCTGACTGAACTCAAATGCAAAAAGGAGGTACACAGAAGCTGGACATGGAGAACAGGCTACCCAAGAGGAATACAGAGACATTACCCAAGTACGCAGGGATGGAATTAGGATAGCCAAAGCTTAGCTGGAGTTAGAACTAGTGAGGGATGTGAAGTGCAACAAGAAGGGCTTCTCTAAGTATATTGGCAGTAAAAGAAAGGCTAAGAAAAAATGTGGGCTGCAACTCAATGGGGCAGGGGACCTAGATGAATGAGGACGTGGAAAAGGCTGAGGTACTCAATTTCCTTGCCTCAGTTTTCATTGATAAAGTTTTCCCTCAGGTCTCTGAGTCTACTGGCAGAGTCTAGGGGGAGTAAAGCATTACCCACAGTAGAGGAAGATCAAGTTAGAGAGTACTTAAGACAACTGAACATACACAAGGTTTATTAATAAAGTCAAAGTGTTGCTATCACCGATCAGAAAGCAAGAGGGCAGCAGTCTCCAGTTTAACAGTGAATGCTGTTAACTAGAGAGAAAGGTCCATTAACAAACGTTTCAATTAGCAAGTAAAATTGCCAAAACTAAGGTCCATGTTGTAGCACAACGGTGCTTTAATGACATCCCTTCCTTCTGCGCCAACTCTCAGCATAAAATTTAATTCTCTGACTTGAGACATTTGACAAATATTTAAGATTAACAAAGTAAAGCACTCTCCCTCAGATTCAGATTTAATTGAGACTTTGGACGTGTTTGAATAGAAGTTTAAAGCTTATGACCAAAGCCGAGGATAAATGCACAACTGTGGTGTAAGATGTCAAAAACCACACATCATGTATACTCATATCAATAGGAAGCCTGAAAATACAATGCTAGATGTTTTTAGATGAGTGCAAATATGTCAAGCAATTGCATGAACCTACCTTGGAAAATCCAAATCGTTGTTAACTCACTGTCGTGGTTTAACCTCAGTTGGCAACTGAGCACCACACAGCCGCTCGCTCACTCCCCCCTCCCCCGGTGGGATGGGGGAGAGAATCGGAAGAGTAAAAGTGAGAAAACTCATGGGTTGAGATAAGAACAGCTTAATAACTGAAATAAAATAAAACACATAATAATAATAGTACTAATAAGAAAAGAATATACAAAGCAAGTGATGCACGATGCAATTGCTCACCACCCACCGACTGATGCCCAGCCGGTTCCCGAGCAGCGGCCCCCCTGGCCAGCTTTCCCCAGTTTATGTACTGAGCATGACGTCACATGGTATGGAATGTCCCTTTGGCCAGTTTGGGTCAGCTATCGTGGCTGTGCCCCCTCCCAGCTTCTTGTGCACCTCCAGCCTTCTCTGTCGGTAGAGCATGGGAAGCTGAAAAGTCCTTGGCTAGTGTAAGCACTACTTAGCAACAACTAAAACATCAGTGTGTTATCAACATTGTTCTCATCCTAAATCCAAAACACAGCACTGTACCAGCTACTAGGAAGAAAATTAACTCTATCCCAGCCGAAACCAGGACACTCACAAAACAAAAATATAGATGCTCAACTCACTATGAACATGCTAACCAAGACAGATTTTAACAATTAGACCATGCAATACCCAGAGATAATGGCATAAGCAGTGCTTGAATGTTGCTGAGTGAAATTAGCTGACAAGAAGATAACTTACTAAGAAACTGCATGATTGGTATTGTTGAAGGCAAAGACATCTGAGGGCACATGCCACAACAGTATGTGGGTGACATCCTAAAAACTAAAACCTAAGAAACCAGCAATGCTGCTGCTTTGGATACAACACAGCTATCCTTTCATGGAGCACTATCCATTCACAGCCCTGGCTATTAAAGAACAAACCGACTGTTTGGCTATGATTTTCTGTGAGAAGTGCAAGGCCTATTTAGAAAAGCATCACAAATGTAAAGGCTGGAAGGGTGGAATGTGCTATGAACAGATCTATAATGCACCAGTGCTTCATGCCCGTGACCAAAACTCCAGAAGCAGGGCAGGACTGTATTATCTATGGCGTGGAATGTACGCAAGAAACCGGGACACATATCCCAAACTATGTTTCTTCCACAGAGTCAGCTCCAGATGCCCTTTTGGATGAAGAAGAAGTAGGGGTGGAAAAGAAAATTGAAGGAGAATGGGAGTTTAAGGGGGACACGTCTCATGGACTTTATTCAGTTGTTTATGGACACAGAGTTTTGGGGCTATGCTTTCCTAGCACATAATGCCAAAGGCAATGATGGCTACTTCGTTATTAGCCAGCTTTTGAAAGGAAAAATGGACGTGCAATTAATCACCCAAGGTGGTAAACTCATGTACATAGAAGTACCCAGCCTGAGTATACGTTTAATAGACTCTTTACAGTTTTTTACCCATGAAACTAAGCAGCCTTCCCCAAACATTGGGAATTGCAGGCTGCAAAGGTTATCCCCCCCATTTTTTTGACACTGCTGAAAATCAAAGACCCTCTTCCACAGCCAGAATATTATGGGGTGGACAGCATGATGCTTGAAGAGAAAAAGCCATTCTTGGCACGGCATACAACTAATCAGGAGGGGATTTTTGACTTGGAAAAAGAATTGGATCTGGCTGGGATGGAGTTAACTTTCCCCATAGCAGCCCTCATAGCGCTGTGCTTTGTATTGGTAGCTAGAACAGTGTTGATAACACACCAATGTTTTAGCTACTGCTGAGCAGTGCTGGCACAGCATCAAGGCTGTCTCTCCAACCCCCACCCCAACACCAAAGGCCAGTAGGCTGGGGGCGGGAGGGTTGGGCAATTCACCAGGGACTCATCTGACAAAGCGGGGCAAGAGGGTCTTCACCAACAAGCTGGTGAGACTTATAAGGAGGGCTTTAAACTAGATTTAGTGGGGGAGGGGGATGGAGTTCTGAGCAACAGAGAAGAGCCAGGGGCTGCTGAGGTATTAGGAACCAACAGGGAAACACCTGTGAAATGCCTCAAAGGAATTAGGGCATGTTCCTCCAAAAGGTGACAGGGTTGATAGCCCAGCTGAAGTGCCTCTATACCAATGCACGCAGCATGGGTATCAAAGAGCAGGAGCTGGAAGCCACGGTGCAGCTAGAAAGCTATGATCTAATCGCTATTGCTGAAATGCGGTGGGACGAATCGCACGACTGGAGTGCTGCAATCGATGGCTATAAACTGTTCAGAAGGGACAGGCAAGGAAGGAGGGGTAGGGGGGTTGACCTCTATGTAAAAGAATGGACTGACTGCACAGAGCTGTCTTTGAAAAACAGCGATGAACAGGTTGAGAGCTTATGGGTAAAAATTAGGGGCCAAGCCAACAAACGAAACCACGTGGCGGGTGTTTACTACAGACCACCCAACCAAGGGGAGCCTGTGGACGAAGCGTTCTTACTTCAACTACAGGAAGCATCACAATCGCAGGCCCTGATCCTGCTGGGGGACTTCAATCACCCTGACATCTGCCAGAAAAGCAGCACAGCAAGCTGTAAGCAGTCCAGGAGACTCTTGGTGTGCGTTGAGGATAATTTCTTAATCCAGGTGACAGACAGCCTGACCAGAGGAGAAGGGTTACTGGACCTCTTGCTCACCAACACAGATGAACTAATTGGAGAGGTCAAGATTGGTGGCAGCCTGGGCTGCAGTGATCATGCCCTGGTGGGATTCACAATCTTCAAGTGAAGAGTAGAATCAGGACCCTTAATTTTAGGAGAGCAAACTTTCAGTTTCCAGGAACTAGCGGATGTGACCTCCTGGGAAACTGCCCTCAGGGACAAAGGAGCAGAAGGGAGCTGGCAGCTCTTTAAGCACATTTTTCTTAGAGCACAAGAACTATCGATTCCCATGTGTAAGAAATCAGGCAAGGAAGGCAGGACACCAGCATGGCTGAATAAGGACCTCCTGGTCAAACTAAAGTGCAAGAAGGAAATGCACAGGCAGTGGAACCAGGGACATGTATCCTGGGAAGAATATAGGGATGCTGCCCGGATGCGTAGGGATGGGACAAAGACAGGTAAGGCAAAGCTGGAGTTGAATTTGGCAAGGGATGCGAAGAATAATAAAAAGGGTTTCTACAGGTACGTTGGCTAGAAAAGGAAGGTTAAAGAAAATATCCCCCCTATAATTAAGAAAATGTACTCCCCGATAAATAGGACAGGAGAACTAGTGACAAATGATGTGGAAAAGCCTGAAGTGCTCAACATTTTTTTTTAGAATAGAATATTTCAGTTGGAAGGGACCTACAACGATCATCTAGTCCAACTGCCTGACCACTTCAGGGCTGACCAAAAGCTAAACCGTGTTATTAAGGGCATTGTCCAAATGCCTCTTAAACACTGACAGGCTTGGGGCGTCGACCACCTCTCTAGGAAGCCTGTTCCAGCGTCTGACCACCTGTGCTGGTTTTGGCCGGGAGAGAGTTAATTTTCTTCATAGTAGCCTGTATGGGGCTGTGTTTTGGATTTGTGCTGAAAACAGTGTTGATAACACAGGGATGTTTTAGTTACTGCTGAGCAGTGCTTACACAGAGTCAAGGCCTTTTCTGCTTCTCACACCACCCCACCAGCCAGTAGGCTGGGGGTGCACAAGAAGTTGGGACAGCTGACCCCAACTGACCAAAGGGATATCCTATACCATATGATGTCATTGCTCAGCATATAAAGCTGGGGGAAGGAAAAGGAAGCGGGGGACGTTCGGAGTGATGGCGTTTGTCTTCTCAAGTAACTGTTACACGTGATGGAGCCCTGCTTTCCTGGAGATGGCTGAACACCTGCCTGCCCATGGGAAGCAGTGAATGAATTCCTTGTTCTGCTTTGCTTGCGTGCGCAACTTTTGCTTTCCCTATTAAATTGTCTTTATCTCAACCCACGAGTTTTCTCACTTTTCCCCTTCCGATTCTCTCCCCCATCCCACCGGGGCCGAGGGAGCGAACAAGCAGCTGTGTGGTACTTAGTTGCCAGCTGGGGTTAAACCACGACACCACCCTCTCAGTAAAGAAATGCTTCCTAATGCTTCCAGACTTTCCAAGTCTGAAACTCCCCTGATGCAGCTTTGAGCCATTCCCGCACGTCCTGTCACAGGATCCCAGGGAGAAGAGCTCAGCACCTCCCTCTCCACTTCCCCTCCTCAGGAAGCTGTAGAGAGCAATGAGGTTGCCCCTCAGCCTCCTTCTCTCCAAACTAGACAAACCCAGAGTCCTCGGCCGCTCCTCAGAGGACATGCCTTCCAGCCCTGTCACCGGCTTTGTTGCCCTCCTCTGGACGCATTCAAGGACCTTCACATCCTTCTTAAATTGTGGGGCCCAGAACTGCACACAGTACTCAAGGTGAGGCCACACCAACGCTGAATACAGCAGGATAATCACCTCTTTTGACCGGCTGGTTATACTGTGTTTGATGCCCCCCAGGATGCGGTTTGCCCTCTTGGCTGCCAGGGCACACTGCTGACTCCTATTGAGCCTGCTGTCGACCAGCACCCCCAGATCCCTTTCTGCAGGGCTGCTCTCCAGCCACTCCTCTCCCAGTCTATACTTGTGCCCGGTGTTACTCCATCCCAGGTGCAGAATCCGGCATTTGTTCTTGTTAAATTTCATGCCACTAATGATTGCCCAATGCTCCAGTCTATCTAGATACCTCTGCAAGGCCTCTTGTCAGTCAAGAGAGTCAACAGCACCTCCCAGTTTGGTATCGTGAGCAAACTTAGTAACGGTGCATTCAACTCCTGCATCCAGATCATTGATAAAAATATTGAACAGAACTGACCCTAGAATTGAGCCCTGAGGAACACCACTGGTGACCAGCCGCCAGCCAGATATAGCCCCATTCCCTACAACCCTTTGAGCCCTGCCCTTCAGCCAGTTCTTCACCCAGCGCACTGTGTGCCTGCTCATCTCACAGTTGGACAGCTTGTCCAGAAGGATGCTGTGAGGGGCAGTATCAAAAGCCTTACTAAAATCCAGAAAAACTCCATCCACCGCCTTCCCTTCATCCACTAGGCGGGTGACCTTATCATTGAAGGAGATCAAATTAGTTAGACAGGGCTTTCCCTTTGTGAACCCATGTTGACTGCGCCTGAGGATTGCATTGTTCTTTAAATGCCTTTCAATAGCACCCAGTATGATCTGCTCCATAATTTTTCCAGGTACTAAGTTAGACTAACAGGTCTGTAGTTTCCTGGGTCTTCCCTCACGCCCGTCTTGTAAAGTGGAATAACGTTGGCTAGCTTCTAGTCAGCAGGGACCTCCCCAGACTCCCAAGACCTTTGGTAGATGATAGACAGGGGTCCTGCTGTAACATCCGCTAGCTCCTTCAGTACGCTGGGATGAATCCCATCAGGCCCCGTGGACTTGTGAACATTCAGCTGATACAGCTGGGCCCTTACAATTTCAGTGTCCATAAATGGAAGGTCACTGTTCATAGAATCACTGAGGTTGGAAAAGACCTCTAAGATCATCGAGTCCAACCGTCAACCCAACACCACCATGCCCACTAAACCATGTCCCTAAGCACCACATCTACACGTCTTTTAAATACTTCCAGGGATGGGGACTCAACCACTTCCCTGGGCAGCCTGTTCCAATGTTTCACCACTCTTTCAGTAAAGAAATTTTTCCTTACATCCAATCTAAACCTCCCCTGGCGCAACTTGAGGCCATTTCCTCTCGTCCTATCGCTACTTACTTGGGAGAAGAGACCGACACCCACCTCGCTACAACCTCCTTTCAGGTAGTTGTAGAGAGCGATGAGGTCTCCCCTCAGCCTCCTTTTCTCCAGGCTAAACAGTCCCAGTTCCCTCAGCCGCTCCTCATAAGACTTGTTCTCCAGACCCCTCACCAGCCTCGTTGCCCTTCTCTGGACACGCTCCAGCACCTCGACGTCCTTCTTGTAGTGAGGGGCCCAAAACTGAACACAGTAGTCGAGGTGCGGCCTCACCAGTGCCGAGTACAGGGGCACGATCACTTCCCTACTCCTGCTGGCCACACTATTTCTGATACAGGCCAGGATGCCATTGGCCTTCTTGGCCGCCTGGGCACACTGCCGGCTCATGTTCAGCCGGCTGTCGACCAGCACCCCCAGGTCCTTTTCCTCCGGGCAGCTTTCCAGCCACTCTTCCCCAAGCCTGTAGCGTTGCATGGGGTTGTTGTGGCCGAAGTGCAGGACCCGACACTTGGCCTTGTTGAACCTCATACAGTTGGCCTGGGCCCATCGATCCAGCCTGTCCAGGTCCCTCTGCAGAGCCTTCCTACCCTCGAGCAGATCAACACGCCCGCCCAACTTGGTGTCGCCTGCAAACTTACTGAGGGTGCACTCGATCCCCTCATCCAGATCATTGATAAAGATATTGAACAAGACCGGCCCCAAAACTGAGCCCTGGGGAACACCGCTCGTGACCAGCCGCCAACTGGATTGAACTCCATTCACCACAACTCTCTGGGCCCGGCCGTCCAGCCAGTTTTTGACCCAGCGCAGAGTACACCTGTCTAAGCTGTGAGCCGCCAGCTTCTCTAGGAGAATGCTGTGGGAGACGGTGTCAAAGGCCTTGCTGAAGTCCAGGTGGACCACATCCACAGCCTTTCCCTCATCCACTAGGCGGGTCACCTGGTCATAGAAGGAGATCAGGTTGGTCAAACAGGACCTGCCTCTCATGAACCCGTGCTGGCTGGGCCTGATCCCCTGGTTGTCCCGCTCATGCCTTGTGAGCGCCCTCAAGAGGAACCGCTCCATAGTCTTCCCCGGCACCAAGGTCAGGCTGACAGGCCTGGAGTTCCCCGGATCCTCCTTCCGGCCCTTCTTGTAGATGGGCGTCACATTGGCAAGCCTCCAGTTGTCCGGGACCTCCCCCGTTAACCAGGACTGCTGATAAATGATGGAGAGTGGCTTGGTGCACTCCTCTGCCAGCTCCCTCAGCACTCTCAGGTGGATCCCATCCAGCCCCATAGACTTGTGAGCATCCAGGTGGCATAGCAGGTCATTGACTGCTTCCTCTTGGATTATGGGGGGTTCATCCTGCTCACCATCCCTGTCTTCCAGCTCAGGGGGCCGAGTACCCTGAGGATAACTGGTCTGACTATTAAAGACTAAGGCAAAGAAAGCATTAAGTACCTCAGCCTTTTCCTCATCCTCGGTGACAATGTTCCCCCCCGCATCCAATAAAGGATGGAGATTCTCCTTGGCTCTCTTCTTGTCATTAATATATTTGTAAAAACTTTTTTTGTTGTCTCTAACGACAGCGGCCAGATTGCGTTCTAGCTGGGCTTTTGCCTTTCTCATTTCCTCTCTGCACGACCTAACGAGATCCCTGTACTCTTCTTGAGTCGCCTGCCCCTTCTTCCACAAGCGGTAAACTCTCCTTTTTTTCCTGAGTCCCAGCAAGAGCTCCCCGTTCAGCCAGGCCGGTCGTCTTCCCCGCCCGTTCTTCTTATGGTGTACAGGGACAGCCTGCTCCTGCGCCTTTAAGACTTCCTTCTTGAAGAAGGTCCAGCCTTCCTGCACCCCTTTGCCCTTCAGGACTGTCTCCCAAGGGACTCTCTCAACCAGCGTCCTGAACAGGCCAAAGTCCGCCCTCCGGAAGTCCATGGTTGCGGTTTTGCTGGCCCACCTCCTTACTTCACCAAGAATGGAGAATTCTACCATTTCATGGTCGCTAAGCCCAAGACGGCCTCCGACCACCACATCTCCCACCAGTCCTTCTCTGTTTGTAAACAGCAGGTCGAGCGAGGCACCTCCCCTGGTAGGCTCCCTCACCAGCTGTGTCAGGAAGTTGTCTTCCACACACTCCAGGAACCTCCTAGACTGCTTCCTCTCTGCCGTGTTGTATTTCCAGCAGACGTCCGGGAAGTTGAAGTCCCCCACGAGAACAAGGGCTAGCGATTGAGAGACTTCTGCCAGCCGCTTGTAGAACGCTTCATCCGCCTCTTCATCCTGGTTGGGTGGTCTATAACAGACTCCCAGCAGGATATCTGCCTCGTTGGCCTTCCCCCTCATCCTTACCCATAAACACTCGACCGTATCATCATCACAATCGTTGAGCTCTAGACAATCGAAACACTCCCTAACATACAGGGCCACCCCACCGCCTCTCCTTCCTCGCCTGTCCCTTCTGAAGAGTTTATAGCCATCCATTGCAGCACTCCAATCGTGAGAGTCACCCCACCATGTTTCTGTGATGGCGACTAAGTCATATCTCTCCCACTGCACAATGGCTTCCAGCTCCTCCTGTTTGCCACCCACGCTGCGTGCATTGGTGTAGATGCACTTGAGCTGGGCTATCAATTTCGCCCCTGGCATTGGCACGCCACCCCGAGGCTCATCTCTAGTGAGCCTGGTTTTATCCCCTTCCCCCTTCAAACCTAGTTTAAAGGCCTCTCAGTGAGCCCTGCCAATTCATGAGCCATGATCCTTTTTCCCCTGTGAGACAGCTGGACTCCATCTGCCGCCAGCAGGCCCGGTGCCGTGTAAACCTCCCCATGATCAAAAAAACCAAAATTCCTCCGATGGCACCAGCCCCTGAGCCACGTGTTAATCAGGTGTGTTTTCCTGCTCCTTTCAGTATCCTTCCCTGCCACTGTAGGGATAGAGGAAAACACTACCTGTGCTCCCGGTCCTTCAACCAGTCTCCCCAGTGCCCTGAAGTCCCTTTTGATCGCTTCAGGACTTCTCTCTGCAACCTCATCACTGCCAGCCTGTATAACCAACAGCGGGTAGTAGTCGGAAGGCCGTACCAGACCAGGGAGCTTCCTAGTAATGTCTCTGACCCGGGCCCCAGGGAGGCAGCAGACTTCCCTGTGGGACGGGTCCGGTCGGCATATCGGGCCCTCTGTTCCCCTCAGAAGGGAATCACCTATGACAATTACCCTCCTTTTTTTCTTAGCAGAGGCAGTCATAATGCATGGGGCTGACTGCCTCACCCTAGGCAACCTCCTGGATAGACCTTCGTCTACATCCTCATTTCCCTGGCCCTCAAGTTCCAGGGCCCCATATCTGTTGTGTAAAGGCAACCGGGAAGGTAAGGGAGGCTGTGCGGGGGTTCGCCTGGCACCCCGAGCAGGGACCCGTTTCCATTCCCCCCCGTCACTTAGGTCCCCTCCTTCTACCTGGTGGCAAGAGGGCAGGGGATCCTCTGCTTCTCGCAGAGCCTCCATCTGCTGCCTTTGCCTCAGGGACGGTAGGGTGCAGCTCCACCAATCTATCTCCCTCTCACACTCCCGGATACTCCTCAACCTTTCCACTTCCTCCTTCAGCTCTGCCACCAGGCCAAGCAGATCATCCACCTGGTCACACCGCACACAGGTGGTGTCTCTGCTGCCCTCCAGTACAAGTGACAGGCTCAGGCACTCCCTGCAGCCAGAGACCTGGACAGCTGTGTGCTTGTGTGAGGGCTCCATCTGGGTCACTACATTCCTTCTGGCGACGGCTTTCGGCCGAGTGGAAACCATAGCTGGTCCTCTTCTGGGAAGGCGACGACTACTAGTTGAGTTGGCCTCTAGAGCCAGGAGGGGGGCTGCGCCTTGCCCGCTCGCCTTCCCTGCACGCCCTCCCGCGCGAACTGCCGCGCGACGCCCTTCTGACGCGCCGCGCTCCGGGTCGCTCGCACTCCCTGGGGGCTGCTCTTCTAAGTGAGGGGTTTGGCCGCCGTCCCTCTTGTCCCCACCCACGCTGAGTCAGAGCTGCCGCTCGTCAGGAGCTCCCTCCTCTGGCTCGGGGGCGGGGGGGGGGGTGGGGCTGGGGCACCCTCTCACTCCCTGCACTTTTGCTTTTCGCGAGTTTTGCCGCTTCAGGAAGGGCAACTGTTCCTGCAGTCGTGGTCCTCCAACTCAGAGGACTGGGCAGCCCAAGGTCTATCAGTATTATTAAAGACTGAGGCAAAAAAAGCATTGAATGCCTCTGCTTTTTCTTCATCCCTATTAGTCAGATGACCATCTTCAACAACTATCGATCCAATGTTTTCCTTAGACCTCCTCTTGCTATTAACGTACCTAAAAAAGCCTTTCTTGTTGTCTGACACAACACTGGCTAGTTTCAACTCTAGTGCAGCTTTGACCTTCCGTGCCTTCTCCCCGCATATGCAAACTACGACTCTAATCTTCCTGCGAAGCCTGACCTTGCTTCCAGAGATCATACCATTTCTTTTTCCTCTTGAGCTCCACAAGGAGTTCCCTCTTCAGCCAAGCTGGTCTTCTGCCCCGCTTTCTTGACTTTTGACACAATGGGATTGCCTGCTCCTGTGCTTTTAAAAGGTGGTTATTAAAAATTGTCCAGCTCTCATGGACCCCTAAGCCCTCAAAGGCAGATTCCCAGGGGACTCTGCTAAATAGCTCCCTGAATAGCTTAAAGTTTGCTCTCCTGAAGTCCAGGGTAGCAACTCTGCTGACCTTTTTTCTCACTACACCAAAACTTTTGAACTCAACTATTTTGCGATCACTGTGGCCAAGACAGCCACCTACCATCACATCCCCCACGAGTCCTTCTCTATTCACAAACAAGCCTAGGAAGGCATCTTTCCTAGTTGGCTCACTGAGTACTTGTGACAAGAAGTTATCTTCCACAAGCTTCAGGAATTTCCCAGACTTGCTTGTCACAGCAGTATAGTAAGTTGGAATCTCCCATAAGGACAAGGGCTACCAATCCCAAAATTTCTCCTAATTGCCTATAGAATATCTCATCAGTGCTTACATCCTGGCTGGGCAATCGGTAGTAGACACCCACAACAACATCTCCTTTGTTTCCCATCCCCCTAATCCTCACCCAGAGGCTCTCAACTACATCATCACTAACTGTAAGGGCTGTACAGTCAAACCTCTCCCTTACATACAGTGCAACTCCTCTGCCTCACCTGCCCTGCCTCTCCTTCCTGAACAGCCTGTAGCCCTCCATCCCAGCACTCCAGTCATGGGACTCATTCCACCAAGTCTCACTAATACCAATGACATCATAGCTCTGTGAACTGACCAATGCCTTCCAGTTCATCCTGTTTGTTTCTCATACCGTGTGTGTTGGTGTACAAGCATTTCAGATGTGCTCCTGAGCCCTCCGTGCTCTCTGGAGCAGCGTAAATGTTCCCGTTAACATTGCCACCCTCAGGTGGTGCCATGCCAACCCTTGGCTTACTGTCAGCTCTCCTGTTGGTATCCCCTTCCCCCATCGATTCTAGTTTAAAGCCCTCTCAGTCAGTCCTGCCAGCTTACAAGCAAAGAAGCCCCCCCCCCCCCCCATCAGGGCAGGTGGATCCCATCAGGCCCCAGCATACCTTGTGCCTCAAAGACTCACTCTTCCATGGTTATAAAAAACAAAGTTCTGGCAGAGGCACCAGTCCTGGAGCCAGGTACTGATGTCTTGGGCATGCTTCCTTCTTCCAAAGTCTCTCCCCATTACTGGGAGGATTAAGGAAAACACTGCCTCTGCTCCCAAATCTTTTAGCATTCTTCCCGGGGCCCTGAAATCTCTTTTGATCAACCTTGGACTTCTTGTTGCAACATCATTAGAACCCACATGAAAGAGCTGGAGTGGGTAATAGTCCAAAGGCTGTACTAAGTTCATCAGTCATCTGGTGACATCCCTGATTCGGGCCCCAGAGAGGCAGCAAGCTTCCCTGAAAAGAGGGTCTGGTCTGCAAATGGGTGCTTCTGTTCCGCTCAGGAGGGAGCTACCTATGACCATAACTCATCGTTGTTTCTTCTTGGCGCTGGTCTTAATGCAGGTCTTGTTGCGAGCGATTAGTTGATCTGACCTTGGTGAGAGTGCTTGCACAGGTTCCTCCTATCTCATTACGCGCTTTGTCTACCATACCCAGAGCCTCATACCTATTCTGTAGAGGTAGCTGAGAGGGTAAGGAGGGGTTCCTCTTACAACTCCATGCAGTAACCTGCTTCTACCCGTCCCTATCCCTTGTAACGCTGCCTTCCTCCTGGCACAAAACAGATCCTGGACGTGTCTCCGTAGTGGCCATGCTGAGTTGGCATGTGTGTACCAGAGATGGCAGAGCACAGCTCCATTGGTTGATCTCCTCCTCAGACTCTCGGATGCTCCTCAGTCCGCCCACCTCCTCCTGAAGCTCAGCCACCAGGCAGAGCAGTTCATCTACCTGGGCACACCTCCCACAGGCTTGCTTGCTGTCACCCTCCATCTCCAGGAATATCCTCGCACACACCCCCCCGCAGTCTGAAGCCTGGGTGGTCACATGCTCTGACAGGAGCGCTGTCTGTGTGGCTGCATTGGTTCTACTGGGTGCTAGAAGCTCAGGAGAAGCAGAGGACACCGCTTTTTGTCGGGTGGTCACTATGCTGCCATGCACCTGCCCACTGCCACGTGCCTGCCTGCTGTGCTAGGCCCCCTGTTGTAGGATACAGTGTAAGGCTTTTCATCCATTTTGAGCTGTGTTGAGCACCTCCACCTGGTCTCCCTTTCTGAGCAGAGGTGCAGATTCTCTCATTTTAAATATGCCCCCATATACATTTTTTCCAAACCCTTGCAGAGTTTAAAAAGTTCACATCCACAGGCCTGATTCTGACACGTCTGTGAAAGCTATGGCTATAGCTCTTTATAAACTCCGACAACACATCGATGTAGTCAAGAGCATCACGTGCTGTAAAATATCTTTGTTTTGAGCATCCTCTTTAAACCCTCTATAAACAGAGGCTTTTACTTCATTATTAGTAAACAAAGCAGTAAACATCATACTGCTTTAAATGCTTGTTTAAAGGCTTGCTTAGAAATTTATTTCTTCAGTCTGTCTATAACTTCTGAGGCATTGGCCCCCTACTAAAAATGGTTTTAAAATCTCCAGCTATTTCAGAACCCGTTTTGCCTTTTAGACCAATGGCCCAGGCATGCTTTGATAATGTGTCTATCAATCACTTAAGAAATACTTAACACCATCATTGTGTTTGGAAAACTGTTGCCTATGCACCAAGTCTGCCTGCCATGGAGCATCCACCTCTGCCACACTCACCTTGTTTCTTCTAAAACCTCCAGAGCTTCCTGCCTCCTTCAGAGCTTCCTGCCTCCTTCAGAGCACTATAAATGTCTTTTAATAAAATTAGTGTGTCAGTAGACGTGCCTATGCCGCATCTACCGACACACCACTACTATGCACATGCACAAAATGAAACACTGAACAATGAATTTAACCCATGCACAGAGAAGCTTTATTAACAGGGTATGAGGGGTGTCGATCACCAGTCAGGCTTCTCCAGCCTCTCTTTTTTTCCCCTTGAACACTGCTCTCCTTTCTATACCTCTTCTTCTTTACTTTGACTGCTGCAGGCCTGGGCAGGAATACAAGCAGTTCACAGTACATTTCTGTCTTCTCCCTCCTCACTCAGTTGGAGCTTTTCCCAATGTCCTATAACATTATCAATGACCAAAGGAGAAGAAAACACATATAGCACAAGCCTGCATCCCATAACAGTCTTACAGGTAGCTATAATGTCTCTCTGGTGGGTTGACCTTGGCTGTTCACTGGGTGCCCACCAAGCCACTCTATCACTCCCCTCCATCAATTGGACAGGGGGAGAAAATATGACAAAAGGCTCGTGGGTCAAGATAAGGACAGGGAGATCACTCAGCAATTACTGTCATGGGCAAAACACACACAACTTGGGAAAATTAATTTAATTTATTGCCAATTTATTGTAACAAAGTAGGACAGTGAGAAATAAGAACAAATCTAAAAACACCTTCCTTCCACCCCTCCCTTCTTCCCAGGTTCACCTTCACTCCTGACTCTTCTACCTCCTCCTCTCAAGCAGCACAGGGGGGATGGGGATTGCAGTCAGTTTATAATACTTCATCTCTGTCACTCCTTCCTTCTCATGCTCTTCCCCTGCTCTAGTGTGGGGTCCCTCCCACACGATACAGTCCTTCCTATGGGCTGCAGTCCTTCAGGAACTGACTACTCCAGCATGGGTCCTCCACAGGGTCACAGGTCCTGCCAGAAAACCTGCTCCTGCATGGGCTCCTCTCCACAGGAGACAGTTCCTGCCAGGAGCTTGCTCCGGCGTGGGCTCTCCATGGGCTGCAGCTTCCTTCAGGGCATATCCACCTGCTCCATCGTTGTCCTCCATGGGCTGCAGGGGGACAACCTGCCTCACCATGGTCTTCACCACAGGCTGCAGGGGAATCTCTGCTCCAGCACTTGGAGTACCTCCTCCCCCTCCTTCTTCACTGACCTTGGTGTCTGCAGGGCTGTTTGTCTATGTCTACCATAGACACTGTTGTTTGTATGTCTACATCAGACCTGAAAGCTCCACTCCTACTACATACACTAAGGTCACTGTTTTGGACAATGTCATTGCCCTGTGACTGGCTGGTTGCCATTTTTGACACTGGTATACCCATATGATCTCAGAGCATCCTCTGATTAACTGCCCATTTCTTTTGGACCCCAAAGTGCTCACATATAAAAACATATATATTTCCATGTATCTATACATCTTGTATATTTACACCTTATATATATTATTTATACATAGATGTAGAACTTCTTTTTTATATCTATATACACACACAGGTAGATAGATACTCTATATACAGGTGTATATATATCCATAAAGATTATTAAAAATTAAAGTTTAAATGTGAATAGAAAGTAATTAAACTAAATAAACATAAAAGGCAAGTTTAGAGACACACACACACACCCCTTTTAAAAGTCTGCTGAACAAGCTCTAACACGTTTGGGATTAGGGGGAATGCGGGGGGGGGGGGGGGGGCACAAACAAGTCAGAACATGCCTGAGGGCTATGGACCCCTCCTAGGAGGCCCACCAAGGGGTCCCTTCGTAATCCCCACCCCATGCTATGGACCCCTCCCAGGAGGCCCACCAAGGGGCCCCTTCGTAATCCCCACCCCATGCAAAGAAGAGACCAATCCTGTGAGCCAGACTGAGAGGCCTCCTACATCTAGCCCCAGCCCAACAGGATGACCATGCAGTATTATTGGGGCAGCTTCTGGACTTCGTACTGCACTTCAAGATGCAGGCAAAACTGTTAAAAAAGGAAAACCAGGACAAAACACCAACTTCAGAACAACATGTGCATGAGGACAATAAGGAAAAGCCCCCAAGGGATTCCCCCCCAAAGACTATGTGAACCAGAAGAACTAGCCAATAGGCCCATGAATGGGAAACTGTTTTGAGGTGTGTCCTGGTTTCAGCAGGGATTGAGTTAATTTCCTTTCTAGTAGCTGGTACAGTGCTGTGTTTTGTATTTAGGATGAGAACAAAATTGATAACGCACCAATGGTTTAGTTGTTGCTAGGTAATGCTTACACTAGCCAAGGACTCTTTAGGTTTCCATGCTCTACCGACTGAGAAGGCTGGAGGTGCACAAGAAGCTGGGAGGGGGCACAGCCAAACTGGCCAAAGGGACATTCCATACCATGTGACGTCATGCTCAGTACATAAACTGGGGAAAGCTGGCCGGGGGGGCCGCTGCTCGGAGACTGGCTGGGCATCGGTCAGCAGGTGGTGAGCAATTGTACTGTGCATCACTTGCTTTGTGTATTATTATTATTATTATCATATTATTATTATCATCATTTTATTTCAATGATTAAACTGTTTTTATCTCAACCCACGAGTTTCTCACTTGTGCTCTTCCAATTCTCTCCCCCATCCCACCGGGGGAGGGGGGAGTGAGCGAGCAGCTGCGTGGTGCTCAGTTGCCGACTGAGGTTAAACCACGACAGTCCTTTTGGCGCCCAACATGGGGCTCGAAGGGTTTGAGATAATAACAGATTAACCAAAGTGTATTAAGGAACTTATATCTGTTAATAGTTGTGGGTCACAATGTTGGTTCCTCTGTTCTCGATATTGATTTGTATAATCTGCATCGCACTCTTTTTTCTGCTGTACATGTTAGAGATTGGTGTTGGGTTTTGCAGTTTGCTGTGGTCTGCAGTGAATAGTAATGTCTCACTTGTGAGGTTTGTTTTTAGAACATTGACCTTGACCTTAGTGTGGTATGTAAATTTCGCAATGAAGCCCTTACTGTACCACGGAGACCATGTCATGGAGACAACTAGCAATTGCAGTAACTTTTCTGAGAGTATTTTTACGGAGGAAATACAGAATGGCAGTGTCACTACCTTCTTCTATGATGTTTCCTCCTTCATTACAGTAACTTTTCAGTATTTTGAACATCCTTGGGTAGTTAAGATACTTCTATTGGTACTTCTTGGGAATATTGTTTTGGTTTTGTCTAAAGTTGGTAAGCAATTTAAGAATATCATCCAGAGATCTGCCCCAAGGCTGGATAGTCATGAGTGGCAGGGTGTGTGGGACAAGATGGGCAAGTACCTAGGCCAATGGGCACCCCCAGTGTTTTGGAACTTCACCCCTGAGCAAGTGCAGAATCCTGAAGAGTTAGTAGAATATTTGGACAAAGTATGCTGTCACCCTGGCAACTCCAGAGAGATGCAGATCATTGCACCGTGCTGGGGCCTGGCCCATGCCTACCGAGCCCTGTTCAACACCATTCAGTACCCTCAAAGGGAAGAGAAGGTCTCTGGCTCTGACGGTAAAACGACACGCACTGTGGCCACTCAGACTCAGGTGACAGGCCCTGCGGCTAAACCAAAGAACCAACCTGTGCCGGTATCAGTCGCCCCTGTACACAAGAAGAAATCTTGGAAGCGGAAGTCGGCTCGTTTAGTAAGGGAGGAAGAAGCTTCTTCTAAAGGGGAGCCAGAGGAAGAAGTGGATGAGGCAGACTACCCTGGAGAAGGGCCATCACGAGAACAGGAAGAGGAAGGCCAGCAACTGCTCGGGGAGGAAGAAGAGGAAGAATTCATGAAAAAGGCAGTAACCACCCGATCTCTATCCCTGAGTGAGCTGCGAGATATACGAAAAGATTTCAGCCGTCGTCCAGGCGAGCATATTGTCACCTGGATGCTCCGATGCTGGGAGAATGGGGCCAGTAGCCTGGAATTAGAGGGTAAAGAAGCCAAGCAGCTGGGATCCCTTTCCGGGGAAGGGGGCATTGACAAAGCGATTGGAAAAGGGACACAAATCCTCAGCCTTTGGAGGCGACTCTTGTCAAGCGTGAAGGAAAGGTATCCCTTCAAGGAAGAGGCATATGTCGCCCAAGCAAGTGGGCCACCATGGAGAAGGGTATCCAGTTCCCGAGAGAATTAGCTGTGCTGGAGGTGATTTATGATGACCTGAACAATGAACAGCTATCCAAAGATCCAGATGAAGTCAAGTGCACACGACCTATGTGGCGGAAGTTTATAAGGAGCACACCATCGTCATATGCCAACTTATTGGCAGTGATGACCTGGAAAGATGGAGAGGGACAAACGGTGGATGAATTGGCTAGTCAACTCCGGCAATACGAAGAAAGTCTCTCTTCCTCCCTCGTCTCGGCTGTGGAGAAACTGTCCCGGGAGTTCCAGCAACTCAGAGAGGATAGGTCCTACTCCTCACCTGTATGGACCAATATCTCGGCTATTAGGAGTCAGCGTTCTTTTGCTCAAGAGAGAGAATATAAAGGGTACACACCACGGGGCACCCTATGGTTTTACCTGCGTGACCACGGAGAGGACATGAGGAAGTGGGATGGGGAACCTACCTCAGCCCTAGGGGCACGGGTACGTGAATTGCAAGGGAAAACAATCACAGAAAGAGGTTCTTCCAGGAAAATTGCTGCTCCAGTTTCCAGCGGGCAGTTCCCCAGAGAGAGTAGAAGGGCTGATCTTACTCCTGATCTTAATGAAGAAACTTCTGACTCGTACGTACAAGAAATGAGAAATGACTACTGTGATGAGGACTAGAGGGGCCCTGCCTCCAGCCAGGGGGAGGAAAGGGACAACCGGGTTTACTGGACTGTGTGGATTCGGTGGCCTGGCACATCAGGCCCACAGGAGTATAAGGCTCTAGTAGACACCGGTGCACAGTGCACCCTAATGCCATCAAGCTATATAGGGGCAGAACCCATCTGTATTTCTGGGGTGACGGGGGGATCCCAACAGCTAACTGCATTGGAAGCCGAAGTGAGTCTAACTGGGAATGGGTGGCAGAAGCACCCCATTGTGACTGGCCCAGAGGCTCCGTGCATCCTTGGCATAGACTACTTCAGGAGAGGGTATTTCCAGGACCCAAAAGGGTACCGGTGGGCTTTTGGTATAGCTGCCTTGGAGACGGAAGAAATGAAACAGCTGTCTACCTTGCCCGGTCTCTAGGAGGACCCCTCTGTTGTGGGGTTGCTGAGGGTCAAAGACCAACAGGTGCCAATCTCTACCATGACGGTGCACCGGCGGCAATATCGCACCAACCGAGACTCCTTGATTCCCATTCATGAGCTGATTCGTCGACTGGAGAGCCAAGGAGTGATCAGCAAGACTCGCTCACCCTTTAACAGTCCCATATGGCCAGTGCGGAAGTCTAATGGAGATTGACAATAGACTATCGTGGCCTAAATGAAGTCAGGCCACCGCTGAGTGCTGCTGTGCCAGACATGCTAGAACTTCAGTACGAACTGGAGTCAAAGGCAGCCAAGTGGTATGCCACAGTTGATATTGCTAATGAGTTTTTCTCAATCCCTTTGGCAGCGGAGTGCAGGCCACAGTTTGCTTTCACTTGGAGGGGCGTTCAGTACACCTGGAACCGACTGCCCCAGGGGTGGAAACACAGCCCTATCATTTGCCATGGACTGATCCAGACTGCACTGGAACAGGGTGGAGCTCCAGAACACCTGCAATACATTGATGACATCATCGTGTGGGGCAACACAGCAGGAGAAGTTTTTGAAAAAGGGAAGGAAATAGTCCAAATCCTGCTGAAGGCCGGTTTTGCCATAAAACAAAGTAAGGTCAAGGGGCCTGCACAGGAGATCCAGTTTTTAGGAATAAAATGGCAAGATGGTCGTCGTCAGATCCCAATGGATGTGATCAACAAAATAACAGCCATGTCTCCACCAACTAGCAGAAAGGAAACACAAGCTTTCTTAGGCGTCGTGGGTTTTTGGAGAATGCATATTCCAAATTACATTCTGATTGTAAACCCTCTCTATCAAGTGACCCGGAAGAAGAACAATTTCAAATGGGGCCCTGAGCAACGACAAGCCTTTGAACAAATTAAAGAGGAGACAGTTCACGCAGTAGCCCTGGGGCCAGTCCGGGCAGGGCAAGATGTGAAAAATGTGCTCTACACCGCAGCCAGGGAGAACGGCCCTACCTGGAGCCTCTGGCAGAAAGCACCTGGGGAGACTCGAGGTCGACCCCTAGGGTTTTGGAGTCAGGGATACAGAGGATCCGAGGCCCGCTATACTCCAACTGAAAAAAGAGATATTGGCAGCATATGAAGGGGTTCGAGCTGCTTCAGAAGTGATCAGCACTGAAGCACAGCTCCTCCTGGCACCCCGACTGCCGGTGCTAGGCTGGATGTTCAGAGGGAGGGTCCCCTGTACACATCATGCAACTGATGCTACGTGGAGTAAGTGGGTCGCACTGATCACACAACGGGCTCGAATAGGAAACCCCAGTCGCCCAGGAATCCTGGAAGTGATCATGGATTGGCCAGAGGGCAAAGATTTTGGAATATCGCCAGAGGAGGAGGTGACGCGTGCTGAGGAGGCCCCAATGTATAATGAACTACCAGAAAATGAGAAACAATATGCCCTCTTCACTGATGGGTCCTGTCGTCTTGTGGGAAAGCATCGGAGGTGGAAAGCTGCTGTATGGAGTCCTATGCGACAAGTTGTAGAAACGGCTGAAGGAGAAGGTGAATCGAGCCAATTTGCAGAAGTAAAGGCCATCCAGCTGGCTTTAGGCATTGCTGACCGAGAAAAGTGGCCAGTGCTCTGTCTCTACACTGACTCATGGATGGTGGCAAATGCCCTGTGGGGGTGGTTGCAGCAATGGAAGCGGAGCAACTGGCAGCGCAGAGGCAAACCCACCTGGGCTGCCGCATTGTGGCAAGATATTGCTGCCCGGGTGGAGAACCTGGTTGTAAAAGTCCGTCACGTAGATGCTCACATACCCAAGAGTCGGGCCACTGAAGAACATCAGAACAACCAGCAGGTGGATCAGGCTGCTAAGATTGAAGTGGCTCAGGTGGAGCTGGACTGGCAACATAAGGATGAATTATTTCTAGCTCGGTGGGCCCATGACACCTCAGGTCATCAAGGAAGAGATGCAACATACAGATGGGCTCGTGATCAAGGAGTGGACTTGACCATGGACCCTATTGCGCAGGTTACCCATGAATGCGAAACATGCGCTGCAATCAAGCAAGCCAAGCGGTTAAAGCCTTTTTGGTATGGAGGACGATGGTTGAAATATAAATATGGGGAGGCCTGGCAGATCGATTATATCACACTCCCACAAACCCGCCAAGGCAAGCGCCACGTGCTTACAATGGTGGAGGCAACCCCCGGATGGCTGGAAACATATCCCGTGCCCCATGCCACTGCCCGGAACATGATCCTGGGCCTTGAAAAGCAAGTCCTATGGCGACATGGCACCCCAGAAAGAATTGAGTCAGACAACGGGACTCATTTCCGAAACAACCTCATAGACACCTGGGCCAAAGAGCACGGCATTGAGTGGGTGTATCACATCCCCTATCATGCACCAGCCTCTGGGAAAATTGAACGATACAATGGACTGTTAAAGACTACACTGAGAGCAATGGGTGGCGGGACGTTCAAACATTGGGATACGCATTTAGCAAAGGCCACCGGGTTAGTCAACACTCGGGGATCTGCCAATCGAGCTGGCCCTGCCCAGTCAGAACTTTTACGTACTGTAGATGGGAATAAAGTCCCTGTAGTGCACATAAAAAATATGCTGGGGAAGACAGTCTGGGTTATTCCTGCCTCGGGCAAAGGCAAACCTATCCGTGGGATTGCTTTTGCTCAAGGACCTGGGTGCACTTGGTGGATAATGTGGAAGGATGGGGAAGTCCGATGTGTACCTCAAGGGGATTTGATTTTGGGTGAGAATAGCCAATGATCTGAATTATGTGATGTTAAGTTCTAATTATAGTTATAATAATTATACTAATAATACACAGATATACTAATCATACTAATAATATTATATGCCATACTAATGTTATTACAATAAGAATCACCCAGACTAATGAAGAATAACTTCAGTGAAACCAAGCAAAGCACAGTGATGATGGTACCAGAACTGACTTCAACATGAAACAACCCAACACCACATACCATCTCCATTTTTCCTGCCCTGAAAGATTATTATGACAGATGGAGTCCGAAGTCATGGAGTAAATGAACTCACCGAACGTTTTAGAGGGATGGCCCACAGATGAAGGGAATGATATCTCTGTGTGTGTGTGTATATATATTAAAAAAAAAAAAGGGGGATGGTGATTAATGGAAATGTACTGGAAAATGTGAGACTTGAGCATGACACAGATGGTACAGAATAAGGGGTGGATATCGTCCTGGTTTCGGCAGGGATAGAGTTAATTTCCTTCCTAGTAGCTGGTACAGTGCTGTGTTTTGGATTTAGGATGAGAACAAAGTTGATAACGCACCGATGTTTTAGTTGTTGCTAGGTAATGCTTACACTAGCCAAGGACTTTTCAGCTTCCCATGCTCTACCGACTGAGAAGGCTGGAGGTGCACAAGAAGCTGGGAGGGGGCACAGCCAAACTGGCCAAAGGGACATTCCATACCATGGGACGTCATGCTCAGTACATAAACTGGGGAAAGCTGGCCGGGGGGACCCCTGCTCGGGGACTGGCTGGGCATCGGTCGGCGGGTGGTGAGCAATTGTACTGTGCATCACTTGCTTTGTGTATTATTATTATCATCATATTATTATTATTATCATTTGATTTCAATTATTAAACTGTTTTTATCTCAACCCACGACTTTTTCTCACTTGTGCTCTTCCAATTCTCTCCCCCATCCCACCGGGGGAGGGGGAAGTGAGCGAGCAGCTGCGTGGTGCTTAGTTGCCAACTGAGATTAAACCACAACAAGGTGTCACACAGAGAGGGCAGGTGGTGGCGGCAGCTCCCTTTGCCAATGGCTGTGGGAAAGAGTATTGGGGTTACATGGCAAGGTTTTGGTAGTTGCGGGGGGGGGGGGGGGGGGGGCGCAGCTACAGGGGTGGCTTCTGTGAGAAAACACCAGGGGCTGCCCCCATGTCAGACAGAATCAGTTCCAGCCAGCTCCAAGATGGACCCACCACTGTCCAAAACTGAGCCAATCAGCAAAGCGCCTCTGTCATAACATTTTTTAAGAGGGTAAAAAAACCTATACAGCCGCTGTGAGGGAGAGGAGTGAGGAAAATGTGAGCGCAACAACCCTGCAGACACCAAGGTCAGTGAAGAAGGAGGGGGAGGAGGTGCTCCAGGTGCCGGAGCAGAGATTCCCCTGCAGCCCATGGAGAAGACCATGGTGAGGCAGGTTGTCCCCCTGCAGCCCACCAAGCACCACATTGGAGCAAATACCTACACTGCAGCCCATGGAAGTCCCCAAGCTGGAGCAGGCTCCTGGCAGGAACCGCAGCCCATGGAGAGGAGCCCATGCAGGAGCAGGCTTTCTGCCAGAAACTGCAGCCTTTGGGGGACCCACGCTGGAGCAGTCTGTTCCTGAAGGACTGTACCCCACGGGAAGGGATGGAAAGGGCCCATGCTGGAACAATTCTTTAAGGACTGTATTCTGTGAGAGGGACCCCACGCTGGAGCAGAGGGAACAGTGCTGTAGCCATATGTTTGGGTTAATACCTATCCTAGACTGTAGTCTTCATTTTTCTAGCCTGATTACCTTGTATAAACAAAGCATGCCTTACAACGACTATGCCCTCGAAGAAGAACTAGAAGACTGATTGATAAAAGGGGAACATCCTGCCCTAGAAGGCGCCGGAGGCTAGATGATTGCCAAAGAAACAAGAAGTCAGCAAAAAACTGCGGTAACTAGGGGAAAGGTAAAGGCGGCAGGGGGAGATCGCGACCACCGACTCAATTCAAGACTGGAAAGACTTGCCCCCCCCCCCCCCCCCCCCCAAGGCGCATGCGTGCTAATTTACATGGCAAGCGAGGCTAATTTGAACACAACTAACCAATGAGCATGAACTTAGGCGGGCTTTTACTAATCATGTAACAAGATAAATACGCTGTAGTTCTTGTGTGTGGTGTGCTAGCTTTGTGGAATTACCACCTAGCACCCATCTTTGTGCAAACATGAGATAAATAAATATCTCGGCTCTGTGTGTAAGATTGGCTTATTGCACACCGGGTACCGGACCCTGCTTGTGGGATAACAGTGCAAGGAGGAAGGAGCAGCAGAGATGAAGTGTTATGAATTGAACACAACCCCCACCCCACCATGCCACTCATGGGAGGATGAGGTAGAAGAGTCAGGAGTGAAGGTAAGCCTGGGAAGAAGGGGGTGTGGGGGGGAAAGGTGTTTTTAATTTTGTTTCTCACTATCCTACTCTGTTATTAATTGGCAATAAGTTTATCTTCCCCAAGTTGAGCCTGTTTTGCCCATGATGGTAATTGCCAAGTGATCTCCCTGTCGTTATCCCAACCAATGAGCTTTTCATCTTAATTTCTCCCCCTTTCTTGATGAGGAAGAGTGAGAGCGCAGCTTGGTGGGCACCTAGCAGCCAGCCAAGGTTAATCCACCACAGTTATATACCTCATTCAACAAAGAAAACATCCACACTTATTGCTTCCAAAACAATTTAGCTTTACACCAGACAGGTATTATTTGCAATGTATACTTTAACCACCCAGTTCCCTCATGGACACAGTAAAATTTTTCCCCTCAAATGCAGGATCTCAGGGCGTGGGGCAGCATGCACACAGCAGCAGGCACCTGCATTTGGGGACAATATGTTCTAGGATTGGTGAGCACTTAACACGTTTAACAAGTGGCAAGGTTATATTTGCCGCCTCCCCCCCCCCCCCCCAGAAAGAGGATTCAATTAATAAAAAAAAAAAATATTTAGAAGTCAGAGATTAACCAGCCAGCGTGATGCTGAAGCAAGAAGGGCTAATGTATTTATTGGCTGTATAAGTCAGGGGAATAACAAGTCAAGAGAGAGATCTCATTGGTGCAGACAGAATCAGTCAGATACCATATACAACTCTGGAATCCATACTTAAAAAAATAAACAAAAACACAGAAGGAAAAGAGTTCAAAATAAAATTTAGGGACTCAAAATGCCTCACAGAAAGAGCCATCTGTTTAGTTATCAAAAAAAGATGACTGGGAGGTCAACTGTGGTGTGTCAGTACCTTCACAAAGTGAAAACAAAGTATTAAAAGGCTCTAACTAGCAGATAAAGGCATAACAGGAGTTAGGGTTTGGAATCAGATGCCAAATTGCATTAGCAAATAGGTATATGTTTTCAGCAGTTAGCATGATTAACCATTGGAACAAGCAAACAAAAACCCCATAGATCCTGCATCCTTAGAATCCTCAAATCAAGACCGGATTCCTTGTGTCTAGGACAGTTCACATTTTAGTCAAAAGCAGTTATGTTCAATGCAAGGGCAACTGTGTGGAAGTTAATGGTTTGATACACAGGCAGTTAGACAAAAATCTCGGTCTGTTCTGTCCCTATACTCTGAGAATACAATCCTGACTTCGAACAGTCTCTATGCCTTAATGTTTTGGGGGTAAAGTCATTCCAAATGAAGAAAACATGCCATAAGACTTCAAAGTTTCCATTCCACAAGTCAAGCCTACAGATAACTACTGTTAGGTACAACAAATAAACTCAGTGTAACAAAAATTATATGCTACAAAAAATTCTCCTGTCTGCTAAGTTAGCTGAAGAGCATTGTATTGCCAAAACTATTCCAAGTAATCAATTGGCTCACAGCTTCCATTATATCAGTCTGTGTATTTAAACTAGTTTTGTGGTGAGTGGAAGCCATTTACACTATCTGCACATAATATGTTACACCCTAAGTAATGAACATTTGTAGTTAGCCAATTGGCTCATACTTTTTACCTTGTTCTTTCAGGTGCCAAATTAAGGGGTGGGGAAGGATTGTATAAGGACAACACCTTACAAAAAAAAAAAGTAACTCTGATCATTGTAGTGTTTGCAGGCTGTAAGGGTTTGTTTTGTTTTGTGGGGGGTTTTGGTTTTTAATGAAAAAACCAAATAGGAACCATTTATACTTTTAGACTAATATTTGCATGCACATGACATGAAAAGATATCAAAGAATCTATAGGGCTAGTGTCTTTTTTTTTTTAAACATTAAACCAAAATCTCAGTCATGAAATTCTTAGTGTATCCAGCAACATTACAATAGATAAACTATCCACTGAAGACAGAACATCATACATTGTCTCATTATACATGTACTGGTTTTGGCCGGGAGAGAGTTAATTTTCTTCATAGTAGCTAGTATGGGGCTGTGTTTTGGATTTGTGCTGGAAACAGTGTTGATAATACAGGGATGTTTTAGTTATTGCTGAGCAGTGCTTACACAGCGTCAAGGCCTTTTCTGCTTCTCACACCGCCCTGCCAGCAAGTAGGCTGGGGGTGCACAAGAAGCTGGGAGGGGACACAGCTGGGACAGCTGACCCCAACTGACCCAAGGGATATTTCATACCACATGATGTCATGCTCAGCAATAAAATTAGGGGGGAGGTTGGCAGGGGGGCCACTGCTTGGGGACTGGCTGGGCATCGGTCAGTTGGTGGTGAGCAATTGTTTTCATTTGCATCACTTGTCTTTCTTGGGTTTTATTTCTCTTTGTTATTTTTTTCCTCTTTTCCTTACAATTTATTATTATTATTTCTTTTTAATTATTAAACTGTCTTTATCTCAACCCATGAGTTTCTCACTTTTACCCTTCCAGTTCTCCTGCATCCCACCGGGGGGGCGGGCGGGCAAGCAAGCAGCTGTGTGGTGCTTAGTTGCTGGCTGGGGTTAAACCACGGCAATACATAAGGATGAAAAAAAAATTTCTCTGTTTAAATTTATGAACTAAATAATCATTCACAAGTCAGCAGTTAAATCTTTGTTCCAGTAACCTGAAAGAAATTGCTCTTAAGCACATAACTGCACAGCACATTCCCCAACACACACGCAAATGTTTCCCACCATACTATGCTATTCACAAAGCAAATACACCCTCAATTTCACCTAATAATGGTAGTTACCACCACTAAAATAAGCTTTTTTACATATTGTCAGTTTTAATGTTAGTGTCGGTCACAAGGTTAAAACATAAAATGGTTAACAGCAACCCAAACATACAAGGATATCATGAATTCCCATCACTTTAAACACTCAACCATTTTTCATCTGTGCAAACAAGTTGCTCCATGAGCAACAGAACAGAGCCTGGTTTCCTTTGCATTTGTGCCTTTACTTTCCTCAATCATAGTAACACCATACCCACCCTCGATATCTCCAGTTCTCACCCAAATCTCAACTTTCCCTTGCTGACTCCACATTGCCTAACTACAAGCTGGGCAAGAGGCAGTCATTGCTACATGACTGGTTGCCAAAAGCTAACCAGAACAGGTAAGCCTTGAACTCACCATACTGTCTCACACACTTATTTAGGTCCCTTCTCTACCTTTATTCAGCCATCAGTTTATTTTAAAAGAAAACACATAAGAATTCAATTTCTTTATCCCTCTGCGAAACATAGCACAAATCATTCACAAGTATGAGGAATGACAGGTTGACTATGAATAGCTGAGGGGGGGTTAGGTTTTTTTTTGTTTGCAGTTTTTTTTTGTTTGCAGTTGTTTTTACATTTTTTTTTTTTAAAAAGAAGCCCCTAATGATGACATTAATTGTTATTTAACTATACCTTTCTAAATGAAATAAACTGCTCATAGCAAATTCACTTTTTTCCAACTAGCCTGTACCTAGAGACAACATTTGAGAATTACATTTGCCACTACAAAGAATAATCACTAAGAAGAATTTGTGTCAAGTGCTTCAAAAAGCAAGTGCAATTTGATGAGCTCTTACTATACAAGGTAGGTTTCAAAAAAAAAAAAATGTTTTGGGGTGGGGTTGTGTTTGGTTTTTTTGGGTTTTTTTTAAGTAATAGGTAAATAGACAGAATTTACCCCTCAGAACCAACTCAACTTTCACTTTAAATGAAGTTTTCTTTCTGGTAGAAAAAGGAAAATGGCATTACCAATGAAGTCATTGCTTTTTTATTCTGTCCTGCAACATGCCTGTAAGACTTTCAGACCTTTGTAATGACAAGTTTCATTCAAATCTTCAATAGCAAATAAACTTTTTCTATCCCCTAAATTCTCACCATAGGGAATATTTTATATGCTAGCAGTTTAAATACAGAAGTATTTATTCAGAAGATTAACTTAACAGAAACCTGATTTGAAGAAGAGCAAGTTTTTCCTCAGCTCTTCAAAACAGACTACAGTAAGAACTGCTGCATACAGTATCTGTTTCAGTCAACAATAAAACACAACGTTACATATCACAATAGCAAGGGCTGGTTTTAATGCAATGCAACCCCACCCTCTCCACCTTTTGATTGCATTAACTACTTCAGCATAGCAAGTACATTTCAAACAAAATCTGTGAGCCTTGACTTTAATCTTCCCAAAAATTTTTTATTAATTTACCCTAGAGACAGGACTCCAATACAAGTCCTGTACCAAGTAATAGATTCTGGAATTGGGCTGTGTCTTTCTAGCTGTTAACTTATTTCAATCAGACATTCTAATCTGACATTCCTAAGTCAGTTTTCTCTCTGGCCTCCCTTCAGACCTGATACGAGTACGTATCCCAGCACAAGGGGGTAGTTTGAACTGTTACTCAACCCTTTTTACTAGTAATATCAAAAAAGGAAACAGTTTAAACCATGGGACATTCAAGAATATCAACATTCTGAAATCCATTGCATCACCAAATACTGCTGATAAAGGCTTCCATTTAGTATCTCTGTCTCAAACTATCCCAGCCAGACCACTATCCCAATATAAAAGGATGAAGTTATATATACACACATATAAACAAACAGGAATATTCCACACACACATTCTTGCAAGATCTCATTACATTTGCAGTGTTTTTCAAAATGTACATCCACTTTACAGATCATATCTAGCTTAAAGTTTCCATGCAGATATTTTTAATATATTCTTAAAGTAGCTTCCTGGAGAGTCCAACATTTTGGTCTAAAAATACTTTAGTCCAGAAGAATTGTTATGCACATGAGATTTCAAAGTCAGAATGAATGTTGTTTAAATAGCATCTGATTTTTTTTTTTGTTTTAACCTTCTCATCCACAACTTTAATTGTAAGAAATATAGGTAGACAATTATGTAGGACTCCTGAAAAATACCAAAGCAAAACACTTCTAAAGGAACATTCTAGAGCACACATGGGTAATCAAACAGAATTTCTAGATCTAGGTTTCTCAGTCACCCATATTTCACATCCAGAGGGCAAAAAAAAAATGACTAAACTGATTTGAGACTATACATAACACAGAGTTATAGAGTATACAACATTTCCCGAAACAAAAATATATGTGAGCTAGCAAAGAGTATCCAAGTATTATACAAACATAGTATTAAAATATTAAGTCTCCTGCAGTTTCTTCATAGGACATTCTGAAGTGAAATCAATTACTTTTCAACAAGAGACCGACTGCCACGTTATTCCATAGCACCACAACTCACTGACAAATTCAACGTTTGTAGAAAACAAGCAGAACTTGGTAGTAGAAGACTACGCCGTTCAACAAATACTCGGGGGGGGGGGGGGCAATGCAAGCCACAAACATTCCTTTTTTAATCTACCAGTGCTACTTCAATTCCTACTTCTCACAAGACTTGAAAACCTAAGCCACGCACAGCATCAAAACCCGACATCTGTATAATTGAGGTCATTTAGCAAGGAATACGCCCACTCCATTCTGACTAGAGACAGATTCCCTCCCAACAAGGGGGGTTTAATCAATGCAAAGCCATTAATAGGGGTGGAGGGAGCTCTCTGAACGCGACTCAGACGGCTCTCATCCAAACCCCACCACCACCTCTCCACAAACGTTCCTTATCACCCTGCTGAGCTACACACCTAAGCCAACCCACGGTAATGCGAGGTCTCCATGCAAACCTGAGGACAAGAGTCTGTTGGCAGGACGCAGGGGCACACTGACCAGGCATCCGGAAAGAAAGAAGCGTTACCACTTCTCCAGAAGTCAGGAAGCTTAATAGTTGGAATAGAAAAGGGAGGGATGAAAACAGAAGGGGGGGGGGGGGAAGTTTGTGGGGGTTTTTTAAAGGAAAAGACACCTTTCCCCTTGGTGGGCAGAAGCTACCCTTAAGCACGAAAAAGGAAAGGGGTTTAAGGGGGGGGGGGGGGGAATCACTATCTATTGAAATACCATCGAACCCACCGAGACAATAACGTGCATTTTCTGCATCACAAAAAGTTCAAGCACAGCCTGCCCACACCCGACTCGGTGTGTCGTCTCGTCTCGTGTCGTGTCGTGTCCGTCCCGTTTCCCCCCCCCCCCCCCCCCCCCAGCACCGGAGGGCGGCACACTGACCTGTCAACAAATGGCAGCGACGGCAACAGAAGAGAAGATGAGCAGCGCTGTGCCCGGCCGCTAAGAGAAGGGGGAGGAGCAGGAATCTTTTATCTTCAGGGGGTTGATTCCCGTACCCTTTTCCTTCCAGTTCCCCTTTTATTTTTTCCCTACCCCCTCCGAAAAAAAAAGAAAAAAAATACTTTCTGTCTTTCCTCCCCCCCCCAATATTCCGACTCAGAGTTTAAAACAAAGAGACGGAAATAGCCGAGTGCGGACCGAATGAAGCCGAGTGAGCGTGTCATGCATATAGCGCATGCGCACTGTGTATATACATACGCTCAGATCTATACCCTTGCCTCTCTCGAGGTGTCATGCATATAGCGCATGCGCACTGTGTATATACATACGCTCAGATCTATACCCTTGCCTCTCTCGAGATATGGGATTGGTTTCGCGTCATCCATTCCTCCTATCCCACTCCGTTATGCGTGTGCTGAAAGGAGAGCAGTGTCTTTCCGGTTCCCCTCTAAGCTCGGGGTGGAGGATACCTCTCTGCTGTACTCTGCGTTTCTCCCTAGGGTGGCCCCTGTGGGATTCCCAGCCCAGTATTGCTCCCTCATGCATGCACGCTTTTTTCAGGTAACATCCTTGTATGCTATCTTTTTGTCAAAATGGGAGTGATTGGGTGAGGGGTGAATTTACCCAGAAATAGCCCTTGTGCAATGCATGCTTTTCCCCTGCCCCATTTAGCCTTCTTGACACACAGGGACAGGCACCCCTGGCACTGCTTCCCCCAAACCTGTACCTTCTCCACATGCAAAGACAAGTACCCCAGAACAATCCTCCCCAAACCTGCACATTTCCACATACAGGGACACTCATCACTGTCACAAATGATGTGATAAACAGGGACAGACATTTTCTGCATGACCCTTCTAACATCTCCCTCGCATATTGGGAGGACAAATGCTCTTGCAACATACAAGGAAAGATCTCACTGCCACAGCCCACCAACACCCTTATTTACACAGGAATAAACCCTGCACAACCCACCAACAGCTTTTCTCCCAACAACCTCCACACACAGGACTTAACAACCCTAGTCCTCTATTCACAGCACAAAAAGGCACCAGAACAATCTCCCAACATTAAACTCACACATGCAACCCACCAACTTCTGTACTAGATTCTCTAGGACCCAAATACTCCCCCATCCACAGGTGTAGACTTCAGAAACAGCTCACGTCCTCTCCAAGACACACTCACATTTTAAGAGTCCAGAAAATGGATGTCCAATTCCTAACAGTACCAACATTCCCCAGACTGTAAAGATGACTTGAATTTTTCAAAATAATGAGATTAATAAATAAGACTTACATTCTGGATAATTTTTATGCTTTCAGATTTCAGTGTTTAAAGCCATATTGTTGTCCCACAAGTGGGGTCCAGTACCCGGTGTGCAATAAGCCAATCTTACACACAGAGCCGAGATATTTTTTTATCTCATGTTTGCGCAAAGATGGGTGCTAGGTGGTAATTCCACAAAGCTAGCACACCACACACAAGAACTACAGCGTATTTATCTTGTTACATGATTAGTAAAAGCCCGCCTAAGTTCATGCTCATTGGTTAGTTGTGTTCAAATTAGCCTCGCTTGCCATGTAAATTAGCACGCATGCGCCTTGGGGGGGGGGGGGGGGGGCCCAAGTCTTTCCAGTCTTGAATTGAGTCGGTGGTCGCGATCTCCCCCTGCCGCCTTTACCTTTCCCCTAGTTACCGCAGTTTTTTGCTGACTTCTTGTTTCTTTGGCAATCATCTAGCCTCCGGCGCCTTCTAGGGCAGGATGTTCCCCTTTTATCAATCAGTCTTCTAGTTCTTCTTCGAGGGCATAGTCGTTGTAAGGCATGCTTTGTTTATACAAGGTAATCAGGCTAGAAAAATGAAGACTACAGTCTAGGTATTAACCCAAACATATGGCTACAATATCATATTCCAAAGTTTTTTCCAGAAGCATATAGGTTGTTTGTTTTTTTAACATCCTCCCCCAAATAATCACATAGTTCTGTAAGTTGGAGCTTTAAGAAGTCCACCAGTTACATTGAAACTTAAACAGGAGCTGGGAATGCTGATGACAAGATATTTGCAATTTTTCTTTGGGTTGCATAAGTCAAACACTTCAACTGAACTCAGTCTTTGCGCCTGCACAGTTTGTCTTTTGGCCCAGCTGCACTAACTAGCTGATTTCAGCAGAACTTCCTTATCTATTCCACCCCTGTACACAGAGCTTCAAGGCTTCCTTTTATCTACGGAGTGTCCAGTCTATCTATCCACGGAACATTTAGCTACTTTGTTTCGACAAAGAGAACCGTATGTCTCCTTAGTATTTCTTTATATTCGGTATCAATCCCTCCTTTTCTTTTGAGGATTCATAGCTAGCAAGCTACAATCCTCACTTCATTAAGAGAGTTAACAAAGTTCAATGGTAAATGCGACAGTGCATAAAGGACAGAGTATATCAATAGTATATACTAAGTTGGGTTATTTGTCTCATCATGTACCAAACCTTTATGTACAGTATAATTATAAGCAACAAACATATTGAAATTAGAGTTAGTAAAGTTATGACTGGATGAAGCATAAGGTTAAACACTCCCTTTGTTGGCCTGTATTTTTGATCACGTATGGTCCAATTTCAGAAATTTGTGGGTGTGGGAATGGGAGTCTCACTAACGGACATTCCTGAGTTTGATTTTAATGAGCAAACACTGCACCACCTGGCATGACAAGGCACTTAAGCAGTAAATAACGGAGAAAGGAATGTGCAGTTGAAAGGAGAAAAACAAGATAAAGACCATGAAGGCATTTCGCATGATCAGAAAGAACGGGCCAATCTGCTAGAGCATAGATGCGCGTGAACACAAGGCTGTAACCTATCTGCAAGCTGCAGGTAGCGCGTGTCCATAGTAGTTAACTATATAAGCCCTGTTATAAGTGTAAATAAAGGAGAATGACCATACTCATATTGAGATCTGTCATTACTCCGGAATCGCAACTCCCGCTCCGTCGTCGACACTGAACAAAGGGAAACTCCGACATCTGGTAGCAGAGGATGGTTCGGCGCATATCTTCGAGACTGCGGTAAGAGCAGCGAGAGAAGGGGAGCGGGAGAAAAGCGGCTGGGAGTTGTACTATCCCGATGATCGGAGCGGGATAAGATAACGGAGCAGTCTGGCCAACTGCCTCCCAGTGAGTGACCGCTATCATGGAAACAGAGGCGGCAGCTGTGTTGCTTGTAAGCATCCTCTCCAAGAGAGGGATCGAGACAACGGTAAAACAATTATGTATGTTGATTAGGACAACGTTGGGGACATTTTAAGGACAGTCAAACTATTTTTTCTGACCTTGAGTGGCGACAGCTTGGCAATACTATGTGGGAGCAGACTATCACGGGGGATGAAAAGTCAAAGAAAGAGATTAAAACAGTGCGGGAACTATGGAGGTCTGTGTCAGAGACTTTAAAAGCCATGAAAGCTGAAAGAAAGGTGGCTTGTGCAGCCACTCAAATGCTAGCCCCAGAACCCTTGCCTGATAGACCGAAGAATACAACATCTGGACTGTTTCGGTTCTTTGGGCCGTCTGCAGTCCGAGGTATGTCGGGTACCCCCAAACGAACTGCCTTGGAAGCCAAGTATAGTGTTCTGGGGGGTGACGGCGCTTCTGAACTGCTTGAAACGTACCCTCCGCTTACGGACTGCAAAGATGCAGAAACTAGCGGTAACGGGGCCCCTCTTTCACCTGAGACGGTGGCGGAAGAGCGACGACCCGGAGAGGAGGAGCGGCTGGTTCCGTTAACCCCTCCGTGGCCAACAGCCCCGCCTCTAGGAGTCTCTTCAGGTGCATCTACTCCACCACAGGGTGACAGCAAAGAACAGAGTATGGCTGAGACTAATGAGCTCCTGAAGAAGGTGGTGCAACAGTTACAGGACTTAACAATTACAGCCCAGAGGGGAGGGATGGAGCACCTGTCCGGGGCATCAGGGGAATCCCTACCCCCTTGCCTCTCTGGACCACCAGCGATGGTTCAGCCCAGACGCTGGAGCGAAGTGGCTAGAGACGCTATGCTGGACGGGCAGTGGCAAGTGGTATCCAGCTTGGGGGCGAGTGCTTTTCCTGTGCTGCAAGAGAATAACGGCAATAAGTGGGCACCTCACGATTGGAAAATCCTACAGCAAGCAAAAAACACTGTGTCCCAGTATGGGATAAAATCAGAAGCTTCACGTCAAATTGTAATCTGGATTTTTTCGGCTGACCTGATGTGCCCTGCTGACTGCCAAAACCTTATGCGGCTTTTATTGTCACCTACGCAGTATTTGTTGTGGGGGTCGGAATGGTCACGGCGGGCGGCAAGTGCTGCGGCACAGCATCAAACGCAGGGGGATCCCCTCTATGGGATTACCGCGGAAATGATAACGGGGACGGGAAGGTTTAATAATATTAATGCTCAGTTGGTTTTTCCTATTGCTTTGTTGCAGTTGTCTGCCAAACTGGTGCTAGAAGCCTTTTTAGCCTTACCCGGTTCGTCCACTCCATCCTTTAGTTCTGTACAGCAAGGTGCCACTGAAGCGTATAGTCATTTTGTCGATCGCTTGTGGGGGGCGATACGTGGAGGGGAAAAAAAAAAAAAAAAAAAAAAAAAAAAAAAAAAAGAGAGAGAGAAGAAAAAAAAAGAGAAAAAAAAAAAACAAAAAAAAAACCCAAAAACAAAGAGTGCCTACAGTGTGTACCGTGAGTATTGTATCAGTGTTACCATTGTGATAAGAAGTGGTGGGCCCGGTGCACGCGCGCACAAAGGTGATCTGAAACTTGCTATCTAAAAGAAATAGTGCTGTATAGAATATTAATAACCACTGGACACGAAATACAGTCCACGAAACTGCCAAATTGATTATTGTTTAAAAAAAAAAACAAAACAAAACAAAAAAAAAAACAACAAAAAAAGAAAGGCAATTCGCCTAGAAGAGAAAATGTTGAGCCAGGCAGATGTGATCGTAATTGGGCTAATCTTAACAATCCCAGGGTCGGCAACTATACATCGCATTAACCCAAGGGAAAATATGTGGGTAACCTGGGCAAATAAAACAGGGCAGCCCGCGTTTTGCCTTTCCCTCGCCTCAGCAACTGAGCCGTTTAGGACTTGTTTGTTAGGTATGCCTGGATATAAGGAAGGTGACTTTGCCAGGTTCAGTACTGGCAGCTGTACTAATGTGACTGCAACTAGCAACTGTAGTGCTAACTTGATAAAAGGATTAAATCACTCGCTACCCTGGAATCCCCAGGAGTTGGAACTATTAGGGTCGATGCGAGTTGGAAATACATCTAAAAATTGGACTCAGACATGTTTTATATTTGGGGGACCCCTACAGACGGGTATCCACTTCTACCAGGCAAGAAATTGGACAGGGTGGACTAATGTCACCTCTCACGCATCTTACTACAAGTATCAGGATGCGGGCGATTTTTGTGGTACCAACGACAGTGGTAATAGCTATGCTTTAGGAGCGGCTGGAGCGGAAACAAAGGGAGGAATAGGGATCTGGAACAATGGTACCCCAAAGGCGTTGCCCCCACAGGTATTTTTAATATGTGGGGACAGGGCCTGGCAGGGTATCCCAGCAAATGCTGTAGGAGGGCCATGCTACTTAGGAAAATTGACCTTGTTGGCCCCAGGAGAAAATTGGTGGAAAACCATAACAAGAAAAGGGCAACAACAAAGACGAAAAAGAGCCGCCACGGGTCTTTCCCCAGACTGTCGTGATGACGTAATTCTGCCTAGCGACACCGAAAAAGTCTTCCTTTCACTATTTGTACCAGGCGCTGCAGCTGCGAGGGCCCTAAATGAGGTAGGGAAATTAGCTTGTTGGGCTAAAAAGCAGGCTGATGTGACAACAGAGCTTATTGAAAAATTACTTGCAGATCAGGATAGCTTCCATCATGCGATTTTACAGAATAGAGCTGCTATTGACTTTCTGTTATTAGCACAAGGACATGGGTGTGAGGATTTTGAAGGGATGTGTTGTATGAATCTGTCTGACCATGGGGAGTCAATCCACAAACAGCTACAATGGTTAAAGGACCACACCAAGAATATTCAACAAGATCACGGCTTATTCGATACCTGGCTTAAGAATATATTTGGGGAACTGCCATCTTGGATAATAAGTTTAATAAAAGAAAGCTTACGCATTTTAATTGTTATATTAGTAATAAGTATATGCTCTTGTATAATTTTTAGCTGTGTGAAGAAAGCAATTATGAAAATTGTTAATCAAGTCTGGGTTGCTCAAAAACAAGAAGGGGGAATTGTGGAGGAGTGGCTGGTACAGCAGGGGCACAATCTAGTATCCATGAGCAACCCATGTTTTTAACAGTAGCAGGGATATGCTGACAAAGACGGCTGGTGACCTTGACCATCCTTCCCTGAGCAGAAGAAGGAGCCTCACTACGTGATGAACAACAACAGCGGAACAACACCCGGGATAAGGAGGAGGCAGAGATCGGCGGGACCAGCCGGCAGCTACCGATGAGAAGGGTGTTGTGAACGCGTGGACAGCTGTGATTAACCAATTACAGGTTGTTATGAAGAGCGTGTCCGAAGGTGTTGTGAGTGCGTGGACAGCTGTGATTAACCAATTATAGGTTGTTATGAAGAGCGTGCCCAGCCACCCCATCCGTTCCGGTGAATGATGGGGGAGTGACCGGGGAGAAAGACCCCCTGGCTGCTGCGTTTGCAGACTTGCGGGTATCAGACAGCTCCTCCTCGTGGCTGGTTAAAAGGACTAGCCAAGCTAAGAGGGATATGTGTAATAGTATTTATATGCATTTTTGTTTTGTGTACCCTGTTTGTTGCAATGTATACGAAAAATGATTGAAAGATCGGTTTCAGCAGTGTTTCTAGTAAAACAAAAAGGGGGAGATGTGGGAATGGGAGTCTCACTAACGGACATTCCTGAGTTTGATTTTAATGAGCAAACACTGCACCACCTGGCATGACAAGGCACTTAAGCAGTAAATAACGGAGAAAGGAATGTGCAGTTGAAAGGAGAAAAACAAGATAAAGACCATGAAGGCATTTCGCATGATCAGAAAGAACGGGCCAATCTGCTAGAGCATAGATGCGCGTGAACACAAGGCTGTAACCTATCTGCAAGCGGCAGGTAGCGCGTGTCCATAGTAGTTAACTATATAAGCCCTGTTATAAGTGTAAATAAAGGAGAATGACCATACTCATATTGAGATCTGTCATTACTCCGGAATCGCAACTCCCGCTCCGTCGTCGACACTGAACAAAGGGAAACTCCGACATGTGGGGACAGAGTTTCCTTATCCTTTACAGTTGAGGCAGATGTTTCTGGTGTCCAGGTCATATTGTTCCTTGTGGTAGGGGCCAACATTGTTGTATTAGGTATAATGTCAATTTTAAACTTAAATGATAGTCCTATGTTGTGATGAGCCCAGAGGCAGACTACAAAAACAGGTTGTACTAAGGTAAAATTGTGCCAACAGTCCGATTTTTCAGAGGTACAGGTTTTTCTATCCTTTTTGCTTGAGTTTGATGCAATGTTATACACAGAAATCTGAGATGCCTTCTCATGGGTAGACCCATTGATCATTCGGCATCCTATTTTAATTTCTTTTCCTGCCATTCCTTGAAGTCAAGGAATTTTATTATCAGCTTCATTTATCCCAGCTCCATTCATTTTCTAAGTATGTTTCAGTTCCATGCATGACCACAGTGGAAAGATTTAAATCTCCCTCACTAGAGTGTATTCCCATACTCCCAGTGTACTTAACATGAGCTTGAGACCATGGCCATTCAGGGGTTCTTTGACTACAGGTTAAAAGGAGTGGCACTGTCAGGGTTTGAAATAGTAGTATGAGCTCAGCATTCCTGTTTGTCATCCTGCGGGGTGCGAGTATCTGTTGATTTCTCATGATTTTAATTAAGTTCTATTACCTCTAGATATCCTTTTAACTACCAGTCGAAGAGGTGATCTCGATTCTGCTTTCCATTCCGCAGGAGCTTTCTCAATTCAAGAATAGTGGATCCATGGTCCTTTTCCTTCTAACTTAACTGCTGTATGTGTAGTTAACAGGATTTGAAATGGTCCTTTCCATTTCTCTTGTAGCGGTTCAGAAGTCCAAGATTTGATGTACACCCAATCTCCAGGCTGGAATGGATGCGCTGGGGAATCAAGACCTAGAGATTCATTTAAAATCACATATCTATTTAGTTCTCGTAAAACTTTCCCGAGGGCAATTAAGTAATTTCTTGCATCACTTTCCCCTTGTATTCTCATCTCTCCTGGCAGTCCAGGTATTTGGTACGGTCGTCCATACATCAACTCGTGCGGGCTGAGATGTTGCCTACCTCGTGGTTGGACTCTAATTCTTAACAAAGCCAGAGGCAAAGCTTGTGTCCAATTCATTGAGGTTTCCTGACATATCTTGCTTAACTGAGTCTTAAGGGTGTAATTCATTCTCTCTACTTTACCACTAGATTGAGGCCTATAAGGGGTATGTAAATCCCAACTAATACCTAACAGTCTGCTTATTTCGGTAACTACTTTGGCTATAAAATGTGGACCTCTATCTGATGACATCCCTAGAGGTACTCCAAATCTTGGAAGTATTTCTTTCAACAATATTTTTACTACATCTTTCGCCTTATTGGTGCGACATGGAAAGGCCTCAGGCCAACCTGTATATGTATCCACGAGGACCAACAAATACTTTAGCCCTCCTTTTCTTGGCAATTCGGTAAAATCTATTTGCCAATATTCCCCAGGTGCCTGTCCTTCAGCAGTTTTTCCAAATTGAACTTTATTCTGTGTTTTTGGATTATTCCTACAACATATTTCACATCTTCGTGTGACCGATTTAATAATTTCCACCATGTTCCTGCTAATAACCGACTTCTGCAAATATTTTAGCAAATTTTCAGTTCCCCAGTGCACAGCGTTGTGTTCCTCCTTTACTAAATTATTCATGAGGGAATGAGGTATGACTACTAGACCTGTAGGTGTAACTGCCCATCCGTCTTCTCATTTTTCTGCTTGTAAAGTTTCGATTAATTTTAAATCTTGCTTATCATAAATAGGGTTTTTCTGGAGGGAAATTCTCTTCTCTGCCACTATAGCTAGCACTTTCTCCTCTATGCCTTTTTCTGCAGCCTGCTTTGCAGCTAAATCAGCCAGCTTATTTCCTTGCTCTTGAGTGGTTCGTCCTGATTGATGAGTTTAACAACGCATAATAGCTACAGCAGCAGGGGCTTTTATACTTTCTAATAAACTCAAAATTTCTTCCTTATGTTTCACCTCTGCCCCTTGTGCGGACAATAGTCCTCTTTCTTTCCAGATTGCTCCATGCACATGCACTATTCCAAAAGCATATTTCGAGTCAGTCCAAATATTCACGCGCTTGTCTTTACTTAACTGCAAAGCCCGAGTGAGGGCAATCAATTCAGCCTTTTGGGCAGATGTTTTAGTGGGCAATGCTTGTGCCTCTACCACCGTCTCGACAGTGGTAACTGCATACCCTGATACTCGCTTTCCTTCTTTCATAAAGCTGCTGCCGTCCGTGTATAGTTCCCAATCTGGATTCTGCAAGGGAATATCTTTCAAGTCGGGCCTGCTTGAATAGACTTCTTCAATGGTTTGCAGGCAGTCATGTTCAGGTTTACCTTCTTCTTGTCGAGCTGAGAGGAACATGGCAGGATTAATTATGGCAGTAGTCTTTAAGGTCACATCATCTGGTTCTATTAGTACCACTTGATATTTTAGCATTCTACGAGGAGACAACCAATGTCCACCCTTTTGGTCCAATACTGTGGTTACCATGTGTGGAACATAAACAGTTATTTTTTGTCCCATGGTGAGCTTCCGAGCCTCTTGTATTAACAGTACCGTTGCAGCCACTGCTCTTAAACATCCGGGCCATCCCTGGCTTACTGGATCCAATTGCTTGGAAAAATATGCCACTGCTCGTCTACATTCTCCCAAACGCTGGGTTAAAACACCTAAGGCCACTGCTTGCCTTTCATAAGTGAACAGTTCAAAAGGCTTTTCTAAATTAGGCAGCCCTAAGGCTGGGGCTTTCATCAAGGCCCTTTTAAGTTGAATATATGCATTCCGACTTTCGTTTGTCCATTGCAGGGGACCTTTCGATGATTTCAGTAACTCATACAAGGGTTTTACCATCAGTCCATAATTAGCAATCCATAAGCGACACCATCCCACCATTCCTAGAAAGGTTCTCAATTCATGAACGTTTCGAGGTTCTGGAAGTTGGCAAATAGCTTCTTCCCTTTCATTGCTTAACTGTCTCTGCCCCCTCAGAATTTCAAAGCCTAAATATGTTACAGTTTCTTTTGCAATTTGAGCCTTCCCTTTTGACACTCGATAACCGCTGAGTCCGAGGAAGTTTAATAGACTAATTGTCAGTTCCAAGCATTCTTCCCGGGAGTTCCCAGCTAATAGTATGTCGTCAACATATTGTAACATTGCTCCATTTTTATTGTCTTGTCTCCATAATTCTAACTCTTTCGCTAGTTGATTTCCAAAAATCATTGGACTATTTTTGAATCCTTGCGGTAGTACTGTCCAGGTATACTGAGTCCTTCTTCCCGTCTCAGGGTTTTCCCACTCAAAGGTGAACAATTCCTGACTTCCGGAGTCAAGTGGGATGCAGAAGAAGGCATCTTTTAAATCTAGGACTGTAAACCGCCCCTGATCTTCAGTGAGAGCAGTTAATAGTGTGTACGGGTTTGCTACCACTGGGTGTATATCCCGGACAATTTGATTCGCTGCCCTCAGGTCCTGGACTAACCTATAAGATTTCCCGTCAGCTTTCTTAACAGGTAAAATCGGAGTATTATACTTAGATTCACATTCTCTTAATAACCCATATTCCAAAAACTTCTGTATAATAGGTACCAACCCAAGTTTAGCTTCTAATTTTAAGGGATACTGTTTCAATCTTACCGGTGCTGATCCTGGTATAAGGTCTATCCTTACGGGTTCAGCCCTCTTTGATTTTCCGGGTATTTCTCTTGCCCAGACGACAGGAATCACTGCATCCTCAACTTTAGCCGGGATTTTTCTTTCCACCTGCTCAATTTCCTGCAATAACAATATTGAGGCTTGGACAAATTTAGATTCAGGCATTGACACTTCTACTTCTCCATTTTTGAACTTTATTTCAGCTTCTAGTTTTTCTAATAAATCTCGGCCTATTAAAGGTTTTGGTGCACCTGGTAGATACAAAAACTGATGCGTTACCCATTGTTTTCCAATTTTAAATTTTAAGGGTTTAAAGAAGGGTCGTGTCTCCGGCTTTCCCGTCGCACCAATAATTCTCACAGTATCATATCCTAACTCATGTTTCTTTGTGTTCAAAACCGAATAGGTGGCCCCTGTATCGACCAAACGTTCTATTTCAGTTTCATCTTCCCCCAGCTTAATTTTAACCAGAGGCTCTGCTGGGGAAGATTCCTCTTAGTGCCGCAAGGTCACTAGGTCCCTAGCATCTGTTCCTTGTAATTTCTGCAGCTTTCTTCGGATATCATCAGCAGACTGCCCGATAAACAAAGTTGCTAACTGATTCTTCCCTTCCTCTGATTCAGGATCCAGAGTGGTATACTTCCGAGCAGCTTCTTTCAATCTATTTAGGAAATCAGTGGGAGACTCCTTTCTATCCTGCTTAATCTCGTATAATTTTGACCAATTTATCGCTTTTGGTATAGCATTTCTTATACCAAACAGAACCCACCTCTGATATTGCGTTAATAACAATTTCTGGCCATTATCATTAGGGTCCCAGCCAGGATCCGCCGAGGGAAAATGATGCTCCAACTGTCCTTGTAATGTCCCTGCCGCTATTTGGGCTTCAACCTGAATCCTTGTCGTTTTACGAATCATCTCCCTCTCTGTACTATCAAACAATACTTGCATGATAACTTCGATATCTTTCCAATCTGGATCCTGAGTTTTTATCATCATTTCAAAGGCAGTAGCCACTCGATCAGAATCATCCCTATAACTACCGGCAACTGCTTTCCAGTTGTTTAAATCTGTAATCGAAAAAGGCACTGTCACTAAACTGGACCATCATTCCCTACTGCTTCTCTCAACGGAGCTTGCAACGCGGTTCCCTGTCGGTTATGAGTTCTCCTTGCCACCGGCATGGCCCCTGCAGCGTCTCTCTCTGGCTCATTGTCCAATCCACCCTCTGCCCCAAAGGGCTCAAGTTCATGGTTCTGAGGCCTCTGCCTCAACCCTGGAGCCACTAACATCTCTAAATCCTCTTCCTGCTCATTCTGGGTCAACTTCAAACATCTCTGTCCAATACTGCATGCCGAACAACACCTCTTTAACCCTCTCCCTTTTTCTCTCTCTCGCTTCTCCTTTTCCAATGCCAATACCAGAGGATCAGTTGGGGCCAAATTAATTCCACACTCCTTTTGCCACTCAGAATGCTGACAATACCTCATCCCATTTTCCTTCTCTCCTTAGGAACAGCATTAGTTGTAACAGAGTATTATAATTCAGAGTACCATTCCTTGGCCACTTTTCTCCATCTTCTAGTTTGTATAGTGGCCACCATTGATTACAATACTTAATTAGATCATCCCTTTTTGCAACCCCACCAGAGGATCCTGCAATTTGTTTCCAATGCTTTAAAATACAACCCAAAGGTGATTTCTTTAAGATTCCCCCCACCCGTGGATGATCCGGCGGATGATCCAGCGCCCATTTTATACACAGAGAATCACACACACAGACGAGCCTTTCGTACGCAGGGAATCACACACGCAAACAAGTCTTTCGTACAACAACAACAATACAAATAACTACAATAATACAAATAACATCACTATAACAGATAAATACTTACAATAATAGAAATCACACACACAGACAAGCCTTTTGTACAGCAACAATAACACAAATAACTAATTACTATATCAGACAAATACTTACAATAATAGACAAGCATTTATAATAATTGTTACCGTGGTTGCTCTTAAAACCAAACGGGGACTCTAATCCCTACCCAGGTCCTAAACCTAACCCTGCGGAGCTTTCGCTGCATCTGATGGGCCGGTAACCAAATTTCCGAAAGAATGCCTTATTACTCACAAAACAGTGGTCTTCGCTCAGGGGCTCTTCGGTCCGGGGGTTGGGAGAAGTCCTCTCCGAGAATCCCTGGGTGCCGGCTGAGGTTCCACGATCCCAGGATCTGTCGAGGCTCAAGAGCAGTGTCCCATCTGGGTCGCCAAAGCTGTTACCATAAGTCGGCAAATTAAAAACTCTCTAAGACTCAATTTGGAGTTTTAGAAAGTAGGCATTCTTTATTGCGGCGCCGGGCGCACAGGGGATCGCTCCACCTAGTGTGCGCACTGAGCTGCTCAACTATAGGAATTATGTACAATCAGAATATACATATTCAGTAGATTTCCAAGAAATGATTAACATATGTTATTTCCTGGAACTCATTAACATATGTAAAAGTCTTTAACGCATGCGCTCTTATGTTCGTTGGTGATCTTTCAGGGTCCTCTGGTGGTCGTCGATAGTCTTCCTCACCGTGTCCGCTAGTTGAACTCAGTCTTTGCGCCTGCACAGTTTGTCTTTTGGCCCAGCTGCACTAACTAGCTGATTTCAGCAGAACTTCCTTATCTATTCCACCCCTGTACACAGAGCTTCAAGGCTTCCTTTTATCTACGGAATGTCCAGTCTATCTATCCACGGAACATTTAGCTACTTTGTTTCGACAAAGAGAACCATATGTCTCCTTAGTATTTCTTTATATTCGGTATCACAACAGTAACAAACTACATAAATATATGTGGAAATTAGAAACTGGACACCTGTTTCTTTGCAGCCCTAATATTTCCAGTTTCAAACACTGCAGATGTGGAAAAAATATTAAATCTAGAGTCTATAGCTTCAGCACTGTTAGGTTATGTGATAAAGCTCATCTGCACACCCACAGAGGAGCTCAGAGAGACAATGGCAGGAGGGGGAGACCAAATATTACCCTGCCAGGCTACTCCCAGGCCCATCACAGGGGCCATCAGCGCATCAGAGGCTGCACAAGTCCAGAGGAGCACAGGGATACACAATGGTAGGCGGGAACCTAAATCAGAGACTCCAGAGGAACAAACACCTTGTCCAGGCCCCTCCCATGGCTGTCCCAGCAGAACTATCAGCCCCATTGTCCAGGCATGAAACTCATCACTATGAGACATCACATCGGGAGCAGCTCTCCAGATCACCTTTCAGACTAGAGGGGGTTGCTGCCTAGGGGTGGGACATATTATGGGATGCAGGGGAAAAGCAGTTTGGGATGGCATATGACTTATTACGAGATGTTTAGGGGAGGAACCAAAGGTGGAACAAGGGAGGGGTTTAGGTGATTTGGGGAGGAAAAAGAGTGGGAAAATAGAGGGATAAGGGGAGAAAAGGGCCAGTTGGGTGTAAATAGTGGGGCTGGTCAGTACGCTTGCCTGGCTATGCCCAGAGCCTGATCTACTTATTAAATTCCTTTCTAACTCCTTCCTGGGTGAGGGCTCTCTATTCTGTGTGCATGTGTGTGTATGGAGGTCTGAATGCCAGCAACTGGAGTCAGACCACGGGTTGGAGGGCCCATGTGTCCATGGTGCCAGCGATGGGAGCAAGTGAGGGTGCACGAGTGTATGATCACTTGCAAAGATCAAGCCGGACTAGCTGGTGAATAGGTGAAGTGCCCTGGGAGCAAGGGGGTGAGTGGATCTCTAAAGGCCAGCTCTGGGTGTGAGAGTGCCTGTGTATCTCTAGGGGCGAGAGCACAGGGGGGCCTGCTATGGGGCCAGGGGAAGTCCTGGTCAGCTGTGTATTTGTGACAGTCTATACCAGCAACTGGAGTAGGGCTGCGGCCTTGAGTGCTCCTATGTCCAAGTGCCAGCAACTGGGGAGACTGGGATCCAGGGGCCAGCTGCTGTGTAGACTAAGTGTTTGAGCCCAGCTGCTGGAGGGATCCACCTTGTACATATGTGTACATATATTCTCACTAGTGGACTTCCATCCTGTCCAGCCTGAGAGGGGAGCAGGATGAAGCCATTGGTGCTGTCAGTGTTCGTGTGGGTGCTATGAGTGTCTGTCTGTGATCTGTGTGGCCAGCCATGTATATATGTAGCATATATGTGTGCTTTGTGTGTGTGTGCCTGCTGGGAATACATCTTCAGCCTCACTACTGGTTGGACCTGGAGACATGGAGCAGCAGCAGCCTCACCTTTCTCAGGCTGTTGGATCTGGCATGATATATTTTCCTCTAACAAGCCCTTCTCTTGTCATAGATATTTTTACAAGATGGTGCCCAGAGCAATATGACATGGCCATGTCTCCTCAAACAAATTATTTATTTTAAAATACCCTTGATAATAAGGCTATGAAATGACTGCCCTAAGCCTCTAAATAGCTGAGGCCATGGTTTGCTCTCACTTTAATCACGCTGCCCTAACATCAGTTCTGCCACCTTTGACACCACCGTACAAGAGTGTGTTATCCTACGCATGATATTTCTGAAAGACAAGGTCAGTAACTAGACTATCTAACATCATAACTGAGTGGATACAAGCAGTTGCGTGAACAGCAGGACTTGGGACTAGGAGAGAACTGAAACTTCTTGCTAGCATTGCAGTCAGTGCTATTGCGCTCAAACTAAAAAGAAAGAAAAAAGAGAAATACATGGGTGAAACAAGAACAAGCATTTAAAGAATTACTTTAGTAAGCTCTGAAAGCTTTAATCCTCACACTGTCCACACAAACCAAAGCATAATATGAACATGAGGAAACTGAAGTAGTATTAAGAAATTAGCACAAGCCTCAGCTTCTGGAGGCATGTGATTTCTGGTTAAAAAGATAACCCCTCTAAGAGAATCCATGTGTCCTGGTTTCGGCAGGGATAGAGTGTTCATGATGATTCAGTGTTCATGATGAGAAAAACAGTTCAGGGTGAAAGAAGTTAACTATATCTCATTTGGGACTCCCCTCTACCAGTGAAAAGGTACTAGTTAGCAATAGCATATTAGCAATAATGGCTTAGACAAGAAATGACCAGAAAATATCCAAGCAGGATATTTTTATGGGCACAATTAAAGCACAACCCATACAAAAACATGATAATGATTCTAGTATAAGATTGAGCACAAATGGCTATGGAAGATACAACATTTACAAACAGCCAAAGTCAAGAACTGGTTTAAACCAGCCGCTGCTGAGATCCCATAGAAAGCAATAAAAAAAGATTGCCAAACAAAGAAACCAAAATAGTCTAGGTTTGCAAAAACAAAAATACCTAAAATGACTAAATCATTATCCTGGGAACACAGAACAACTTTCTCTACACTCACAGACAGAGTGTTAGTTTTAAAAAAAAAACAAAACCCACAAACACACCGATTTATTAGGATCCTTTGCTTTACTGGGGTAATGCTTGTGTGGGGAATCAAATCTTTCAAACAGGATGGGCAGTCATGATCTGAATGGTGACAGAGGCTCTGTTAGAAGCATCCTTATAATGGCATCTTCAGCTGGATCAGGTGAGACTCACTGAACTGTTTTTCTGGTGAACTCTTATATTCCAGCTAGCTCATGGTTCTATGTGAGCACTCCAGCATATGCATGATCAGTTTCTATTATCTTAAGCTATATACAAAACATAGAATCATAGAATCATAGAATAGTTTGGGTTGGAAGGGACCTCTAAAGGTCATCTAGTCCAACCCCCCTGCAATGAGCAGGGACATCTTCAACTAGATCAGGTTGCTCAGAGCCCCGTCCAACCTGACCTGGAATGTTTCCAGGGATGGGGCATCCACCACCTCTCTGGGCAACCTGTGCCAGTGTTTCACCACCCTCAGCGTAAAAAATTTCTTCCTTATATCGAGTCTAAATCTACCCCCCCTTTAGTTTAAAGCCATTCCCCCTTGGCCTGTCGCAACAGGCCCTGCTAAAAAGTCTGCTGCCATCATTTTTATAAGCCCCCTTTCAGTACTGATAGGCTGCAATAAGGTCTCCCCGAAGCCTTCTCTTCTCCAGGCTGAACAACCCCAACTCTCTCAGCCTTTCTTCAGAGGAGAGGGGTTCCATCCCCCTGATCATTTTCGTGGCCCTCCTCTGGACCCGCTCCAACAGGTCCATGTCTTTCTTATGCTGAGGGCTCCAGAGCTGGACGCAGTGCTCCAGGTGGGGTCTCCCCAGAGCAGAGTAGAGGGGCAGAATCCCCTCCCTCGACCTGCTGGCCACGCTTCTTTTGATGCAGCCCAGGATATGATTGGCCTTCTGGGCTGCGAGCACACATTGGCGGTTCATGTCCAGCTTTTCATCCTCCAGTACTGTCGTGGTTTAACCTCAGTCGGCAACTGAGCACCACACAGCCGCTCGCTCACTCCCCCGACCCGGTGGGATGGGGGAGAGAATTGGAAGAGCACAAGTGAGAAAAACTCGTGGGTTGAGATAAAAAACAGTTTAATAATTGAAATAAAATGATAATAATACACAAAGTAAGTGATGCACAGTACAATTGCTCACCACCCGCCGACCGATGCCCAGCCAGTCCCCGAGCAGCGGCATCCCTGGCCAGCTTTCCCCAGTTTATGTACTGAGCATGACGTCCCATGGTATGGAATGTCCCTTTGGCCAGTTTGGCTGTGCCCCCTCCCAGCTTCTTGTGCACCTCCAGCCTTCTCAGTCGGTAGAGCATGGGAAGCTGAAAAGTCCTTGGCTAGTGTAAGCATTACCTAGCAACAACTAAAACATCGGTGTGTTATCAACTTTGTTCTCATCCTAAATCCAAAACACTGTACCAGCTACTAGAAAGGAAATTAACTCTATCCCTGCCGAAACCAGGACAGTATCCACCCCTTATTCTATACCATCTGCGTCATGCTCAAGTCTCATATTTTCCAGTACATTTTCATTAATCACCACCCCCTTTTTTATATATATGTATACACACACACACACACACACACACACACACACAGAGATATCATTCCCTTAGTCTGTGGGCCATCCCTCTAAAACGTTCGGTGAGTTCATTTACTCCATGACTTCGGGCTCCACCTGTCATAATAATCTTTCAGGGCAGGAAAAATGGAGATGGTATGTGGTGTTAGATTGTTTCATGTTGAAGTCAGTTCTGGTACCATCATCACTGTGCTTTGCTTGGTTTCACTGAAGTTATTCTTCATTAGTCTGGGTGATTCTTATTGTAATAACATTAGTATGGCATATAATATTATTAGTATGATTAGTATATCTGTGTATTATTAGTATAACTATTATAACTATAATTAGTACTTAACATCACATAATTCAGATCATTGGCTATTCTCACCCAAAATCAAATCCCCTTGAGGTACACATCGGACTTCCCCATCCTTCCGCATTATCCACCAAGTGCACCCAGGTCCTTGAGCAAAAGCAATCCCACGGATGGGTTTGCCTCTACCCGAGGCAGGAATAACCCAGACTGTCTTCCCCAGCATATTTTTTATGTGCACTACAGGGACTTTATTCCCATCTACAGTACGTAAAAGTTCTGACTGGGCAGGGCCTGCTCGATTGGCAGATCCCAATAGAGTGTTGACTAACCAGGTGGCCTTTGCTAAATGTGTGTCCCAATGTTTGAACGTCCCGCCACCCATTGCTCTCAGTGTAGTCTTTAACTGTCCATTGTATCGTTCAATTTTCCCAGAGGCTGGTGCATGATAGGGGATGTGATACACCCACTCAATGCCGTGCTCTTTGGCCCAGGTGTCTATGAGGTTGTTTCGGAAATGAGTCCCGTTGTCTGACTCAATTCTTTCTGGGGTGCCATGTCGCCATAGGACTTGCTTTTCAAGGCCCAGGATCGTGTTCCGGGGAGTGGCATGGGGCACGGGATATGTTTCCAGCCATCCGGTGGTTGCCTCCACCATTGTAAGCACGTGGCGCTTGCCTTGGCGGGTTTGTGGGAGTGTGATATAATTGATCTGCCAGGCCTCCCCATAGTTATATTTCAACCATCGTCCTCCATACCAGAGGGGCTTTAACCGCTTGGCTTGCTTGATTGCAGCGCATGTTTCGCATTCATGGATAACCTGCGCAATAGTGTCCATGGTCAAGTCCACACCTCGATCACGAGCCCGTCTGTATGTTGCATCTCTTCCTTGATGACCTGAGGTGTCATGGGCCCACCGAGGTATAAATCCCTCACCCTTATGTTGCCAGTCCAGCTCCACCTGAGCCACTTCAATCTTAGCAGCCTGATCCACCTGCTGGTTGTTCTGATGTTCTTCAGTGGCCCGACTCTTGGGTACGTGAGCATCTACGTGACGGACTTTTACAACCAGGTTCTCCACCCGGGCAGCAATATCTTGCCACAGTGCGGCAGCCCAGATGGGTTTGCCTCTGCGCTGCCAGTTGCTCTGCTTCCATTGCTGTAACCGCCCCCACAGGGCATTTCCCACCATCCATGAGTCAGTGTAGAGACAGAGCACTGGCCACTTTTCTCGGTCAGCAATGCCTAAAGCCAGCTGGATGGCCTTGACTTCTGCAAATTGGCTCGATTCACCTTCTCCTTCAGCCGTTTCTACAACTTGTCGCATAGGACTCCATACAGCAGCTTTCCACCTCCAATGCTTTCCCACAAGATGACAGGACCCATCAGTGAACAGGGCATATTGTTTCTCATTTTCTGGTAGTTCATTATACATTGGGGCCTCCTCAGCACGCGTCACCTCCTCCTCTGGCGATATTCCAAAATCTTTGCCCTCTGGCCAATCCATGATCACTTCCAGGATTCCTGGGCGACTGGGGTTTCCTATTCGAGCCCGTTGTGTGATCAGTGCGACCCACTTACTCCACGTAGCATCAGTTGCATGATGGGTACAGGGGACCCTCCCTCTGAACATCCAGCCCAGCACTGGCAGTCGGGGTGCCAGGAGGAGCTGTGCTTCAGTGCCGATCACTTCCGAAGCAGCTCAAACCCCTTCATATGCTGCCAATATCTCTTTTTCAGTTGGAGTATAGCGGGCCTCGGATCCTCTGTATCCCCGACTCCAAAACCCTAGGGGTCGACCTCGAGTCTCCCCAGGTGCTTTCTGCCAGAGGCTCCAGGTAGGGCCATTCTCCCCGGCTGCGGTATAGAGCACTTTTTTTATATCTTGCACTGCCCGGACTGGCCCCAGGGCTACTGCATGAACTATCTCCCGTTTAATTTATTCAAAAGCTTGTCGTTGTTCAGGGCCCCATTTGAAATCGTTCTTTTTTCGGGTCACTTGATAGAGAGGGTTTACAATCAGACTGTAATTTGGAATATGCATTCTCCAAAAACCCACGACGCCTAAGAAAGCTTGTGTTTCCTTTTTGCTAGTTGGTGGAGACATGGCTGTTATTTTGTTGATCACATCCATTGGGATCTGACGACGTCCATCTTGCCATTTTATTCCTAAAAATTGGATCTCCTGTGCAGGTCCCTTGACCTTACTTTGTTTTATGGCAAAACCGGCCTTCAGCAGGATTTGGACTATTTCCTTCCCTTTTTCAAAAACTTCTCCTGCTGTGTTGCCCCACACGATGATGTCATCAATGTATTGCAGGTGTTCCGGAGCTCCACCCTGTTCTAATGCAGTCTGGATCAGTCCATGGCAAATGGTAGGGCTGTGTTTCCACCCCTGGGGCAGTCGGTTCCAGGTGTACTGAACGCCCTTCCAAGTGAAAGCAAACTGTGGCCTGCACTCCGCTGCCAAAGGGATTGAGAAAAACGCATTAGCGATATCAATTGTGGCATACCACTTGGCTGCCTTTGACTCCAGTTCGTACTGAAGTTCTAGCATGTCTGGCACAGCAGCACTCAGCGGCGGCGTGACTTCATTTAGGCCACGATAGTCTATTGTCAGTCTCCACTCTCCATTAGACTTCCGCACTGGCCATATGGGACTGTTAAAGGGTGAGCGGGTCTTGCTGATCACTCCTTGGCTCTCCAGTCGACGAATCAGCTTATGGATGGGAATCAGGGAGTCTCGGTTGGTGCGATATTGCCGCCGGTGCACTGTGGTGGTAGCGATTGGCACTTGTTGGTCTTTGACCTTCAGCAACCCCACAACAGAAGGGTCCTCCGAGAGACCGGGCAAGGTGGACAGCTGTTTAATTTCCTCCGTCTCCAAGGCAGCTATACCAAAAGCCCACCGGTACCCTTTTGGTTCCTGGAAATACCCTCTCCTGAGGTAGTCTATGCCAAGGATGCACGGAGCCTCTGGGCCAGTCACAATGGGGTGCTTCTGCCACCCGTTCCCAGTTAGACTCACTTCGGCTTCCAATACAGTTAGCTTTTGGGATCCCCCCGTCACCCCAGAAATACAGATGGGTTCTGCCCCTATATAGCTTGATGGCATTAGGGTGCACTGTGCACCAGTGTCTACTAGAGCCTTATACTCCTGTGGGTCTGATGTGCCAGGCCACCGAATCCACACAGTCCAGTAAACCCGGTTGTCCCTTTCCTCCCCCTGGCTGGAGGCAGGGCCCCTCTAATCCTCATCACAGTACTCATTTCTCATTTCTTGTACGTACGAGTCAGAAGTTTCTTCATTAAGATCAAGAGTAAGATCAGCCCTTCTACTCTCTCTGGGGAACTGCCCGCTGGAAACTGGAGAAGCAATTTTCCTGGAAGAACCTCTTTCTGTGATTGTTTTCCCTTGCAATTCACGTACCCGTGCCCCTAGGGCTGCAGTAGGTTTCCCATCCCACTTCCTCATGTCCTCTCCGTGGTCACGCAGATAAAACCATAGGGTGCCCCGTGGTGTGTACCCTTTATATTCTCTCTCTTGAGCAAAAGAACGCTGACTCCTAATAGCCGAGATACTGGTCCGTACAGGTGAGGAGTAGGACCTATCCTCTCTGAGTTGCTGGATCTCCCGGGACAGTTTTTCGGACAGTTTCTCCACAGGCGAGACGAGGGAGGAAGAAAGACTTTCCTCGTATTGCCGGAGTTGACCAGCCAATTCATCCACTGTTTGTTCCTCTCCATCTTTCCAGGTCATCACTGCCAATGAATTGGCGTATGACGATGGTGAGCTCCTTATAAACTTCCGCCACATGGGTCGTATGCACTTGACTTCGTCTGGATCTTTGGATAGTTGTTCATTGCTCAGGTCATCATAAATCACCTCCACCACAGCTAATTCTCTCAGAAACTGGATACCCTTCTCCATGGTGGCCCACTTGCTTGGGCGACATATGACATCTTCCTTGAAGGGATACCTTTCCTTCACGCTTGACAAGAGTCGCCTCCAAAGGCTGAGGATTTGTGTCCCTTTTCCAATCGCTTTGTCAATGCCCCCTTCCCCGGAAAGGGATCCCAGCTGCTTGGCTTCTTTACCCTCTAATTCCAGGCTACTGGCCCCATTATCCCAGCATCGGAGCAGCCAGGTGACAATATGCTCGCCTGGACGGCGGCTGAAATCTTTTCGTATATCTCGCAGCTCACTCAGGGATAGAGATCGGGTGGTCACTGCCTCGTTTATGAGTTCTTCCTCTTCCTCCTCCCCGATCAGCGGCCGGCTCTCCTCCTCCGGTTCTCGTGATGGCCCTTCTCCAGGGTAGTCGTACAGTTCTTCCTCCAATTCCCTTTTAGAAGAAGCTTCTTCCTCCCTTACTAAACAAGCCGACTTCCGCTTCCAAGATTTCTTCTTGTGTACAGGGGCGACTGATACCGGCACAGGCTGGTTCTTTGGTTCAGCCACAAGGCGTGTTGCTGGGGTTGGAGTGGCCGCAGTGCAAGTGCATGTCACCGGAGTCTGAGTGGCCGCAGGGCCTGTTGCCGGGGTTGGAGTGGCCGCAGTGCATGTCGCCGGGGTTGGAGTGGCCGCAGTGCAAGTGCATGTCACCGGAGTCTGAGTGGCCGCAGGGCCTGTTGCCGGGGTTGGAGTGGCCGCAGTGCATGTCGCCAGGGTTGGAGTGGCTGCAGTGCATGTCACCGGGGTTGGAGTGGCCGCAGTGCAAGTGCATGTCACCGGAGTCTGAGTGGCCGCAGGGCCTGTTGCCAGCGTCTGAGTAGCTGCAGTGCATGTTTCTGGGGTCGGAGTGGCCGCAAGGCCTGTTGCCGGGGTCTGAGTGGCTGCACGGCATGTCGCTGGGGTCGGAGTGGCCGCAGGGCCTGTTGCCCGGGTCTGAGTGGCCGCAGTGCGTGTCGTTTTACTGTCAGAGCCAGAGACCTTCTCTTCCCTTTGAGGGTACTGAATGGTGTTGAACAGGGCTCGGTAAGCATGGGCCAGGCCCCAGCACGGTGCAATGATCTGCATCTCTCTGGAGTTGCCAGGGTGACAGCATACTTTGTCCAAATATTCTACTAACTTTTCAGGATTCTGCACTTGCTCAGGGGTGAAGTTCCAAAACACTGGGGGTGCCCATTGGCCTAGGTACTTGCCCATCTTGTCCCACACACCCTGCCACTCATAACTATCCAGCCTTGGGGCAGATCTCTGGATGATATTCTTAAATTGCTTATTAACCTTAGACAAAACCGAAACAATATTCCCAAGAAGTACCAATAGAAGTATCTTAACTACCCAAGGCTGTTCAAAATACTGAAAAATTACTGTAATGAAGGAGGAAACATCATAGGAGAAGGTAGTGACACTGCCATTCTGTATTTCCTCCGCAAAAAAACTCTCAGAAAAGTTACTGCAATTGCTAGTTGTCTCCACGAAATGGTCTCCGTGGTACAGTAATGGCTTCATTGCGAAATTTACATACCACACTAACGTCAAGGTCAATGTTCTAAAAACAAACCTCACAAGCGAGACATCACTATTCACTGCAGACCACAGCGAACTGCAAAACCCAACACCAATCTTTAACATGTACAGCAGGAAAAAGAGCACTATGGAGATTATACAAATCAATATCGAGAACAGAGGAACCAACATTGTGACCCTCAACTATTAACAGATATAAGTTCTTTAATACACTCCGGTTAATCTGTTATTATCTCAAACCCTTCGTGCCCCACGTTGGGCGCCAAAAAAAGGACTGTCGTGGTTTAATTTCAGTCGGCAACTAAGCACCACGCAGCCGCTCGCTCACTCCCCCCCACCCGGTGGGATGGGGGAGAGAATTGGAAGAGCACAAGTGAGAAAAACTCGTGGGTTGAGATAAAAACAGTTTAATAATTGAAATAAAATGATAATAATAATAATATGATAATAATAATAATAATACACAAAGCAAGTGATGCACAGTACAATTGCTCACCACCCGCCAACCGATGCCCAGCCAGTCCCCAAGCAGCGGCCCCCCCCGGCCAGCTTTCCCCCAGTTTATGTGCTGAGCATGATGTCACATGGTATGGAATGTCCCTTTGGCCAGTTTGGGTCAGCTGTCCTGGCTGTGCCCCCTCCCAGCTTCTTGTGCACCTCCAGCCTTCTCAGTCGGTAGAGCACGGGAAGCTGAAAAGTCCTTGGCTAGTGTAAGCACTACTTAGCAACAACTAAAACATCGGTGCGTTATCAACTTTGTTCTCCTCCTAAATCCAAAACACAGCACTGTACCAGCTACTAGGAAGGAAATTAACTCTATCCCTGCTGAAACCAGGACAATATACAACGTGGCCTTCAGGCCTGTGTTGTGCTGCACGTACTCCTTGACCACAGAATAAACTCAGCCACCTCACTGCAACGCAGGAGCCTGCAGGCAGCTCCCACTCAGTACCAGGAATTATGCCACGTGCGTGACCTTGCCTTTATCTAACAGTGCAGCAAGAATTTCTCGTGAACATAATTTCTGTTTGACTGTAGATATGATAAATAGAGCTGTTTCCTTGTAAGAAAATCCTATAATAGCTTGTGCTGGTTTTGGCCAGGAGAGAGTTAATTTTCTTCATAGTAGCCTGTATGGGGCTGTGTTTTGGATTTGTGCTGAAAACAGTGTTGATAACACAGGGATGTTTTAGTTACTGCTGAGCAGTGCTTACACAGCGTCAAGGCCTTTTCTGCTTCTCACACCACCCCACCAGCCAGTAGGCTGGGGGTGCACAAGAAGTTGGGACAGCTGACCCCAACTGACCAAAGGGATATCCTATACCATATGATGTCATTGCTCAGCATATAAAGCTGGGGGAAGGAGAAGGAAGGGGGGACATTTGGAGTTATGGCATTTTGTCTTCCCCAGTAACTGTTACACGTGATGGAGCCCTGCTTTCCTGGAGATGGCTGAACACCTGCCTGCCCATGGGAAGGAGTGAATGAATTCCTTGTTTTGCTTTGCTTGCATGCGCGGCTTTTGCTTTACCTAGTAAACTGTCTTTATCTCAACCCACGAGTTTTCTCACTTTTCCCCTTCCGATTCTCTCCCCCATCCCACCAGGGAGGAGTGAGCGAGTGGCTGTGTGGTGCTTAGTTGCTGGCTGGGGTTAAACCACGACATAGCTGTCCTGGTTTCGGCAGGGATAGAGTTAATTTCCTTTCTAGTAGCTGGTACAGTGCTGTGTTTTGGTTTTAGGATGAGAACAAAGTTGATAACACACCGATGTTTTAGTTGTTGCTAGGTAATGCTTACACTAGCCAAGGACTTTTCAGCTTCCCATGCTCTGCCGACTGAGAAGGCTGGAGGTGCCCAAGAAGCTGGGAGGGGGCACAGCCAAACTGGCCAAAGGGACATTCCATACCGTGTGACATCATGCTCAGTACATAAACTGGGGAAAGCTGGCCGGGGGGGCCGCTGCTCGGGGACTGGCTGGGCATCGGTCGGCGGGTGGTGAGCAATTGCACTGTGCATCACTTGCTTTGTGTATTGTTAGTATTATTATTACATTATTATTATTTTTTTATTTCAATTATTAAACTGTTTTTATCTCAACCCACGAGTTTCTCTCACTTCTACTCTTCCAATTCTCTCCCCCATCCCACCGGGGGCGGGCAGGGAGGAGTGAGCGAGCGGCTGTGTGGTGCTCAGTTGCCAACTGAGGTTAAACTACGACATATGTGTAGTGCAGCACAGCACAGGTCCGGGCGTACTTGGGTTAACTGTTATGCTGATCACTAATGTGATGTACAATGGTCTTTCGGTCAGGATCAGTACAGTCCATTGCTGAACTGGCTGGAACTGGCACAGGGCAGCCCCTGGCCTCTTCTCAGAGGCCACCTCTGCAGACCCACCCACCCACCACCAAAACCTTGCCATGTCAACCCCAATACAAATGACTATTTAAAATTTTCTTATTTATGTACAGTTCGGTCAATTCCTTTCTCTACAGCAGGAACTAACTGGGAGGAATCACTTGAACTGCCAAATTCTCCACCTAGGATGTTAATCAACACATTGAAGCATAGAAGTAGCGCCTATCATTTGGCCTATGCACAGCAGGGACTGCCTGGGGGAACCACCTGGACTGTCCAGAATCCCACCCACCCAGAGAGTGGTCCTGTAGCAATTAGTTGATTTGTTGACTGAACTTCTATGCAGATTCACAATCACCTTGTCTCAAATCAATCCATTGTCTCATCTAAGCAGAGACAAGCTGGGAAGTTCCTGGACCACCCAGGAATTAATGACTAAGCCCACCAGTTATACACACAAGCACAGCCCTGATATTCAGCTATACCACAATTGCAGCTATAGGGCAAACTTGAATTTCCTCCCTATATCACAATTATAATTTAAATTCCATAGATTTTACCACACTGTAAAAGAGCATTGCCTTATTCAGTCATGTCTCTATACTAATGTGTGCAGCATGAAGAATAAACAAGAAGAGCTAGAAGCTTTGGCCCAGTCCCAGAGCTACAACATCACTGGCATAAGCGAAACCTGGTGGGATGAGTCCTGTGACTGATGTGCCATGATGGACAGTTATAGGCTCTTCAGGAGGGATAGGCAGAGCAGGTGAGGCAGGGGGTGGTGCTGTATGTAAGGGAGGGGTTGGATTGTGTGGTGCTTGCAGTTGGTGACGACACAGTTGAGAGCCTCTGGGTAAGGATGAAGGGGAAAGCAAATAAAGTGGATGTTGTTGTGGTAGTCTACTATCGACCACCCAGCCAGGACGACAACACCAATGAATTATTCTATAAGGAATTAAGAGATATCTCTAGATCAGCTGCCCTTGTCCTTATGGGTGATTTTAACTTCCCAGATGTCAACTGAGAATATCATACAGCAGACACAAACAGGTCCAGGAAATTCCTGAAGCACGGTGAAGATAACTTCTTGGTGCAGGTACTAAGGGACCTGACTAGGAAAAGTGCCCTCCTAGATTTGTTGTTTGTAAAAAGAGAGGCTCTCGTGGGCAAAGTGGTGATTAGCGGCTGTCTTGGTCACAGTGACCATGAAGTAGTTGAGTTTCAAATCGTTGGCAATAGGAGAAAAAACTGCCAGCAAAACTTTGACCCTGGATATGGGGAGAGCAGAATTTGGGCTGCTGAAGGAGCTAGTTAATAAGGTCCCCATGGAATCTGCTTTTGAAGGTATTGGGGTCCACGAATGCTGGTCACATTTTAAGAGCCATCTCTTAAGAGCACAGGAGCAGGCAATTCCAAAGTGTCAGAAGTCAAGCAAGCAGGGCAGAAGGCTGACTTGGATGGTGAAAGGTCTCAAGGGCAAGACATATGAGGAGCAGCTGAGGTCACTTGGTTTATTCAGCTTGGAGAAGAGAAGGCTGAGGGGTGACCTCATCACAGTCTACAACTTCCTCAAGGGGGGCAGCGGAGGGGGAGGTGCTGCTCTCCTCTCTCTGGTGACCAGCGATAGGACACGAGGAAATGGAATGAAGCTGCATCAGGGGAAGTTCAGACTGGACATTAGGACAAGGTTCTTCACTGAGAGGGTGGTCGGTCACTGGAACAGGCTCCCCAGGGAAGTGGTCACGGCACCAAGCCTGTCAGAGTTCAAGGAGTGTCTGAATGACGCTCTTAGTCTTTTTTGCCTCGGTCTTTACCGGCAAGTGCTCGAGCCTTACTGCCCAAGCCGCAGAAGGCAAAGGCGGGGACTGGGAGAATGAAGAGCCGCCCACTGTGGGAGAACATCAGGTTCGAGACCATCTAAGGCACCTGAAGGTGCACAAGTCCATGGGACCTGATGAGATCCATCCGCGGGTCCTGAAGGACCTGGCAGATGAAGTTGTTAAGCCACTATCCATCGTATTTGAGAAGGCGTGGCAGTCCGGAGAAGTTCCCACTGACTGGAAAAGGGGAAACATGACCCCCATTTTTAAAAAGGGAAAAAAGGAAGACCCGGGGAACTACAGGCCAGTCAGTCTCACCTCTGTGCCTGGGAAGATCGTGGAACAGATCCTCCTGGAAGCTATGCTAAGGCCCATGGAGGACAGGGAGGTGATTCGAGACAGCCAGCATGGCTTCACCAAGGGCAAGTCCTGCCTGACTAACCTAGTGGCCTTCTATGATGGAGGGACTACATCAGTGGACACGGGAAGGGCTATCGTTGGCAAGAAAGACACATTCTGAGGCCTTACCTTGCCTTTGACAGTATTCTTTGTGAAGCATTGCAGCATAACCTGCCTCCATTCACTCCTCCGCCTCACACTGAAGATTCAGTGTACCCAGTGCCAAGGGTTATTTTTCGGATGTTTGACTACACAGATGACCCAGAGGTATGTATTTACCGGGGTGGAACTGAATGTGCAATGGGGGGTTGCAAGGCAGTGCTGGTCAAGATGCAGTATCGCCTCTCCCAGAATGGTTATCAGTGTGAAAGTCAGTAGTAATTATATTTTGATACTGCTGGGGAGATTAACTAGATGACAAGAGTTAATGCTGACAGGTAGATTATTGAAGTTTAAAATTTAATAAGTGATTTTCAGATGTTTTCATTAAGGATATGTCTTGAATGGATTCTCTGATGTCCAATAACATAACTGTGTTCGGGTAGCAGTCTCTCCTTCTGTGAGGATGGTGGTTTGGGTTTCCTCAGCCTAGCTGCTTATAAGAAATTTATACATTGAAGACTATCCTCTACCCATCTGTTCAAGTGGTTGATATAGATCATGGAACATAGCAGTTGACCTGAGTTAGATCAAAAGTCCATCTAGCCTGGTTTGTGTCTCCAGCAGTGGTCAAGAGCAGGTGTTTTGACAAGAGACTTTAGGCACAGGGGAAGAAAAGAAAATGCTTTCCCCAAGCACTTTTCCACCTGTTAGCTTCATTTGATGGCCCCCAATTCTTGCACTGTGTCCTGGTTTCAGCTGGGAGAGAGTTAATTTCCTTCCTAGTAGCTGGTACAGTGCTGTGTTTTGGATTTAGGAGGAGAATAATGTTGATAACACACGGATGTTGTAGTTGTTGCTAAGTAGTGCTTACACTAGCCAAGGACTTTTCAGCTTCCCATGCTCTACCGACTGAGAGGGCTGCAGGTGCACAAGAAGCTGGGAGGGGGCACAGCCAGGACAGCTGACCCAAACTGGCCAAAGAAACATTCCATACCATGTGACATCATGCTCAGCACATAAACTGGGGAAAGCTGGCTGGGGGGGGCCGCTGCTCGGGGACTGGCTGGGCATCGGTCAGCGGGTGGTGAGCAATTCCACTGTGCATCACTTGCTTTGTGTATTCTTTTATCATTATTATATTATTTTATTTCAATTATTAAACTGTTTTTATCTCAATCCATGAGTTTTCTCACTTTTACTCTTCTGTTTCTCTCCCCCATCCCACTGGGGCAGGGGGGGAGTGAGCGAGCGGCTGCGTGGTGCTCAGTTGCTGACTGAGGTTAAACCACAACAGTCCTTTTTGGCGCCCAATGTGGGGCACGAAGGGTTTGAGATAACAACAGATTAACCAGAGCGCATTAAGAATTTATATCTGTTAACAGTTGCGGGTCACAATATTGATTCATCTGTTCTCGATATCAGTTTATCTGATCTGCATCATATTCTTTTTTTTTGCTGTACATGTTAGAGATTGGTGTTTGTTTTTGCAGTTTGCTGTGGTCTGCAGTGAATAGTGATGTTTTGCCTGGGAGGTTTGTTTTTAAAAAACTGGCCTTCAGCTTAATCTGGTATTTGAGCTTTGTACTGAAGCCATTACTGTACTTCGGGTACCACTTTGTGGAGACAGTTAGCAATTACAGTCCTTCCTCTGAGAGGTTTTCTACGGAGGAAATACAGAATAGCAGCGTCGCTACCTTTTTCTATGATGTTTCCTCCTTCATTACAGTAACTTTCCAGTATTTTGAACAGCCTTGGGTAGTTAAGATACTTCTATTAATACTTCTTGGGAATATTGTTTCGGTTTTGTCTAAGGTTAATAAGCGATTTAAGAATATCATCCAGAGATCTGCCCCAAGGCTGGATAGTTATGAGTGGCAGGGTGTGTGGGACAAGATGGGCAAGTACCTAGGCCAATGGGCACCCCCAGTGTTTTGGAACTTCACCCCTGAGCAAGTGCAGAATCCTGAAAAGTTAGTAGAATATTTGGACAAAGTATGCTGTCACCCTGGCAACTCCAGAGAGACACAGGTCACTGCAACGTGCTGGGGCCTGGCCCGTGCCTGCCGAGCCCTGTTCAACACTATTTAGTACCCTCAAGGGGAAGAGAAGGTCTCTGGATGTGACGGTAAAACGACACGCCCTGTGGCCACTCCAACCCCGGCGACAGGCCCTGTGGCTGAACCAAAGAACCAGCCTGTGCCGGTATCAGTCGCCCCTGTACACAAGAAGAAATCTTGGAAGAGAAGTCGGCTCGTTTAGTAAGGGAGGAAGAAACTTCTTCTAAAAGGGAACCAGAGGAAGAAGTGGACGAGGCAGACTACCCTGGAGTAGGGCTATCACGAGAACAGGAGGAGGAGAGCCGGCCACTGATCGGGGAGGAAGAAGAGGAAGAACTCATAAATGAGGCGGTAACCACCCTATCCATATCCCTGAGTGAGCTGCGAGATATGCGAAAAGTTTTCAGTCATCGTCCAGGCGAGCATGTTAGAATCATAGAATAGTTTGGGTTGGAAGGGACCTCTAAAGGTCATCTAGTCCAACCCCCCTGCCGTGGGCAGGGACATCTGCAACTAGATCAGGTTGCTCAGAGCCCCGTCCAACCTGACCTGGAATGTTTCCAGGGATGGGGCATCCACCACCTCTCTGGGCAACCTGTGCCAGTGTTTCACCACCCTCAGCGTAAAAAATTTCTTCCTTATATCTAGTCTAAATCTACCCCCCTTTAGTTTAAAGTAGAGTAGAGGGGCAGAATCACCTCCCTCGACCTGCTGGCCGTGCTTCTTTTGATGCAGCCCAGGATACGATTGGCCTTCTGGGCTGCGAGCGCACATTGGCGGCTCATGTCCAGCTTCTCATCCACCAGTACCCCCAAGTCCTTCTCGGCAGGGCTGCTCTCAATCCCTTCATCCCCCAGCCTGTATTGATACTGGGGGTTGCCCCGACCCAGGGGCAGGACCTTGCACTTGGCCTTGTTGAACCTCATGAGGTTCACACGGGCCCACTTCTCGAGCTTGTCCAGGTCCCTCTGGATGGCATCCCGTCCCTCTGGCGTGTCGACCGCTCCACTCAGCTTGGTGTCACCTGCAAACTTGCTGAGGGTGCACGCGATCCCACTGTCTATGTCATTGATGAAGATATTAAACAGTACCGGTCCCAATACGGACCCCTGCGGGACGCCACTCGTCACCAATCTCCATCTGGACCTTGAGCCGTTGACCACTGCCCTCTGGATGCGACCATCTAACCAATTCCTCACCCACCGGACAGTCCACCCATCAAATCCATACCTCTCCAGTTTAGAGAGAAGGATGTTGTGGGGGACCGTGTCAAAGGCCTTACAGAGGTCCAGATAGATGACATCTGTAGCCCTTCCCGTGTCCACTGATGTAGTCGCTCCATCATAGAAGGCCACTAGGTTAGTCAGGCAGGACTTGCCCTTGGTGAAGCCATGCTGGCTGTCTCGAATCACCTCCCTGTCCTCCATGGGCCTTAGCATAGCTTCCAGGAGGATCTGTTCCATGATCTTCCCAGGCACAGAGGTGAGACTGACTGGCCTGTAGTTCCCCTGGGTCTTCCTTTTTTCCCTTTTTAAAAATGGGGGTTATGTTTCCCTTTTTCCAGTCAGTGGGAACTTCTCCGGACTGCCACGACTTCTCAAATACGATGGATACTGGCTTAGCAGCTTCATCCGCCAGGTCCTTCAGGACCCGCGGATGGATCTCATCGGGTCCCATGGACTTGTGCACCTTCAGGTGCCTTAGATGGTCTCGAACCTGATGTTCTCCCACAGTGGGCGGCTCTTCATTCTCCCAGTCCCCGCCTTTGCCTTCTGCGGCTTGGGCGGTGAGGCTCGAGCACTTGCCGGTGAAGACCGAGGCAAAAAAGTCATTGAGTACCTCCGCCTTCTCCGTGTCCCGGGTAACCAGGTCTCCCGTTTTGTTCCGGAGAGGGCCCACCTTTTCCCTCGTCTTCCTTTTATCCCCGACGTACCTATAGAATCTTTTCTTGTTGCCCTTGATGTCCCTGGCCAGGTTTAATTCTATCAGGGCTTTAGCTTTCCTAACCTGATCCCTGGCTGCTCGGACAATTTCTCTGTATTCCTTGCAGGCTACCTGTCCTTGCTTCCACCCTCTGTAGGCTTCCTTTTTGTGTTGGAGTTTGTCCAGGAGCTCCTTGTTCATCCCTGCAGGCCTCCTGGTGTTTTTGCCTGACTTCCTCTTTGTTGGGATGCATCGCTCCTGAGCTTGGAGGAGGTGATCCTTGACTATTACCCGGGTTTCTTGGGCCCCTCTTCCCTCCAGGGCTTTGTCCCATGGCACTCTACCAAGCAGATCCCTGAAGAGGCCAAAGTCCGCTCTCCTGAAGTCCAGGGTAGTGAGCTTGCTGTGCGCCCTCCTCGGTGCCCTAAGGATCTTGAACTCCACCATTTTGTGGTCACTGCAGCCCAGGCTGCCCTTGAGCTTCACATTCCCCACCAGCCCCTCCTTGTTGGTGAGAACAAGGTCCAGCGTAGCACCTCTCCTCGTTGGCTCCTCTACCACTTGGAGAAGGAAGTTATCATTGACGCATTCCAGGAACCTTCTGGATTGCTTATGCCCTGCCGTGTTGTCCCTCCAACAGATGTCGGGGTGGCTGAAGTCCCCCATGAGGACCAGGGCTTGTGAGCGTGAGGCTGCTCCTATCTGTCTATAGAGGGCCTCATCCGCTCGGTCTTCCTGGTCGGGTGGCCTGTAGCAGACCCCCACTGTAATGTCACCTGTCCCTGCCTTCCCTTTAATCCTGACCCACAACCTCTTGGTTGGCTCCTCATCCATCCCCAGGCAGAGCTCCGTGCACTGCAGCTGGTCATTGACATAGAGGGCGACACCCCCTCCTCGTCTCCCCTGCCTGTCCTTCCTAAAGAGCCTGTATCCCTCCATCCCAACACTCCAATCATAGGAGCCATCCCACCATGTCTCCGTGATGCCAATAAGGTCGTAGCCCTGCAGGCGTGCGCACGTCTCGAACTCCTCTTGTTTATTCCCCATGCTACGTGTGTTTGCATAGAGACATTGAAGCTGGGCCCCGGATGAAGCTGTCTTACTGGCTGGAGTTCCTTTGTGCTGCTCTTCAGGCGCTCGCCTGCTGACCTGTGTTCCTTCTCCAGGCTCTGGGCATCTATCGCTGGCCCTGGCATCAAACTGGTAGGAGTTGTCATGTTGTCACGTGGCTGCTCCAATGCTGGGATAATGGGGCCAGTAGCCTGGAATTAGAGGGTAAAGAAGCCAAGCAGCTGGGATCCCTTTCCAGGGAAGGGGGCATGACAAAGCGATTGGAAAAGGGACACAAATCCTCAGCCTCTGGAGGCGACTCCTGTCAAGCGTGAAGGAAAGGTATCCCTTCAAGGAAGATGCATATGTCGCCCAGGCAAGTGGACCACCATGGAGAAGGGTATCCAGTTCCTGAGGGAATTAGCTGTGCTGGAGGTGATTTCTGGTGACCTGAGCAATGAACAGCTATCCAAAGATCCAGATGAAGTCAAGTGCACACGACCCATGTGGCGGAAGTTTGTAAGGAGCGCACCATCGTCATATGCCAACTCATTGGCAGTGATGACCTGGAAAGATGGAGAGGGACAAACGGTGGATGAATTGGTTAGTCAACTCTGGGAATAAGAAGAAAGTCTCTCTTCCTCCCTCATCTCGGCTGTGGAGAAACTGTCCCAGGAGGTCCAGCAACTCAGAGAGGATAGGTCCTACTCCTCACCTGTACGGACCAGTATCTCGGCTATTAGGAGTCAGCGTTCTTTTGCTCGAGAGAGAGAATATAAAGGGTACACACCACGGGGCACCCTATGGTTTTACCTGCGTGACCACGGAGAGGACATGAGGAAGTGGGATGGAAAACCTACCTCAGCCCTAGGGGCACAGGTACGTGAGTTGCAAGGGAAAACAATCACAAAAGGGGGTTCTTCCAGGAAAATTGCTGCTCCAGTTTCCAGCGGGCAGTTCCCCAGACAGGGTAGAAGGGCTGATCCTACTTCTGTTTATTAATAAGGGGACTTTTGATTCGATTTCGAAGTTACAAATACTCTGACCAGGACTAGAGGGGCCCTGCCTCCAGCCAGGGGGAGGAAAGGGACAACCGGGTTTACTGGACTGTGTGGATTCGGTGGCCTGGCACATCAGGCCCACAGGAGTATAAGGCTCTAGTAGACACTGGTGCACAGTGCACCCTAATGCCATCAAGCTATATAGGGGCAGAACCCATCTGTATTTCTGGGGTGACGGGGGGATCCCAACAGCTAACTGTATTGGAAGCCGAAGTGAGTCTAACTGGGAACGGGTGGCAGAAGCACCCCATTGTGACTGGCCCAGAGGCTCCGTGCATCCTTGGCATAGACTACCTCAGGAGAGGGTATTTCCAGGACCCAAAAGGGTACCGGTGGGCTTTTGGTATAGCTGCCTTGGAGACGGAAGAAATTAAACAGCTGTCCACCTTGCCTGGTCTCTCGGAGGACCCACCTGTTGTGGGGTTGCTGAAGGTCGAAGACCAACAGGTGCCAATCGCAACCACAACGGTGCAACAACGGCAATACATACCAACCGAGACTCCCTGATTCCCATCGATAAGCTGATTCGTCGACTGGAGAGCCAAGGAGTGATCAGCAAGACCCGCTCACCCTTTAACAGTCCCATATGGCCAGTGCGGAAGTCTAATGGAGAGTGGAGACAAACAGTAGACTATCGTGGCCTGAACGAAGCCACGCCACCGCTGAGTGCTGCCGTGCCGGACATGCTAGAACTTCAGTACAAACTGGAGTCAAAGGCAGCCAAGTGGTATGCCACAGTTGATATTGCTAATGCGTTTTTCTCAATCCCTTTGGCAGCGGAGTGCAGGCCACAGTTTGCTTTCACTGGGAGGGGCGTCCAGTACACCTGGAACCGACTGCCCCAGGGGTGGAAACACAGCCCCACCATTTGCCATGGACTGATCCAGACTGCATTAGAACAGGGTGGAGTTCCGGAACACCTGCAATACATTGATGACATCATCGTGTGGGGCAACACAGCAGGAGAAGTTTTTGAAAAAGGGAAGGAAATAGTCCAAATCCTGCTGAAGGCCGGTTTTGCCATAAAACAAAGTAAGGTCAAGGGGCCTGCACAGGAGATCCTGTTTTTAGGAATAAAATGGCAAGATGGTCGTCGTCAGATCCCAATGGATGTGATCAACAAAATAACAGCCATGTCTCCACCAGCTAGCAGAAAGGAAACACAAGCTTTCTTAGGCGTCGTGTGTTTTTGGAGAATGCATATTCCAAATTACAGTCTGATTGTAAACCCTCTCTATCAAGTGACCCGAAAAAAGAACGATTTCAAATGGGGCCCTGAACAACGACAAGCTTTTGAACAAATTAAACGGGAGATAGTTCATGCAGTAGCCCTGGGGCCAGTCCGGGCAGTGCAAGATATAAAAAAGTGCTCTATACCGCAGCCGGGGAGAATGGCCCTACCTGGAGCCTCTGGCAGAAAGCACCTGAGGAGACTCGAGGTCGACCCCTAGGGTTTTGGAGTCGGGGATACAGGGGATCCGAGGCCCGCTATACTCCAACTGAAAAAGAGATATTGGCAGCATATGAAGGGGTTTGAGCTGCTTCGGAAGTGATCGGCACTGAAGCACAGCTCCTCCTGGCACCCCGACTGCCAGTGATGGGCTGGATGTTCAGAGGGAGGGTCCCCTGTACCCATCATGCAACTGATGCTACATGGAGTAAGTGGGTCGCACTGATCACACAACGGGCTCGAATAGGAAACCCCAGTCGCCCAGGAATCCTGGAAGTGATCATGGATTGGCCAGAGGGCAAAGATTTTGGAATATCGCCAGAGGAGGAGGTGACGGGTGCTGAGGAGGCCCCGATGTATAATGAACTACCAGAAAATGAGAAGCAATATGCCCTGTTCACTGATGGGTCCTGTCGCCTTGTGGGAAAGCATCGGAGGTGGAAAGCTGCTGTATGGAGTCCTATGCGACAAGTTGTAGAAACTTGTCGTGGGTTAAACTCATTTGGCAACTAAGCACCACGCAGCCGCTCGCTCACTCCTCCGCACCTGGTGGGATGGGGGAGAGAATTGGAAGAGCACAAGTGAGAAAAAAACTCGTGGGTTGAGATAAAAAACAGTTTAATAATTGAAATAAAATGATAATAATAATAATATGATAATAATAATAATACACAAAGCAAGTGATGCACAGTACAGTTGCTCACCACCCGCCGACCGATGCCCAGCCAGTCCCCAAGCAGGGGTCCCCCCGGCCAGCTTTCCCCAGTTTATGTACTGAGCATGACGTCCCATGGTATGGAATGTCCCTTTGGCCAGTTTGGCTGTGCCCCCTCCCAGCTTCTTGGGCACCTGCAGCCTTCTCAGTCGGTAGAGCATGGGAAGCTGAAAAGTCCTTGGCTAGTGTAAGCATTACCTAGCAACAATTAAAACATCGGTGTGTTATCAACTTTGTTCTCATCCTAAATCCAAAACACAGCACTGTACCAGCTACTAGGAAGGAAATTAACTCTATCCCTACTGAAACCAGGACAATATCCACCCCTTATTCTATACCATCTGCGTCATGCTCGTCTCATATTTTCCAGTATATTTTCAGTAATCACCACCCCCTTTTCTTCAATATATATATATGTACACACACAGAGATATCATTCCCTTCATCTGTGGGCCATCCCTCTAAAATGTTCGGTGAGTTCATTTAGTCCATGACTTCGGACTCCATGTGTCATAATAATCATCCAGGGCAGGAAAAATGGAGATGGTATGTGGTGTTGGATTGTTTCATGTCGAAGTCAGTTCTGGTACCATCATCACTGTGCTTTGCTTGGTTTCACTGAAGTTATTCTTCATTAGTCTGGGTGATTCTTATTGTAATTACATTAGTATGGCATATAATATTATTAGTATGATTATTATATCTGTGTATTATTAGTATAACTATTATAACTATAATTAGTACTTAACATCACATAATTCAGATCATTGGCTATTCTCACCCAAAATCAAATCCCCTTGAGGTATACATCGGACTGCCCCATCCTTCCGCATTATCCACCAAGTGCACCCAGGTCCTTGAGCAAAAGCAATCCCATGGATGGGTCTGCCTCTACCCGAGGCAGGAATAACCCAGACTGTTTTCCCCAGCATATTTTTTATGTGCACTACAGGGACTTTATTCCCATCTACAGTACGTAAAAGTTCTGACTGGGTAGGGCCTGCTCGATTGGCAGATCCCCGAGTGTTGACTAACCAGGTGGCCTTTGCTAAATGCGTATCCCAATGTTTGAATGTCCCGCCACCCATTGCTCTCAGCGTAGTCTTTAACAGTCCATTGTATCGTTTGATTTTCCCGGAGGCTGGTGCATGACAGGGGATGTGATACACCCACTCGATGCCGTGCTCTTTGGCCCAGGCGTCTATGAGGTTGTTTCGGAAATGAGTCCCGTTGTCTGACTCAATTCTTTCTGGGGTACCATGTCGCCATAGGACTTGCTTTTCAAGGCCCAGGATAGTGTTCTGGGCGGTGGCATGGGGCACGGGATATGTTTCCAGCCATCCGGTGGTTGCCTCCACCATTGTAAGCACGTGGCGCTTGCCTTGGCGGGTTTGTGGGAGTGTGATATAATCGATCTGCCAGGCCTCCCCATAGTTATATTTCAGCCATCATCCTCCATACCAGAGGGGCTTTAACCGCTTGGCTTGCTTGATTGCAGCGCATGTTTCGCATTCATGGATAACCGGTGCAATAGTGTCCATGGTCAAGTCCACCCCTCGATCACGAGCCCATCTGTATGTTGCATCTCTTCCTTGGTGACCTGAGGTGTCATGGGCCCACCGAGGTATAAATCCCTCACCCTTATGTTGCCAGTCCAGCTCCACCTGAGCCACTTCAATCTTAGCAGCCTGATCCACCTGCTGGTTGTTCTGATGGTCTTCAGTGGCCCGACTCTTGGGTACGTGAGCATCTACGTGACGGACTTTTACAACCAGGTTCTCCACCCGGGCAGCAATAGCTTGCCACAGTGCGGCAGCCCAGATGGGTTTGCCTCTGCGCTGCCAGTTGCTCTGCTTCCATTGCTGCAGCCACCCCCACAGGGCATTTGCCACCATCCATGAATCAGTATAGAGACAGAGCACTGGCCACTTTTCTCGGTCAGCAATGCCTAAAGCCAGCTGGATGGCCATCACTTCTGCAAATTGGCTCGATTCACCTTCTCCTTCAGCAGTTTCTGCCACTTGTCGCATAGGACTCCATACAGCAGCTTTCCACCTCCGATGCTTTCCCACAAGACGACAGGACCCATCAGTGAACAGGGCATATTGCTTCTCATTTTCTGGTAGTTCATTATACATTGGGGCCTCCTCAGCACGCGTCACCTCCTCCTCTGGCGATATTCCAAAATCTTTGCCCTCTGGCCAATCCATGATCACTTCCAGGATTCCTGGGCGACTGGGGTTTCCTATTCGAGCCCGTTGTGTGATCAGTGCGACCCACTTACTCCATGTAGCATCAGTTACATGATGGGTACAGGGGACCCTCCCTCTGAACATCCAGCCCAGCACTGGCAGTCGGGGTGCCAGGAGGAGCTGTGCTTCAGTGCCGATCACTTCCGAAGCAGCTCGAACCCCTTCATAGGCTCTGCAGAGGGACCTGGACAGGCTGGATCGATGGGCCCAGGCCAACTGTATGAGGTTCAACAAGGCCAAGTGCCGGGTCCTGCACTTTGGCCACAACAACCCCATGCAGCGCTACAGGCTTGGGGAAGAGTGGCTGGAAAGCTGCCTGGCGGAAAAGGACCTGGGGGTGCTGGTCAACAGACGGCTGAACATGAGCCGGCAGTGTGCCCAGGCGGCCAAGACGGCCAAAGGCATCCTGGCCTGTATCAGAAATAGTGTGGCCAGCAGGAGTAGGGAAGTGATCGTGCCCCTGTACTCGGCCCTGGTGAGGCCCCACCTCGACTACTGTGTTCAGTTTTGGGCCCCTCACTACAAGAAGGACGTCGAGGTGCTGGAGCGTGTCCAGAGAAGGGCAACGAGGCTGGTGAGGGGTCTGGAGAACAAGTCTTATGAGGAGCGGCTGAGGGAACTGGGGTTGTTTAGCCTGGAGAAAAGGAGGCTGAGGGGAGACCTCATCGCTCTCTACAACTACCTGAAAGGAGGTTGTAGCGAGGTGGGTGTCGGTCTCTTCTCCCAAGTAACTTGCAATAGCACGAGAGGAAATGGCCTCAAGTTGTGCCAGGGGAGGTTTAGATTGGATGTGAGGAAAAATTTCTTTCCTGAAAGAGTGGTGAAACATTGGAACAGGCTGCCCAGGGAAGTGGTTGAGTCCCCATCCCTGGAGGTATTTAAAAGACGTGTAGATGAGGCGCTTAGGACATGGTTTAGTGGGCATGGTGGTGTTGGGTTGTCGGTTGGACTCGATGATCTTAGAGGTCTTTTCCAACATTAATGATTCTATGATTCTATGATATGCTGCTAATATCTCTTTTTCAGTTGGAGTATAGCGGGCCTCAGATCCCCTGTATCCCTGACTGCAAAACCCCAGGGGTCGACCTCAAGTCTCCCCAGGTGCTTTCTGCCAGAGGCTCCAGGTACGGCCGTTCTCCCCGGCTGCGGTGTAGAGCACATTTTTTACATCTTGTCCTGCCCGGACTGGCCCCAGGGCTACTGCGTGAACTATCTCCTCTTTAATTTGTTCAAAAGCTTGTCGTTGTTCAGGGCCCCATTTGAAATCGTTCTTCTTCCGGGTCACTTGATAGAGAGGGTTTACAATCAGACTGTAATTTGGAATATGCATTCTCCAAAAACCCACGACGCCTAAGAAAGCTTGTGTTTCCTTTCTGCTAGTTGGTGGAGACATGGCTGTTATTTTGTTGATCACATCCATTGGGATCTGACGACGACCATCTTGCCATTTTATTCCTAAAAACTGGATCTCCTGTGCAGGTCCCTTGACCTTTACTTTGTTTTATGGCAAAACCGGCCTTCAGCAGGATTTGGACTATTTCCTTCCCTTTTTCAAAAACTTCTCCTGCTGTGTTGCCCCACACGATGATGTCATCAATGTATTGCAGGTGTTCCGGAGCTCCACCCTGTTCCAGTGCAGTCTGGATCAGTCCATGGCAAATGGTGGGGCTGTGTTTCCACCCCTGGGGCAGTCGGTTCCAGGTGTACTGAACACCCCTCCAAGTGAAAGCAAACTGTGGCCTGCACTCTGCTGCCAAAGGGATTGAGAAAAATGCATTAGCAATATCAACTGTGGCATACCACTTGGCTGCCTTTGATTACAATTCGTACTGAAGTTCTAGCATGTCCGGCACGGCAGCACTCAGCGGTGGCGTGGCTTCGTTCAGGCCACGATAGTCTACTGTTAGTCTCCACTCTCCATTAGACTTCCGCACTGGCCATATGGGACTGTTAAAGGGTGAGCGAGTCTTGCTGATCACTCCTTTGATCTCCAGTTGACGAATCAGCTCATGAATGGGAATCAAGGAGTCTCGGTTGGTGCGATATTGCTGCCGGTGCACCATTGTGGTTGCGATTGGCACCTGTTGGTCTTCGACCTTCAGCAACCCCACAACAGAGGGGTCCTCCGAGAGACCAGGCAAGGTGGACAGCTGTATAATTTCCTCCGTCTCCAAGGCAGCTATACCAAAAGCCCACCTGTACCCTTTTGGGTCCTTGAAATACCCTCTCCTGAGGTAGTCTATGCCAAGGATGCACGGAGCCTCTGGGCCAGTCACAATGGGGTGCTTCTGCCACCCGTTCCCAGTTAGACTCACTTCGGCTTCCAATACAGTTAGCTGTTGGGATCCCCCCGTCACCCCAGAAATACAGATGGGTTCTGCCCCTATATAGCTTGATGGCATTAGGGTACACTGTGCACCGGTGTCTACCAGAGCCTTGTACTCCTGTGGGTCTGATGTGCCAGGCCACCGAATCCACACAGTCCAGTAAACCCGGTTGTCCCTTTCCTCCCAATGGCTGGAGGCAGGGCCCCTCTAGTCCTCCTCACAGTACTCATTTCTCATTTCTTGTATGTACGAGTCAGAAGTTTCTTCATTAAGATCAAGAGTAAGATCAGCCCTTCTACTCTGTCTGGGGAACTGCCCGCTGGAAACTGGAGCAGCAATTTTCCTGGAAGAACCTCTTTCTGTGATTGTTTTCCCTTGCAATTCATGTACCCGTGCCCCTAGGGCTGAGGTAGGTTTCCCATCTGTCGTGGTTTAATCTCAGTCGGCTACTAAGCACCACGCAGCCGCTCGCTCACTCCCCCCCGACCCCGGTGGGATGGGGGAGAGAATTGGAAGAGCACAAGTGAGAAAAACTCGTGGGTTGAAATAAAAACAGTTTAATAATTGAAATAAAATAATAATAGCATAATAATAGTGTAATAATAATAATAATACACAAAGCAAGTGATGCACAGTACAATTGCTCACCACCCGCCGACCGATGCCCAGCCAGTCCCCGAGCAGCGGCCCCCCCCGGCCAGCTTTCCCCAGTTTATGTACTGAGCATGACGTCACACGGTATGGAATGTCCCTTTGGTCAGTTTGGCTGTGCCCCCTCCCAGCTTCTTGTGCACCTCCAGCCTTCTCAGTCGGCAGAGCATGGGAAGCTGAAAAGTCCTCGGCTAGTGTAAGCATTACCTAGCAACAACTAAAACATCGGTGTGTTATCAACTTTGTTCTAATCCTAAATCCAAAACACTGCACCAGCTACTAGAAAGGAAATTAACTCTATCCCTACCGAAACCAGGACAAAACTGCTGAAGGAGAAGGTGAATCGAGCCAATTTGCAGAAGTAAAGGCCATCCAGCTGGCTTTAGGCATTGCTGACCGAGAAAAGTGGCCAGTGCTCTGTCTCTATACTGACTCATGGATGGTGGCAAATGCCCTGTGGGGGTGGCTGCAGCAATGGAAGCGGAGCAACTGGCAGCGCAGAGGCAAACCCATCTGGGCTGCCGCATTGTGGCAAGATGTTGCTGCCCGGGTGGAGAACCTGGTTGTAAAAGTCCGTCACGTAGATGCTCACGTACCCAAGAGTCGGGCCACTGAAGAACATCAAAACAACCAGCAGGTGGATCAGGCTGCTAAGATTGAAGTGGCTCAGGTGGAGCTGGACTGGCAACACAAGGGTGAATTATTTATACCTCGGTGGGCCCATGACACCTCAGGTCACCAAGGAAGAGATGCAACATACAGATGGGCTCGTGATCGAGGGGTGGACTTGACCATGGACACTATTGCACCGGTTATCCATGAATGCGAAACATGCGCTGCAATCAAGCAAGCCAAGTGGTTAAAGCCCCTCTGGTATGGAGGACGATGGCTGAAATCTAACTATGGGGAGGCCTGGCAGATCGATTATATCACACTCCCACAAACCCGCCAAGGCAAGCGCCACGTGCTTACAATGGTGGAGGCAACCACCGGATGGCTGGAAACATATCCCGTGCCCCATGCCACTGCCCGGAACACTATCCTGGGCCTTGAAAAGCAAGTCCTATGGCGACATGGCACCCCAGAAAGAATTGAGTCAGACAACGGGACTCATTTCCGAAACAACCTCATAGACACCTGGCCCAAAGAGCATGGCACTGAGTGGGTGTATCACATCCCCTGTCATGCACCAGCTTCCAGGAAAATTGAACGATACAATGGACTGTTAAAGACTACACTGAGAGCAATGGGTGCTGGGACGTTCAAACATTGGGACACACATTTAGCAAAGGCCACCTGGTTAGTCAACACTCGGGGATCTGCCAATCGAGCTGGCCCTGCCCAGTCAGAACTTTTACGTACTGTAGATGGGAATAAAGTCCCTGTAGTGCACATAAAAAATATGCTGGGGAAGACAGTCTGGGTTATTCCTGCCTTGGGAAAGCCACACCCATCCGTGGGATTGCTTTTGCTCAAGGACCTGGGTGCACTTGGTGGATAATGCGGAAGGATGGGGAAGTCCGATGTGTACCTCAAGGGGATTTGAATTTGGGCGAGAATAGCCCATGATTTGAACTGTATGATGTTAATTGCTATGTAATATTATATGCCATATCTATGGTATTACAGTAGGAATGACCCAGATGAAACCGTGCAAAACACAGTAATGATGGAACCAGAACTGACTTCAACATGAAACAATCCAACACCACATACCATCTCCATCTTTCCTGCCCTGGAAGATTATTACGACAGATGGAGCCCAAAGTCATGGACTAAATGAACTCACCGAACATTTTAGAGGGATGGCCCACAGACTAAGGGGCACTACACTATATCTGTGTGTATATATATCCAAAGACAGGAAAAGGGGTGGTGATTAATGGGAATGTATTGGAATGTGGGGGACCTGGGCATGGCGTAGATGGTATAGAATAAGTGATGGATACTGTCCTGGGTTCGGCTGGGAGAGAGTTAATTTCCTTCCTAGTAGCTGGTACAGTGCTGTGTTTTGGATTTAGGATGAGAACAATGTTGATAACGCACCGATGTTGTAGTTGTTGCTAAGTAGTGCTTACACTAGCCAAGGACTTTTCAGCTTCCCATGCTCTGCCGACTGAGAAAGCTGGAGGTGCACAAGAAGCTGGGAGGGGGCACAGCCAGGACAGCTGACCCAAACTGGCCAAAGGGACATTCCATACCATGGGACGTCATGCTCAGTACATAAACTGGGGAAAGCTGGCCAGGGGTCCGCTGCTCGGGGACTGGCTGGGCATCGGTTGGCAGGTGGTGAGCAATTGCATTGTGCATCACTTGCTTTTTGTATTCTTTTATTATTATTATTATTTTATTTCAATTATTAAACTGTTTTTATCTCAACCCATGAGTTTTCTCACTTTTACTCTTTTCATTTTCTCCCCATCCCACCGGGACGAGGGGAGTGAGTGAGCGGCTGTGTGGTGCTCAGTTGCCGGCTGAGGTTAAACCACGACACATTGGAAGAGACAAGAAACATTTGTCCTCTCCAAGCTCTCTAGGCAATTCATCTTTTATAAAATTTCTAGCATATCCTGGCTCAACTGTGTCTTTTCTAGGTTGAATGATAGTAGCCTGTCTAATTGTTCCTTATACAGAAGCTGTTCTATACCCTAGGTCACCACCATCACCTTTTTCTGAAACTTTTCCAGTTCTGCTCTACTGCTATATCTTTTTGGGGAGGGGAGCGTGGTGAGTATGACTAGAACTGCATACCGAATGGAAGATGTGGATGCGCCATGAACCTATACAGTGGCATAATGTTCAGTGTTTTTCCCTATTCCTTTTCTGATAAGTCCAGTCTGTTATTGAATACTGAGATAAGGTTTTTATAGAACTATGTCGCAACCAATTTTGCATTCCTGAAGAATAGAGGGCAGTTCAGTGCTCACCACTTTATATGTGAAGCTGGTCTATTTTTACCATCTGTAGGCAAAAGTCAACGAGTCATTTTATGATTATCTTCTGCTTTAACACCCACACACCATGTTTCTCAAGTTTTTTTTTTTTTATCTGCAAATTTTCATGGATGGGCCCTTGTTGTTACCAAGTTATTTAAAAGTAGCATCTGCAAGCTTTTTCATATCCAATGCCTGCTCCCTTTCCAGATAATTTATGGATCTGCTGAACAGCACAGGTCCCTGGATAGATTCCTGTGGGATTCTGCTGGTGACCCTCCTCTTCTGTGAGAACTGATCACTTATCTTTTAACCAGTTATTTATCTGTGTAAGGACTTCCCCTCTTATACTGTGGTTACTTAGTTTACATGAAAGCCTTTTGAAGATCCAGCTAGGCTGTCAGCCATGTTTCTCATATTTACACGCGATTGTTGACTTCGTCAGAGAGCTCCAATAAGTTTGAGAGGCCTGACTTTACAAAAGCTGTGCTGCCTCTTCCCCAAACAGCATTTATGCTTATGCCTCCTAATGCTATTATTTTTTAAGAGTTTTCAATAATTTGCCCAATATGGAAGTCAGCCTTGCTGGTTTGCAATTTCCTGGAAGACCTTTACAATTGGTATCATCTTAGTTGATTAGATATCAGGTTGATTTTGAATGAGAGGATATGCACCCCAATTAATAGGTCAGCTATTTTATTCTCAAGTTCCTTGAACTCTTCAAGTGGGTAATCACTTGTTGGCATGTCTTCATCTAGACACAACTTCAGCTTTCAGGATTCCTTTTGCTAACCGCTCTTGTACTACTGTTTAGCACATCTGACTTCCTTTTTGCCTCTTTGCAAGTGTCTCTCAGTAAATAGTATGCATTTGCTGCATGGTAACTTTAAATAGTCTCTGTGCCACCCTCAAAAATGGAACATTTTAGCTGCCCCTTTTAGCTTCTATTCATAATACCCTTTTTGAAGCTAAGTATGTAAAATGAGAAAATGCAGTAGTGTATTTTTTACTCAGCATGTTATAGCCTATGTTGCTGTCATAGTTAGCCATGTAGTCAAATACTATGTCTTTTCCCTGTTTAGGCCTGGAGTTTCAATCCATCAGGGTTCTGTTACTTATTTACACGTTTAGCTTGTTGATCTGATTTGCATCTGTGCTCCCTTTAACATGCAACACCACTCTTCTACCAGTATGCCCTATACTCGCTCCTGCATGCTTTATACCTTGATGGTTCTTTAGTTTTACAGTGAGATTGCCCTTGCCTAGTCAAAATTTCCACCTTTCTGTTAACAGATCTGTTATCATAGCCACAATGGGAAGAGCAAATAGATACAGTAATCTCAGTGCCATTTAGTTGTATTTTCTGGAACATTGATACATAACTGTGAGCACATTGCAAAGAATTAACAATGTGCTAACGAAATCATTCTGTCCTACTTTTTAGGATGTTTCTGGGACTATTTCTTTTGGGTGTTTGGAAGATAATTCTCAGAGCCAATGAAATAGTTATCTTTTGCAAGTATTGCACTTGCTATAATTGTAGGTTTTTGATGCTTTGGGTCTAGTTTTGCAAGGCTGTAAAGGATAATAGGGTACTGGTATGCGATCGAGTTCTTGCAGCTTGAGTTCTTGCATCAGCTGATGCATAGTAACAGACAGTGAATATACAACTAAGCCACACTGTGGACTAGTTATGAAGTAAAGCATGTTTGTTAAGCTAGCTATTAAACTATGCTTTTATAACCAGCATAAAGACAGAACATTGAGATGATTAAAGCTGCAATGTTTTCACTTAGCAGGCTGCATTGTCAGTTCCCAGATCACTCTGATCTTCTGTGCTGTAACTGGAAAAGATGAAGTGTGTATTAATACACTCCCGATGTATAATAATTTTGTGTAACTTGAAGAAACAAAGGGTGCAAAATGCCAATTGTTTAGCGTGGTCCCAGCTGCCTAAATATAGAAGTACTTAAATCTTGTATGTGAAATTAACAAACTATAAACGTCACCAAAACTGTTTCATTGTAAATATGGGTGCAGTTGAAATCATAGCTGGCTATTTGTTTATAAGATTTTTACATGATTCATGTACAAATCTGGTACAAAAATCCCAAATCTTTTCTTATGATAATGTTGTATTTGGCAACTTTGTGCTGAAGATTGAAGCCTGTCTTTTAGCTGTTGACTCTAAAACTTGCTGATGTTAAATCTCCATGAGTGCCTAATTCAATCTGTCAAGTTTTATTTTTATTTATGTGTGTGTGTATTAAAAAATTGTGTTTCTCTACAGTGATCTTTCATCAATCTTGATTCCATTTTAATAGGGCCCTGTCATGCCTGGCAGTCATTCTGTTGAAAGATTTGTAATAGAAGAAAACCTCCACTGCATCATCAAATCCCACTGGAAAGAAAGAAAGACTTGGTAAGATGCTGCTTATTGTTATGGGTTCCCAGCACTGTTTATATACAATCATGGCTTCCCCTAACATCAGGGACCTTCAAAGCCCAACAACATTTAAGTAAAAGTTTGAAACTCAGCATTTCCTGAAGTGTTCAGTGAACTATGGTTGACGCTGTTATCTGGAATAATGTGAGGCTGGAGTATCCTGATCATGGATTGTTCATGTAATTCAGTAGGGCTGAGGCACCCTGATAATTGCATCCTGGATTATCCAGGATTTCTCTACAGAGGATGGCACAGACCCACTCTTTGCAGTGCTGCAGAGACTCTCAATGTGTTTGTACCATGCTTTCCAGCACAAGCACGATGAGCGTTGAACTGGCTCTGTCTGGAAGTTTCCTGTTGCTCCTGCTTCTTCTTCATCCCATTCTTTTTTCCTCTTTTTGTAATTATATGGAAGAGATAATTGAGCCAGGTCTGCATGGGAGCCAGTACAGTGTCAACAAAGTTTATTATTTAAAGTTCTATGCAGCTGTAGGAAATGATGTTGCAACAATGTAGCAAATCTCAATGAGAGACCTTATGGGGAGGGAAGATGGTTTAATTTTAAAATAAAACTGAAGTAAAGCTTATTCACACTCACCCTCTCAGGAATCAAAACATGAGTGAGTCCCAAGTAGTCTGTCCAGCAGTCAGGCACCAAGATGGTTGTATCTGGGTAATCTGTTCAAGATTCCTTGAATTGACAAGGACAAGGGATTCCCACCAGCTACTGAGTCCTCCTCATGTCTCCTGGGTTGTTCTTCATTTGGAAACTGTGTGCTGGTTTGGGGCCTTTTTGTATGCTTAAGGAGTTGACAAGTGGTTGCAATCTTTTGTCTTTCCATCCTGTGTTGGACACCTCTGAGAGTCAGTAGGATTTGCTCACTGTTTCTGTTCTGTATCTCTTTATCTGTGTGTCTTATGGCTCCTACCCTCTTCTGTCTTCCCACCATTATCTCTTAATGGCTTGAATCTTTTAGTCTGGATGTGGGCTATCACTTCTTTTAGGCTGCCCTTCCTTTCCCCAAGTTGGGTATCCTGAGAAGCTGCAGGTAGAGGTGTGCTAGGATCTTGATGACCTGTAAATCTAGGTGACATTAACATATGCTCTTATAGCCTGTCAGGGAGCCACAAGGGTAGGGTGCCCTGCAAGGAAAGGGGAGCCAAGGGTGACCCCAACACAGGCAGGGCAGTGGCCTCACTGACAGGGTGCAGTCCCTCAGGACCCAATCAAGAGCAGAGAGGGTCCATGATGATAACCAGGGTCAAGCACAGTCCGGTGATCACCAGGCAAGTCTGTAGTGATGAGGCAGGGCTGAGGTCGAGTCAGTGGGTCAGAATCGGGGAGGTAAAAGCCCAGGTGTAGGCATAGCTGCAACACAACTGCAGGTGTAGCTCATGCAGGGCCAGGTGCAAGAACCTCAGCTTAAAAGCAGCTCCCAAGGAAAAAGGGTTGGGGGGAGCCTCTGCTGAGCATTCTTCTAAGTCGTTATTTTAAGGCCACATAATGGGTCTGGCTGGGATGGAGTTAATTTTCTTCATAGCAGTCCGGGGGGGTAGGCAAGAGGCTGGGAGGGGACACAGCCAGGACAGCTGACCCCAACCGACCAAAGGGATAGTCTGTACCATATGACATTGTGCTCAGCAATAAAAGTTTGGGAAAAGGAGGAGGAAGGGGGAGACGTTCATGGTTATGACGTTTGTTTTCCCAAGCAGCCATTACATATGCTAAGGCCTCACTTTCCAGGAAGCAGATGGACATCCTCCTGCCAATGGGAAGTAGTGAATGAAATCCTTATTTTGCTTTGCTTGCGTGTGCAGCTTTTGCTCTCCCTATTAAACTGTCATTATCTTGATCCACAAGTCTTTTCATCTTCCTTTGGTTTTCTCCCCATCTCGTGGGAGAGGGGAGTGAGTGAGCAGCTGGGGGTGGGGTAGGGCATGTGTGTGGTGTTGGCTGTTAGCCAAGGCTAACCCACCATAGTCCAGCAGCAAAAGCTTGGGGGGATGTACTCAGGGCCTTCCTTCCCTCTCTTCTTTCTGGTGCTTTCACACTCAGACATTCCTATTCATTTTCCATTCCCACACAGGCGATCAGCTCCGGTGCAGGCACGTCCTGCAGTGGAGCAGCGGATCGCTGCGTACAGGGGGGTTTCCTGAGCCGGGGAACCCACAGGGGAGTGCAGAGACCCTTCGAGAGCCGGCAGCTCTCACGAGGGTGGCTGACGAGGCATGGGCGGGGCCAGGAGTAACTGGCTGCCACCCCCCACTCCCACTAAAGGCAGCCCCAGGGAGCGCTAGTGACCAGGAGTGCTGCCAACAGGATGGGCAAACAGGGTGTGGCACGTCAGCTAGGGTGTGGTGCAGCAGTTCGCGAGGGAGGGTGTGCAGGGAGGGTGCCTCTTCGAAGGAGAGGCACTCCACGGGCCAAGTGGGGGACTCGGCGTACACATAACCCAGCAACTGGGCACAGGTCAAGGGCACTCATCCTACCTGACCCTCAAGGCAGAATGGTGGACACTCATCTGAGGGTAAAGGCTGCAGCTCCAGCTGGGGGGTCTGCACCACCTACCCCAGCGGTGGCTGATGCCTCCACGCAGACGGAACTGCTGAAGGGAGAGGCTTCAGTGCAGACCTCAGGCTGCAGGAAGTGCCTAGACCTCTCTCCTGGGGTAGGGACAGGCAGCGGACCTGCCTGCAAAAGGTGTGCCCAGGTGGAGGACCTCCTGCAGCAGGTGGCTGAGCTGCAGGAGGCGGTGAGAAGGCTGCAGTAATGCAGCCTGATCTGCCCCCCGTATAACAACCAGCGCCACTAAGAAAAGGTGACGGGTGACAGTAGTAGGCGACTCTCTTCTGAGAGGTACGGAGGCACCCATTTGCCGACCGGACGCACTCTCTAGAGACGTGTGCTGCTTACCGGGGACTCGCATCAGGGACGTCACCGAGAGGCTATCAAGCCTCGTACAGCCCACTGACTATTATCTGCTGCTGCTGTTTCACGTGGGCACCAGTGGCGCAGCCAGGAGCAGTCTGAGGACTATCAAGAAGGACTACAGAGCCCTGGGAGTGGCGGTAAGGGACTCGGGAGCACAGGTAGTTTTTTCATCAATCCTGCCGGTCAAAGGGAAGGGGTTTGAAAGGGCCACTCGAATCTGGCGAGTCAACAAATGGTTACGGGACTGGTGCCACAGCCAGGGGTTCGGCTACTTAGACCATGGGACTCGTTTTAAGAAACCTGGTCTACTGGGGGCTGACGGGGTCCATCTGTCAGAGAAGGGGAAGAGCATCTTCGGTCATAGGCTTGCCAAGCTGGTGAAGAGGGCTTTAAACTAGAGATGCCGGGGGAGGGGAACCTCAATCCATCCCACTCCTACCAGTCTGATGCCAGGGCCAGCGATAGATGCCCAGAGCCTGGAGAAGGAACACAGGTCAGCAGGCGAGCGCCTGAAGAGCAGCACAAAGGAACTCCAGCCAGTAAGACAGCTTCATCCGGGGCCCAGCTTCAATGTCTCTATGCAAACACACGTAGCATGGGGAATAAACAAGAGGAGTTCGAGACGTGCGCGTGCCTGCAGGGCTACGACCTTATTGGCATCACGGAGACGTGGTGGGATGGCTCGTATGCTTGGAGTGTTGGGATGGAGGGATACAGGCTCTTTAGGAAGGACAGGCAGGGGAGATGAGGAGGGGGTGTCGCCCTCTATGTCAATGACCAGCTGCAGTGCATGGAGCTCTGCCTGGGGATGGATGAGGAGCCAACCAAGAGGTTGTGGGTCAGGATTAAAGGGAAGGCAGGGACAGGTGACATTACAGTGGGGGTCTGCTACAGGCCACCCGACCAGGAAGACCGAGCGGATGAGGCCCTCTATAGACAGATAGGAGCAGCCTCACGCTCACAAGCCCTGGTCCTCACGGGGGACTTCAGCCACCCCGACATCTGTTGGAGGGACAACACGGCAGGGCATAAGCAATCCGGAAGGTTCCTGGAATGCGTCGATGATAACTTCCTTCTCCAAGTGGTAGAGGAGCCAACGAGGAGAGGTGCTACGCTGGACCTTGTTCTCACCAACAAGGAGGGGCTGGTGGGGAATGTGAAGCTCAAGGGCAGCCTGGGCTGCAGTGACCACAAAATGGTGGAGTTCAAGATCCTTAGGGCACCGAGGAGGGCGCACAGCAAGCTCACTACCCTGGACTTCAGGAGAGCGGACTTTGGCCTCTTCAGGGATCTGCTTGGTAGAGTGCCATGGGACAAAGCCCTGGAGGGAAGAGGGGCCCAAGAAACCCGGGTAATATTCAAGGATCACCTCCTCCAAGCTCAGGAGCGATGCATCCCAACAAAGAGGAAGTCAGGCAAAAACACCAGGAGGCCTGCAGGGATGAACAAGGAGCTCCTGGACAAACTCCAACACAAAAAGGAAGCCTACAGAGGGTGGAAGCAAGGACAGGTAGCCTGCAAGGAATACAGAGAAATTGTCCGAGCAGCCAGGGATCAGGTTAGGAAAGCTAAAGCCCCGATAGAATTAAACCTGGCCAGGGACATCAAGGGCAACAAGAAAAGATTCTATAGGTACGTCGGGGATAAAAGGAAGACGAGGGAAAAGGTGGGCCCTCTCCGGAACAAAACGGGAGACCTGGTTACCCGGGACATGGAGAAGGCGGAGGTACTCAATGACTTTTTTGCCTCGGTCTTCACCGGCAAGTGCTCGAGCCTCACCGCCCAAGCCGCAGAAGGCAAAGGCGGGGACTGGGAGAATGAAGAGCCGCCCACTGTGGGAGAACATCAGGTTCGAGACCATCTAAGGCACCTGAAGGTGCACAAGTCCATGGGACCCGATGAGATCCATCCGCGGGTCCTGAAGGACCTGGCGGATGAAGCTGCTAAGCCAGTATCCATCGTATTTGAGAAGTCGTGGCAGTCCGGAGAAGTTCCCACTGACTGGAAAAGGGGAAACATAACCCCCATTTTTAAGAAGGGAAAAAAGGAAGACCCGGGGAGCTACAGGCCAGTCAGTCTCACCTCTGTGCCTGGGAAGATCATGGAACAGATCCTCCTGGAAGCTATGCTAAGGCCCATGGAGGACAGGGAGGTGATTCGAGACAGCCAGCATGGCTTCACCAAGGGCAAGTCCTGCCTGACTAACCTAGTGGCCTTCTATGATGGAGGGACTACATCAGTGGACACGGGAAGGGCTACAGATGTCGTCTGTCTGGACCTCTGTGAGGCCTTTGACACGGTCCCCCACAACATCCTTCTCTCTAAACTGGAGAGGTATGGATTTGATGGGTGGACTGTCTGGTGGGTGAGGAATTGGTTAGATGGTCGCATCCAGGGGGTAGTGGTCAACGGCTCAAGGTCCAGATGGAGATTGGTGACGAGTGGCGTCCCGCAGGGGTCCGTATTGGGACCGGTACTGTTTAATATCTTCATCAATGACATAGACAGTGGGATCGAGTGCACCCTCAGCAAGTTTGCAGGTGACACCAAGCTGAGTGGTGCGGTCGACACGCCAGAGGGACGGGATGCCATCCAGAGGGACCTGGACAAGCTCGAGAAGTGGGCCCGTGTGAACCTCATGAGGTTCAACAATGCCAAGTGCAAGGTCCTGCCCCTGGGTCGGGGCAACCCCCGGTATCAATGCAGGCTGGGGGATGAAGGGATTGAGAGCAGCCCTGCCGAGAAGGACTTGGGGGTACTGGTGGATGAGAAGCTGGACATGAGCCGCCAATGTGCGCTCGCAGCCCAGAAGGCCAATCGTATCCTGGGCTGCATCAAAAGAAGCACGGCCAGCAGGTCGAGGGAGGTGATTCTGCCCCTCTACTCTACTTTAAACTAAAGGGGGGTAGATTTAGACTAGATATAAGGAAGAAATTTTTTACGCTGAGGGTGGTGAAACACTGGCACAGGTTGCCCAGAGAGGTGGTGGATGCCCCATCCCTGGAAACATTCCAGGTCAGGTTGGACGGGGCTCTGAGCAACCTGATCTAGTTGCAGATGTCCCTGCCCACGGCAGGGGGGTTGGACTAGATGACCTTTAGAGGTCCCTTCCAACCCAAACTATTCTATGATTCTATGAGGCCAGTCTTAACACTTCTCTTGCAATTCTTTTGCTGCCAGACAACAGTCCAGTTAGATTTCTTTATTTCTGCTGAAATAATATCCGATATGGGTAACTGGTGACCCAGATAATTTACCACAGATATTTAGCTTTCTTGTGTTCCCACGTAAGAGCCAGCAAACTTGGTATACTCTGTAAAAATTAGGCAGGAATAGTGGTTTTGGTGTAGATATGTGTTGTAGGTTTTTGGTTACAGCTTTTTGACTCAGCAGAGACTAGAAATCCAGCGCTGTTAAAGTTAATGGAAGGGACTTCTTTATTTCCCCAAAGAAAGTAAGATTAGAGGGAGGTTATAAGAAGTGCTAGAGAGCTAAAATTTGAAAAATAGCTTTTTTTTGCTTTTTATAAATAATGGGTGATGCTGTATCTTTTAATCAATTAATTTGTAACACTAATATGTCTTCTGTAGCCCATTAGTTTGATGGGTTGAGAATGACTGGAAAGCAAATCTATTGTTTGGATTTTTTTTTTATTTTTCCTGGTATACCAATGTAGTTTGTCCTTTAGTGGACAGATGACAGCATCACAGGTCACCGTGAGGGTTTATGTAAAACTGCGTTTTGTTTAGCAATCTGCGTTCAAGCATTGCTTGAGTATGGAGATGAAATGTGTCTCTCTGAACCATGGTTCAGGTACTGCTGTTAAGAGCTTGTGCCAGGTTTTTTTGTGTTCTGTGGATAAATAGACAATTTCAGTCTTTGAGGTCTGCTTATTTTACCTGCTTCATAAGGGTAAACTCTTGCAAAGAATTAAGTATTTCATGTTTGTTTAGTATCTACATCACTTTTGCTGTGTTTCAGTTTAAACTAAATGCATCTGTTAATTTGCAGTGCTGCACAGTTGTTGAGCTATCCAGGAAATAATAAGATCCCCTTGAACTACCACATAGTAGAGGTATGTGTTTTACAGGTAACCTCTTTATTTCCAAAGTAACAATCCCAAATTAACTCCATGATGGATCTATTAAATTACAGTATAATTTAAGAGTCTGCAGTCTTATCCTGTTGACTTGAAGTGCAACGGCTTTGAACAGGTTAGATAATAATAAATTCAACTATTATTATTATTATTATTACTATTGTTATTAATTTATTTATGTGATGTTTAGGAGCCTTGTTCAGGAATCAGGATCTTACAGTGCAACAGCATTCTAAGTCGTGGTATTTCTCAAGCTGTTCTTGAATGTTTCTCTGTGTTAATCACTCTGATGTGCTAGACTGTCTTGGAGATGACTGCACTTAAGTAACTTTTATTCGCAAGATCTTTTAAGTTAGTCTTTTTTTAGTGATCTTCTAAGTCACTTGGATGAATTGTATACCAATGCCCCTGAAAGGCATTTGTTGTGAAATCGTGGTATGTTTTCTCCTTCAAGTTCGAGGATTTAAATAACCATAAATATATATTGGAATAGGAATGTAGTTTTACTCTTGCTGCCTCCTTTCAGTGGACTGCTAACAAGATGCAGAGCTGTATAAAACTTGCTTCAAAAACTCCTGTCTAAAATTAAAAGATAAAAAGTGATTGCAGTAATAACAGCAAATTGTCACGTGAAAAACTTAAAAAGAGGTAATTATAAACAAAATTCAGAGCTAATGGCAAGAAGTCATAAGATTGTGGAATGCTTACCTTAATCAAGATGGGATTAACAATTCAATTTTGCACCAAAACCCCAAATATTCTGAATGCCCTGAAACTTAGTTTTGGTCAGATTGAGACACTTTCTGTACTCCAAGTTCAGTCAACAGAAATCTTAGAGTTAGTAAGTTTTTCTACCATTAACATCTAAGTACTTTCAGGGACCTTAACACCTCAGGTGTTTGTTTGTACAACTGTTTTACAGAATATTACTTTCTGTTCAGTTACACATTACTTCCAAAAGCAGTTATCACAGATCATGATTAAACAGACTACTTAAAGGCCTTGAAAAATTATTTGATTCAGAAACTCATCAAATCTGAAAATAACCAAAGTTTGTATAGATTAAATTCTTATATTAATAGAATGGTTTGAGTTGGAAGGGACCTTAAATACCATCTAGTCCAACCCCCCTGCCATGGGCAGGGACATCTTTCACTTGATCAGGTTGCTCAGAGCCCCGTCCAACCTGACCTTAAACACTTCCAATGATGGGGCATCCATCTGGGCAACCTGTTCCACTGTCTCGCCACCCTCATCGTAAAGAATTTCTTCCTTATATCTAGTCTAAACCTACCCTCTTTCAGTTCAAACCATTGCCCCTTGTCCTTTCGCTGCAGGCCTTGGTAAAAAGTTTGTCCCCATCTTTCTTATAAGCCCCCTTTAAGTACTGATAGGCTGCAATAAGGTCTCCCCGAAGCCTTCTCTTCTCCAGGCTGAACAACCCCAACTCTCTCAGCCTTTCTTCAGAGGAGAGGTGTTCCATCCCCCTGATCATTTTTGTGGCCCTCTTCTGGACCCGCTCCAACAGGTCCATGTCTTTCTTATGCTGAGGGCTCCAGAGCTGGATGCAGTACTGCAGGTGGGGTCTCACCAGAGCAGAGGAGAGGGGCAGAATCCCCTCCCTCGACCTGCTGGCCGCGCTTCTTTTGATGCAGCCCAGGATACGATTGGCCTTCTGGGCTGCGAGCGCACATTGGCGGCTCATGTCCAGCTTCTCATCCACCAGTACCCCCAAGTCCTTCTCGGCAGGGCTGCTCTCAATCCCTTCATCCCCCAGCCTGCATTGATACCGGGGGTTGCCCCGACCCAGGGGCAGGACCTTGCACTTGGCCTTGTTAAACCTCATGAGGTTCACACGGGCCCACTTCTCCAGCTTGTCCAGGTCCCTCTGGATGGCATCCCGTCCCTCTGGCGTGTCGACCGCACCACTCAGCTTGGTGTCACCTGCAAACTTGCTGAGGGTGCACTCGATCCCACTGTCTATGTCATTGATGAAGATATTAAACAGTACCGGTCCCAATACGGACCCCTGCGGGACGCCACTCGTCACCAATCTCCATCTGGACCTTGAGCCGTTGACCACTACCCCCTGGATGCGACCATCTAACCAATTCCTCACCCACCAGACAGTCCACCCATCAAATCCATACCTCTCCAGTTTAGAGAGAAGGATGTTGTGGGGGACCGTGTCAAAGGCCTCACAGAGGTCCAGACAGACGACATCTGTAGCCCTTCCCGTGTCCACTGATGTAGTCGCTCCATCATAGAAGGCCACTAGGTTAGTCAGGCAGGACTTGCCCTTGGTGAAGCCATGCTGGCTGTCTCGAATCACCTCCCTGTCCTCCATGGGCCTTAGCATAGCTTCCAGGAGGATCTGTTCCATGATCTTCCCAGGCACAGAGGTGAGACTGACTGGCCTGTAGCTCCCCAGGTCTTCCTTTTTTCCCTTCTTAAAAATGGGGGTTATGTTTCCCCTTTTCCAGTCAGTGGGAACTTCTCCGGACTGCCACGCCTTCTCAAATACGATGGATACTGGCTTAGCAGCTTCATCCGCCAGGTCCTTCAGGACCCGCGGATGGACCTCATCGGGTCCCATGGACTTGTGCACCTTCAGGTGCCTTAGATGGTCTCGAACCTGATGTTCTCCCACAGTGGGCGGCTCTTCATTCTCCCAGTCCCCGCCTTTGCCTTCTGCGGCTTGGGCGGTGAGGCTCGAGCACTTGCCGGTGAAGACCGAGGCAAAAAAGTCATTGAGTACCTCCGCCTTCTCCATGTCCCGGGTAACCAGGTCTCCCGTTTTGTTCCGGAGAGGGCCCACCTTTTCCCTCGTCTTCCTTTTATCCCCGACGTACCTATAGAATCTTTTCTTGTTGCCCTTGATGTCCCTGGCCAGGTTTAATTCTATCGGGGCTTTAGCTTTCCTAACCTGATCCCTGGCTGCTCGGACAATTTCTCTGTATTCCTTGCAGGCTACCTGTCCTTGCTTCCACCCTCTGTAGGCTTCCTTTTTGTGTTGGAGTTTGTCCAGGAGCTCCTTGTTCATCCCTGCAGGCCTCCTGGTGTTTTTGCCTGACTTCCTCTTTGTTGGGATGCATCGCTCCTGAGCTTGGAGGAGGTGATCCTTGAATATTACCCGGGTTTCTTGGGCCCCTCTTCCCTCCAGGGCTTTGTCCCATGGCACTCTACCAAGCAGATCCCTGAAGAGGCCAAAGTCCGCTCTCCTGAAGTCCAGGGTAGTGAGCTTGCTGTGCGCCCTCCTCGGTGCCCTAAGGATCTTGAACTCCACCATTTTGTGGTCACTGCAGCCCAGGCTGCCCTTGAGCTTCACATTCCCCACCAGCCCCTCCTTGTTGGTGAGAACAAGGTCCAGCGTAGCACCTCTCCTCGTTGGCTCCTCTACCACTTGGAGAAGGAAGTTATCATCGACGCATTCCAGGAACCTTCCGGATTGCTTATGCCCTGCCGTGTTGTCCCTCCAACAGATGTCGGGGTGGCTGAAGTCCCCCGTGAGGACCAGGGCTTGTGAGCGTGAGGCTGCTCCTATCTGTCTATAGAGGGCCTCATCCGCTCGGTCTTCCTGGTCGGGTGGCCTGTAGCAGACCCCCACTGTAATGTCACCTGTCCCTGCCTTCCCTTTAATCCTGACCCACAAGCTCTTGGTTGGCTCCTCATCCATCCCCAGGCAGAGCTCCATGCACTGCAGCTGGTCATTGACATAGAGGGCGACACCCCCTCCTCATCTCCCCTGCCTGTCCTTCCTAAAGAGCCTGTATCCCTCCATCCCAACACTCCAATCATAGGAGCCATCCCACCACGTCTCCGTGATGCCAATAAGGTCGTAGCCCTGCAGGCGTGCGCACGTCTCGAACTCCTCTTGTTTATTCCCCGTGCTATGTGCGTTTGCATAGAGGCATTGAAGCTGGGCCCTGGATGAAGCTGTCTTACTGGCTGGAGTTCCTTTGTGCTGCGACTGGAGTTCCTTTGTGCTCCCTGCTGTTCAGGGACTTGAGAGATTTTGGAACAGTGATTGCCGGTGAAAATGGAGGCAAAAAAATCATTGAGTACCTCAGCCTTCTGCATGTTGGTTGTCACTAATTCTCCTGTCTTATTTTTTTTGGCGGGGGGGGGGGGGGAGCGTGTATACGTTCTCTTTAATCTTCGTTTTCTGGCCAACATACCTGTAGAAGCCCTTCTTATGATTCTTCACAGCCCTTGCCAAATTCAGCTCCATCTGTGCCTTAGCTTTCCTGACCCCATCCCTACACGCCTGGGCAGCATCTCTATATTCTTCCTAGGATGTGTGTCCCTGCTTCCACTGCCTGTGCATTTCCTTCTTGCGCTTCAGCTCGACCAGAGGGTCCTTACTCAGCCATGCCGGTCTCCTGCCTTCCTTGCCTGATTTCTTACACATGGGAATCGAGAGCTTTTGTGCACTAAGAAAAACATCCTTAAAGAGCTGCCAGCTCCCTTCTGCTCCTTTATCCCCAAGGGCAGTTTCCCAGGGGGTCCCATCCACTAGTTCTTTAAACACCTGAAAGTTTGCTCTCCTAAAATTCAGGGTCTTGACTTTACTCTTTGCCTGGCCCATATCCCTCGAGATTGCAAATCCCACCAGGGCATGATCACTGCAGCCCAGGCTGCCACCAGTCTTGACCTCTCCAATTAGCTCATCTGTGTTGGTGAGCAACAGGTCCAGTAACCCTTCTCCTCTGGTCAGGCTGTCTGTCACCTGGATTAAAAAGTTATCCTCAACGCACACCAAGAGTCTCCTGGACTGCTTACAGCTTGCTGCGCTGCTTTTCCAGCAGATGTCAGCACGGTTGAAGTCCCCCAGCAGGATCAGGGCCTGCAAGTGTGATGCTTCCTGTAGCTGGAGTAAGAACAACATCCTCCCTTTGTTCGGGCAGCCTATAGTAGACACCAACCACGAGGTTTCGTTTGTTGGCTTGGCCTCTAATTTTTACCCATAAGCTCTCAACCTGTTCATTGCTGTCTTTCAAAGACAGCTCTGTGCAATCAATCCTTTTTTTTTTTTTACACAGATGGCAAGCCCCCCGCCCCTCCTTCCTTGCCTGTCCCTTTACTGAGAAGAAATGGAAAGCTGATTTACAAACTGTTTGAGCATAACTGCTAATTTTCTTGTTTTCCCTCCCAAGTATTTGAATTTTTTTTGAATACTAACCTTATTTCTTGTCTACAAACATTTTCAACAGAGCTGCAGTGTTTTAAACTTTAGTGTGAATTCTGCAGCCTTTTATTCCGTTTGCTTATTGCTATTTCCTTGTAAGGCCTGTCAAGTTGATAATACATTGCCTTCAACTACAATATAATAAACATTTCTAAGAGATTTCCCTTGCTTTGCAGATGGACATAGAGCAATAGATATAATTTAGCGTAACTGATATTTTCTAAATGCTAAACCAACACTTTTCTTTATTTGCAAGGCTGAAGTAAATATAAACTGAAAGCACTCTATCCCTTTTCAAATAAACCCACTTGTAGTGGTGACTGAAAGGATTAATCACCTGTGGGACCTCATGTCTTTAAAGTTCATAAGGCCAAGCCCAGAATTCTCCATACTACTCTGTAGTCTGCGTGAAATGCTCTGAAGTGTGGCCCCTTTTTCTTAATAGCTCCGCGTGGATGTATGTGTTGGTATTATTGGTGTCTGTCAAACCAAAGTGTCAAAACAACATAAGAACTTAGAACTTAACTTAACTTAGAACTTAAGCTTTACAGAGTCTGGGTATGTCATCAGTGCCCAGGTAGCCAGGTGATTTCCCTCCCCCCCCCAAAGTATGATATGCCAGTTTGAAACTTGTATCTGAACATTTGATAATGAACACTTGATGAATTTCAAAAACATGGTCCTATGTAATGTCTCAAGTAGATCAGTCCTTATCGTTTTTTTTTTTTTTCTGTTTCGTATCCTGAGGATAGGAGCAGTTTTTTGCCTAACAGACATGCAAATACCCTTATATAACTTTTTAGGTGGGAGTAAAGTAAACGCAGTGCTATAAGAAAGGTACAGATGTCACTTTCATGCCACTGTTTTTTCATGTTAAATGCTTATCTTTCATTTAATACTTTCCTAGTATCCTAGAGCAGATGAATTCAGCTAGCTTGCTCGCTTCCTTCCTTCCTCAGATTCTGCTGTAATATTGCGTTAGCTCATGCTATAACTCAGTGCACATTTCTACACTGTTCATTGTATTTACTAGACATAACAGAATTGTTGTATAATGCTAGTCTTATGCATGGCATTAATCTAAAACGATAGGGGTAATTAAGGAGGCTTATATTAGTATGGTAAAGAGTTTGCACTATCTTTTGAAGCTCCTCTCTTATTCCCAGAACGTGAGTTTGACAGAATAAAATGGGCCTTGTTTTGGTATACAATTGCTGAATGTGTGCATTGCTGTTCTCAAGTTCAGGATTGTGCAGGCTGAGTCTGACTGTGTTCTGATTCTGTGCTTTCCTCCCATGTAGGTAATATTTGCAGAATTGTTTCAGCTTCCATCTCCACCACATATTGAGGTTATGTACACAGCACTCCTCATTGAACTCTGCAAACTCCAGCCTGGCTCTTTACCACAAGTTGTATCCTTTTCATGCTGCTAAAGAGCCTTTTTAAATGGAGTATTTTTTTCTTTTGTTCTGTACAAGACGGAATAGCAATAAATGTCAGCAGTAATAAATTTTCCTTCTTTCCATATTTAGCTGTATGAAACTTTGCCAATAACACTGCTCACATGAAGGAATAACACAGCTCAACAGTTATAAGTAAAGCCTGCATTCACATCTAAGCCTGTTCTTTAGCTTGCAGACTAGGCAAACTGAGAGACCTTGTTCCGATTCTTCCTCAGATCTTTTTGAGGAGCCCTCTTGTAGCCAAGGGATGGAATAAATAACTTGCATGATTCTGAGCCCTGTTTTTACATCAGGGCAGCTTGTGGCATGGTTATAGTCACATTAAAACCTGGAAAAGGAAAGGAAATTATTAACTTCTTAAATCTTTTCTTGTAACAGCGGTATGAGTGCTCCTAGTCCATTTCATTGCAAAGTGTAGTAGATAAATTAACCTGTTTGAGTTTGCACGGAAATGAACTAGGAGCATTCATAAAGTCAATAATAATCTCTCAGGTCAGAGAGTAGCTAATGGCGAGGAAGGAAGTATCAGCTCCTAGCTAATTCTGTGTTGCATTGGCCCCTTTTCATTGTAGTTTTAGATTGTGGCTAATGAGCTACAGTCACTGAGAATGGAGGACTAACAGACATACCTACTGGTAATTCCATTCCCAAATTTTTATTCTACTGCTTGAAATCACCCAGTGATTGTAACCACATAGCCTAAACTCTCACTGAGACTATCCCTAAAATTGTGGGGACCCGCTTGCAGTAAGTATCAATAGGGATATAGCAACAAAGAATCAGGGTTGGCTGGCCATGGTCTTTGGGTCAGGCCAGTGTGGACATACTTTCTTGAGCTGTTAATGATGAGCAAAGATGGTCCGTTGATTAGGCAGCAACAGGAGCATGTGAAGCTAATATGAGATCATAAAAATGTGATCCATAATGAGGTTGATGTCCATTCATATCATTAGTGTGCAGTTTTTGTTGTCTCATGGTGGGGATTCTGGCTTCCAGTAAAAGGAGATAATGGTCTCACTGTAATTAATGGAAGAAAACCAGACTTGGATTAGAGAATAGATGTTACTTATTGGAGAAACCTGCATGCTTCATTATTTATTTATTCCTGTGGCCTTTTCAAAATGGGGCAAGTCATGATATAAAGACAGGGAGCTGTCAGTAGAGAGTTGATGAAATCATCTCTGAAAAATGGAGAGAGTAACTTATGATTTCAGATGCTTCTCTGTTAACTTTAATAAGAAACTTTCAGCTTGCACAAGCCACAGAAATGCTTTACATGCGCTTGGATACAATGAATACTACATGTATAGACAGGTAAGTATGTATTTTGGGGACAACAGAAAATGTTTCTCATTTTTCTTGTGCATTGGATATTGATGCATTTTTGAAAAGGATCATCTGAAATCCTTGATAAACAGTTTGGATCTCTACAAAATGTTTTTGGGGCTCTAGACTTGAGCCATCTGAAGAGAAGGTAAGGGACGGACTGACCACTTGCCTCTCTTCTCCCAGAAACTCTTTCCTTCAAGTCACTAGTCTGATTAGCTATACAGTACAGCTATAAAAACTGTGACAACTCTTCCACATCCATACCCCCTTCTGTTATGTACTACTTTCTCCTCCCTATTGGCCTGAGGAAGGAAAGGGTTGGAAGTGGGTTTATGGGAAGGTTGGCTAGCTGGAAAAGAGCAGTGGTGTTTCTGTGGTTTGAGTGGTCTGCATTATGTAGAACTAAAATTACTGTGCAAAAATGTGAAAACCTGTAGACTTGCACTAAATTTTTTTCACTGCTTATTTTAGTAAGTCATTAGTCTCGTATATGCACGAGAACAAGAGAGACTGCACATTCATCCATAAGGGCTGGCTTTTGAATCTCAATTCAGTCTTTTGGTGTGAGTCAATATCGATGTCTATTTAATGCATTAATGACTACAGATTGGAGAGTTTGGGCTTATCTTTGAGATTTTCTTATAGATGTATTCTACTTGTCAATTAAGAGGTTTGTGGGGGTTTTTTTGTTTGTTGTTTTTCTTTGCAGTTCTGGTATTTAATAGAGCTTTCTTCTTTTAAAAAAGGTTTATTAACTGGTTTTCCCACCACCTGAGTAACTTTCAGTTCCGTTGGAGCTGGGAAGATTGGTAAGTCAGTCTCTGTCTCCCATCAGAACTTAAACCTTCAAACTTATCCAGCAAACGTCACAACATAGTGGTTCTGTTAACTGCTTTCCACTAACACTTTTGACCCCTCCCCCCCACCTGTTTACTACCATTCCTTGGTAGACAAGGTTGGTAACCTTTAGTCACTATAAAAACAATCCCAGTTTTCTGTAATGAACATCCAAGCAGTACTGTGTTCTGTAAACAGTGGAAACCTGATTTGCTTGTAGATTTTTGTCCTTATCACCTCAGTCAGTTGTTTGCAAACTTTTCAGAAGGGTTCTCCTACTTATCAGTAATTTGCCTTGACTCTCCTTCCCTTTGGCTCCCTGCATTCATATATGTAACCTCACTCTCTGAGCGCCATCCTAACATGACACCCCCCACCCTCCCCCTGAATCTTGATCTTTTGGCTTCTAGCAGGAGCTCCCTGCACCCCCTCAGTGCCTAACCATAGCTTTCCCAAAACCTTGTATTCCAGGTACCATGCCTTCTGCTTACTCCCATCCTGTCCTGCTCCCACATATAAAGAAAGATTACTTGGGGGCTTAGTCCTCCTTACAGTCTAACTTCTGCAGCCTGCTACCATACCTGCATCCCATAGCCAATGTGCCTAGGTATCCCTGGGAAGAGGGGTGCAGCCGTGTATGTGATGCATTACTTCAGATTTACTTATGTATGTCCCCTGTGTTGTGCCAATTGGGAGTTGTGCGTTTGCTGCTTATCAAGTTTGTTCATGTTGACTGTCCAAGTAGGAGCCTCCAAATAGCTGTTTTTTCATTGCCTACATTCCCCTTGTTGGGAACACTGATGTGGGTATCTCTCTACCAAGCTGCCAGTTTTCACAAAACTTTTAAGAATATAACTGCCTTTGAGACTCCTCTTTCTCTGAAATGTATTTAATACCAGCTAAGAACCCAAAAAATGTTTGGAGGGAGGAACATAGTGAAATCACACAAACTTTGTTTCCTCGGGAAAGCAGTCTAACTAACAGAGCAAACACTGCTTTAATTTTTCAGAGAAGCCATTCCAAAAGTTACCTTATGAAGATGGGATTCCTAAGATTGCTAATGGCCAATAAGGAAATAGTGATAGACCGGCTCCTTATCTTCAAATTGTGTACACTGTAAAACATGAAAGTCTAAAACAGTCTGCTGACTAGGGAGTAATCTGCTGGTCAGCTGCTGTGGGTGACGCCTGTTTAGCTGGTAAGCAGAAATGCAGCTCCCAGAGTACAGAAGCAGTTAGCAGGGCAGTCAGCACACCAGGGAGCTCCAGACAGTGTGGGGCTGTACAGCAATGGTGGTGATGTGCCACAAGGCTCTGTCCCCAGCACTGGTTGGAAACAACACCCCTAGTAAATTAAAAGCCTTGTTCCAGATGGAGCTTTAGAGGAAGAATGTCGCTGTTGAGGTCTGGGGCTGCAGGAATTGCCTGAAGCAGGAGGTAGTGGTGGTTTTGCTTGTGGGAGGTGTGCTCTGGTCAAAGAGCAGAGTTGCCAGGTAAAGGAGCTGTGTAAGGAGGTGAGCAGGCTGTTGTAGCATTAGGGAAGGCAAATAGATCAACAGGGTCTGCACAGAGACCTTGAAAAGACTAGAGCCTGAGCCACATAGCGCAAGGAAGAAGTGACAGCAAGAAGCTACACTTAAACCAGTGGTGGATGGAGATAGACAAGATGGGGGAGGCCGGAGACTTGTAACTTCTAGAGTAGGAGAAAGGCTCCTTCTCTGCCCTTAGATCTGAACTTACAGGAACAGTACAGTCCTGTAATAGCTAATGGTGGTTTAACTTCAGTCGGCAATTGAGTACCGCACAGCCGCTCGCTCACTCCTCCCCCCCCGCCCCCCGGTGGGATGGGGGAGAGAATCGGAAGAGCACAAGTGAGAAAAACTCGTGGGTTGAGATAAAAACAGTTTAATAATTGAAATAGAATAAAATACTACTACTACTACTAATAGTAAGAAGAATACATAAAGCAAGTGATGCACAGTGCAATTGCTCACCACCCGCCGACCGATGCCCAGCCAGTCCCCGAGCAGCGGCCCCCCCGGCCAGCTTTCCCCAGTTTATGTACTGAGCATGACGTCACATGGTATGGAATGTCCCTTTGGCCAGTTTGGCTGTGCCCCCTCCCAGCTTCTTGGGCACCTGCAGCCCTCTCAGTCGGTAGAGCATGGGTAGCTGAAAAGTCCTTGGCTAGTGTAAGCATTACCTAGCAACAACTAAAACATCGGTGCGTTATCAACTTTGTTCTCAGCCTAAATCCAAAACACAGCACCGTACCAGCTACTAAGAGGGAAATTAACTCTATCCCTGCCGAAACCAGGACAGTATCCACCCCTTACTCTATACCATCTACGTCATGCTCAAGTCCCATATTTTCCAGTACATTTCCATTAATCACCACCCCTTTTCCTGGGTTTCTTTTAATATATATATACACACACAGATATCATTCCCTTAGTCTGTGGGCCATCCCTCTAAAATGTTCGGTGAGTTCATTTAGTCCATGACTTTGGGCTCCATCTGTCATAACAATCTTCCAGGGCAGGAAAGATGGAGATGGTGTGTGGTGTTGGATTGTTTCATGTTGAAGTCAGTTCTGGTACCATCATCACTGCACTTTGCTTGGTTTCACTGAAGTTATTCTTCATTAGTCTGGGTGATTCTTAGTGTAATATCATTAGTATGGCATATAATATTATGTAGCACTTAACATCACATAGTTCAGATCATTGGCTATTCTCACCCAAAATCCAATCCCTTTGAGGTACACATCGGACTTCCCCATCCTTCCGCATTATCCACCAAGTGCACCCAGGTCCTTGAGCAAAAGCAATCCCGCGGATGGGTTTGCCTTTGCCCGAGGCAGGAATAACCCAGACTGTCTTCCCCAGCATATTTTTTTATGTGCACTACAGGGACTTTATTCCCATCTACAGTACGTAAAAGTTCTGACTGGGCAGGGCCAGCTCGATTGGCAGATCCCCGAGTGTTGACTAACCCGGTGGCCTTTGCTAAATGTGTGTCCCAATGTTTGAGCGTCCCAGCACCCATTGCTCTCAGCGTAGTCTCTAACAGTCCATTGTATTGTTCGATTTTCCCGGAGGCTGGTGCATGATAGGGGATGTGATACACCCACTCGATGCCGTGCTCTTTGGCCCAGGTGTCTATGAGGTTGTTTCGGAAATGAGTCCCGTTGTCTGACTCAATTCTTTCTGGGGTGCCATGTCGCCATAGGACATGCTTTTCAAGGCCCAGGATAGTGTTCTGGGCGGTGGCATGGGGCACGGGATATGTTTCCAGCCATCCGGTGGTTGCCTCCACCATTGTAAGCACGTGGCGCTTGCCTTGGCGGGTTTGTGGGAGTGTGATATAATCGATCTGCCAGGCCTCCCCATAGTTATATTTCAACCATCGTCCTCCATGCCAGAGGGGCTTTAACTGCTTGGCTTGCTTGATTGCAGCGCATGTTTCGCATTCATGGATAACCTGCACAATAGTGTCCATGGTCAAGTCCACCCCTCGATCACGAGCCCATCTGTATGTTGCATCTCTTCCTTGGTGACCTGAGGTGTCATGGGCCCACCGAGGTATAAAAAATTCACCCTTGTGTTGCCAGTCCAGCTCCACCTGAGCCACTTCAATCTTAGCAGCCTGATCCACCTGCTGGTTGTTCTGATGGTCTTCAGTGGCCCGACTCTTGGGTACGTGAGCATCTACGTGACGGACTTTTACAACCAGGTTCTCCACCCGGGCAGCAATATCTTGCCACAATGCGGCAGCCCAGATGGGTTTGCCTCTGCGCTGCCAGTTGCTCCGCTTCCATTGCTGCAACCACCCCCACAGGGCATTTGCCACCATCCATGAATCAGTATAGAGATAGAGCACTGGCTCCTTTTCTTGATCAGCAATGCCTAAAGCCAGCTGGATGGCCTTGAATTCTGCAAATTGGCTCGATTCACCTTCTCCTTCAGCCGTTTCTACAACTTGTCGCATAGGACTCCATACAGCAGCTTTCCACCTCCGATGCTTTCCCACAAGACGACAGGACCCATCAGTGAACAGGGCATATTGCTTCTCATTTTCTGGTAGTTCATTATACATTGGGGCCTCCTCAGCACGCGTCACCTCCTCCTCTGGCTATATTCCAAAATCTTTGCCTTCTGGCCAATCCATGATCACTTCCAGGATTCCTAGGCGACTGGGGTTTCCTATTCGAGCCCGTTGTGTGATCAGTGCGACCCATTTACTCCACGTAGCATCAGTTGCATGATGTGTACAGGGGACCCTCCCTCTGAACATCCAGCCCAGCACCGGCAGTCGGGGTGCCAGGAGGAGCTGTGCTTCAGTGCCGATCACTTCCGAGGCAGCATATGAAGGGGTTTGAGCTGCTAACATCTCTCTTTCAGTTGGAGTATAGCGGGCCTCAGATCCCCTGTATCCCCGACTGCAAATCCCCAGGGGTCGACCTCAACTCTCCCCAGGTGCTTTCTGCCAGAGGCTCCAGGTAGGGCCATTCTCCCCGGCTGCGGTGTAGAGCACGTTTTTTACATCTTGCCCTGGCTGGACTGGCCCCAGGGCTACTGCATGAACTCTCTCCTGTTTAATTTGTTCAAAGGCTTGTCGTTGCTCAGGGCCCCATTTGAAATCGTTCTTTTTTCGGGTCACTTGATAGAGAGGGTTTACAATCAGACTGTAATTTGGAATATGCATTCTCCAAAAACCCACGACGCCTAAGAAAGCTTGTGTTTCCTTTTTGCTGGTTGGTGGAGACATGGCTGTTATTTTGTTGATCACATCCATTGGGATCTGACGACGACCATCTTGCCATTTTATTCCTAAAAACTGGATCTCCTGTGCAGGTCCCTTGACCTTACTTTGTTTTATGGCAAAACCGGCCTTCAGCAGGATTTGGACTATTTCCTTCCCTTTCTCAATAACTTCTCCTGCTGTGTTGCCCCACACGATGATGTCATCAATGTATTGCAGGTGTTCCGGAGCTCCACCCTGTTCCAGTGCAGTCTGGATCAGTCCATGGCAAATGGTGGGGCTGTGTTTCCACCCCTGGGGCAGTCGGTTCCAGGTGTACTGGACGCCCCTCCAAGTGAAAGCAAACTGTGGCCTGCACTCTGCTGTCAAAGGGATTGAGAAAAACGCATTAGCGATATCAGTTGTGGCATACCACTTGGCTGCCTTTGACTCCAGTTCGTATTGAAGTTCTAGCATGTCCGGCACGGCAGCACTCAGTGGTGGCGTGACTTCATTTAGGCCACGATAGTCTACTGTCAGTCTCCACTCTCCATTAGACTTCCGCACTGGCCATATGGGACTGTTAAAGGGTGAGCGAGTCTTGCTTATCACTCCTTGGCTCTCCAGTCGACGAATCGGCTTATGGATGGGAATCAGGGAGTCTTGGTTGGTGCGATATTGCCGCCGGTGCACTGTGGTGGTAGCGATTGGCACCTGTTGGTCTTCGACCTTCAGCAACCCCACAACAGGTGGGTCCTCCGAGAGACCAGGCAAGGTGGACAGCTGTTTAATTTCCTCCGTCTCCAAGGCAGCTATACCAAAAGCCCACCGGTACCCTTTTGGGTCCTGGAAATACCCTCTCCTGAGGTAGCCTATGCCAAGGATGCACGGAGCCTCTGGGCCAGTCACAATGGGGTGCTTCTGCCACCCATTCCCAGTTAGACTCACTTCGGCTTCCAATGCAGTTAGCTGTTGGGATCCCCCCGTCACCCCAGAAATACAGATGGGTTCTGTCCCTATATATCTTGATGGCGTTAGGGTACACTGTGCACCGGTGTCTACTAGAGCCTTATACTCCTGTGGGTCTGATGTGCCAGGCCACCGAATCCACACAGTCCAGTAAACCCGGTTGTCCCTTTCCTCCCCCTGGCTGGAGGCAGGGCCCCTCTAATCCTCATCACAGTACTCGTTTCTCATTTCTTGTACGTATGAGTCAGAAGTTTCTTCATTAAGATCAGGAGTAAGATCAGCCCTTCTACTCTCTCTGGGGAACTGCCCGCTGGAAACTGGAGCAGCAATTTTCCTGGAAGAACCTCTTTCTGTGATTGTTTTCCCTTGCAATTCACGTACCCGTGCCCCTAGGGCTGCGGTAGGTTTCCCATCCCACTTCCTCATGTCCTCTCCGTGGTCACGCAGATAAACCCATAGGGTGCCCCGTGGTGTGTACCCTTTATATTCTCTCTCTTGAGCAAAAGAACGCTGACTCCTAATAGCCGAGATACTGGTCCGTACAGGTGGGGAGTAGGACCTATCCTCTCTGAGTTGCTGGATCTCCCAGGACAGTTTCTCCACAGCCGTGACGAGGGAGGAAGAGAGACTTTCCTCATATTGCCGGAGTTGACTAGCCAATTCATCCACTGTTTGTCCCTCTCCATCTTTCCAGGTTATCACTGCCAATGAATTGGCATATGACGATGGTGCGCTCCTTATAAACTTCCGCCACATAGGTCGTGTGCACTGGACTTCGTCTGGATCTTTGGATAGCTGTTCATTGCTCAGGTCACCATAAATCACCTCCAGCACAGCTAATTCTCTTAGGAACTGGATACCCTTCTCCATGGTAGTCCACTTCCCTGGGCGAGATATGACATCTTCCTTAAAGGGATACCTTTCCTTCACGCTTGACAAGAGTCACCTCCAAAGGCTGAGGACTCGTGTCCCTTTTCCAATCGCTTTGTCAGTGCCCCCTTCCCTGGAAAGGGATCCCAGCTGCTTGGCTTCTTTACCCTCTAATTCCAGGCTACTGGCCCCATTCTCCCAGCATCGGAGCAGCCAGGTGGCAATATGCTCGCCTGGACGACGGCTGAAATCTTTTCGTATATCTCGCAGCTCACTCAGGGATAGAGATCGGGTGGTTACTGCCTCTTTCATGAATTCTTCCTCTTCTTCCTCCCCGAGCAGCGGAAGGCCCTCCTCCTCCTGTTCTCGTGATGGCCCTTCTCCAGGGTAGTCTGCCTCATCCACTTCTTCCTCCGTCTCCCCTTTAGAAGAAGCTTCTTCCTCCCTTACTAAACGAGCCGACTTGCACTTCCAAGATTTCTTCTTGTGTACAGGGGCGACTGATACCGGCGCAGGTTGGCTTTTTGGTTCAGCCGCAGGGCCTGTCGCCGGCGTCGGAGTGGCCGCAGGGCCTGTCACCGGGGTCTGAGTGGCCGCAGTGCCTGTCACCGGGGTCAGAGTGGCCGCAGGGCCTGTCGCTGGGGTCGGAGTGGCTGCAGGGTGTGTTGTTTTACCGTCAGATCCAGAGACCTTCTCTTCCCTTTGAGGGTACTGAATGGTGTTGAACAGGGCTCGGTAGGCATGGGCCAGGCCCCAGCACGGTGCAATGATCTGCATCTCTCTGGAGTTGCCAGGGTGACAGCATACTTTGTCCAAATATTCCACTAACTTTTCAGGATTCTGCACTTGCTCAGGGGTGAAGTTCCAAAACACTGGGGGTGCCCATTGGCCTAGGTACTTGCCCATCTTGTCCCACACACCCTGCCACTCATAACTATCCAGCCTTGGGGCAGATCTCTGGATGATATTCTTAAATTGCTTATTAACCTTAGACAAAACCGAAAAAGTATTCCAAAGAAATAGCAATAGAAGTATCTTAACGACCCAAGGATGTTCAAAATACTGAAAAGTTACTGTCATGAAGGAAGAGATATCATAGAAGAAGGTAGCGACGCTGCCATTCTTGTATTTCCTCCGCAAAAAAACTCTCAGAAAAGTTACTGTAATTGCTAGTTGTCTCCACAAAGTGGTATCCGTAGTACAGTAATGGCTTCATTGCGAAATTTACATACCAAATTAAGCCCAAGGTCAATGTTTTAAAAATAAACCTCCCAAGCGGAACATCTCCAATCACTGCAGACCACAGCCAACTGCAAAAACCAACACCAGTCTCTAACGTACAACAAAAAAAGGAGCACGATGCAGATTAGACAAATCAATATCGAGAACAGAGGAACCGTCATCGTGACCCACAACTGTTAACAGATATAAATTCCTTAATACGCTCCGGTTAATCTGTTATTATCTCAAACCCTTCGTGCCTGTCGTGGTTTAACCTCAGTCGGCAACTGAGCACCACACAGCCACTCGCTCACTCCCCCCCACCCGGTGGGATGGGGGAGAGAATTGGAAGAGCACAAGTGAGAAAAACTTCTGGGTTGAGATAAAAACAGTTTAATCATTGAAATAAAATGATAATAATAATAATAATAATATGATAATAATAATACACAAAGCAAGTGATGCATAGTACAATTGCTCACCACCCGCCGACCAATGCCCAGCCAGTCCCCGAGCAGCGGCCCCCCCGGCCAGCTTTCCCCAGTTTATGTACTGAGCATGACGTCCCATGGTATGGAATGTCCCTTTGGCCAGTTTGGCTGTGCCCCCTCCCAGCTTCTTGTGCACCTCCAGCCTTCTCAGTCAGTAGAGCATGGAAACCTAAAGAGTCCTTGGCTAGTGTAAGCATTACCTAGCAACAACTAAAACATCGGTGCATTATCAACTTTGTTCTCATCCTAAATCCAAAACACTGTACCAGCTACTAGAAAGGAAATTGACTCTATCCCTGCCGAAACCAGGACAGTGCCCCACGTTGGGCGCCAAAAAGGACTGTTGTGGTTTAACCTCAGTCGGCAACTAAGCACCACGCAGCCGCTTGCTCACTCCCCCCTCCCCCGGTGGGATGGGGGAGAGAATTAGAAGAGCACAAGTGAGAAAAACTCGTGCGTTGAGATAAAAACAGTTTAATAATTGAAATAAAATAAAATACTACTACTACTACTAATAGTAAGAAGAATACACAAAGCAAGTGATGCACAGTGCAATTGCTCACCATCTGCTGACCGATGCCCAGCCAGTCCCCGAGCAGCGGCCCCCCCGGCCAGCTTTCCCCAGTTTATGTACTGAGCATGACGTCCCATGGTATGGAATGTCCCTTTGGCCAGTTTGGGTCAGCTGTCCTGGCTGTGCCCCCTCCCAGCTTCTTGTGCACCTCCAGCCTTCTCAGTCGGTAGAGCATGGGAAGCTGAAAAGTCCTTGGCTAGTGTAAGGACTACCTAGCAACAACTAAAACATCAGTGCGTTATCAACATTGTTCTCCTCCTAAATCCAAAACACAGCACTGTACCAGCTACTAAGAGGGAAATTAACTCTATCCCTGCCGAAACCAGGACACTAATGGAAGGGAACAGGCTCTGTAAGGGAGGCTTCGGAGCCAGCTGGGCATGAATTGTGCATTAGTACCAGGAGGAAGCAGCGGATGATAATGGTTGGAGATCCCTTTCTGCAGGGGATGGAGGTACCCATCTGCTGACCAGACATGCTGTCATGGAAGGTTTGTTTCTTGCTAAGGGCCCATATCCAGGATGGTTGTGGAGAGACTGTTAAGAGTTGTCTGGCCCTTGGACTATTACCTCTTGCTGTTCATCCATATGGGCACCAATAACACTGCCAGGGGAGACCTGGAATATATCAAGGGTAACTGCGGAGCTCTGGGGACAAAGGTGAGGGACATGTGTGGTATTCTCAAACCTACATGAGGAGCGGATGCATTCTGTGAGTTAACAGCTGGCTGCATGGCTGGTGTTGCAGGCAGTACTTTGGCTTTTATGACTGTGGGTCCCTCTGAGGAATGAGGATTGCTAGGGAGAGCCAGGATCCATCTGACAAGGTGAGGCAAGAGCATCTTTGCCAACAGGCTTGAAAATGACCTTCAACTTGGTATGTTGGGTGATGGAGTTCGTACCATGAAGTGACATGAGGGAATGGAAAATGGGGTGGAAAGTACATGGGGCGGGGTGATGGGAGCGAGAAAGCACTTGGAAGGATAAAGCAGGACAAAAGGGCCCACTTCAAGTGCCTCTGCACAAATGCACACAGCCTGGGAAACAAACAAAGTGCTAGAGCTCTGTGTGCAGATGAAGAACCGTGATGAGTAGCTGAGCTGTGGTGGGAGAGCTCATATAACCACAGTTCTGTAGTGGATGGATTCAGACTCTTCAGAAAAGACAGGCAGGGAAGAAGAGGAGGGGAATTGGCCTCTATGTGAAGGACCAGATTGAATACATGGACCTCTTCTATGGAATGGGCAACAGGCTGATTGAGAGCTTGTTGGCCAAGATGGGAGGAGAGGTCAGTGAGGGTGACATGGTGGGAGTTACAAACTACCTGATCAGGATTAGAAAGCGGTCAGTCATCTTTAAACAACTGGAGGAATTCTCTGGATCACAGACCCTGTTCTTTATGGAGGACTTAAACCTCCCTGACATCTGCTGGAAGGGCAACACAGAGGGATGCAAGTAGTCAAGGAGATTTCTGGAGGAATAACTTCTTGACACAGGTACTGGATGGGCCAACCAGGAGTGACGCACAACTGAATCTGCTATTCACTAACAAGAAAGAACTGGTTGAGGATGTGATAATCAATGGCAGCCTTGGCTGTAGCGACCATGAAATAGTGGAGCTCAAGATCCTGAGGGGACTGAGGAAGGAGAGTAGCAGAGTACAGACCCTAGACTTCAGGAGAGCAGATGTGGTCTTATTCAGGGGACTGGTAGAGAGGATCCCATGAGAGACAGCTCTGAAGGGCAAAGGAACTCCAAAGAACTGTCAGGTCTTTAAGGACACCCTCCTTCAAGTACATGAATGGTCTATCCTGATACTCAGGAAACCAAGTAGGCCAACTTGGCTGATTAGCCAAGGGAGGTCATAACTGAGGTCCAATGCAAAAGGATGTGCACAGGAGGTGGAAGCAAGGACAGTCTACAAAGGAGGAATTTAGAAACATTGCCTGGGCATGCAGGGATGGTATTAGGAAAGCCAAAGCTCAACTTGAATTGAGATTTGCAAAGGACATAAAGGGCAATGAGAGCTTCTGCTGCTACATTATGAGTAAAAGAATAAACAAGGAAAATGCAGGCTTGCAGCTTAATGGGGCAGGTGATTTAGTGACAGCAGAGGTAGCTAAGGTACTCAATGCCTTTTTTGCTTCAGTCTTCACAAACATTGTCTCCCAAGTCTCTGTGCTTAGAGATAGTGTTCAAGGAGGAGAAGAATTACCAGTAGTGGAAGAGGATCGAGTTGGGAATCTCTTGAGAAATCTCAACCCATACAAATTCATGGGACCAGATGGGATGCACCTGAGGGTGCTGGGAGAGTTGGCCGATTTCATTGTGAAGCTGCTCTCTATTGTCTTTGAAAGGCTGTGTAGATCAGGAGAGGTCCCTGATAATTGGAGAAAGGTAAATGTTGCACCCATTTTCAAAAAAGGCCAACAGAACAATCTGTGGAACTATAAGCCTGTCAGTTTCACTTTGGTCCCTGGGAAAATCATGGAGCGAGTCCTCTTGGAATGCATTTCTGAGCACAAGGGATGAGGTGACTGGGAACAGTCAGTATGGGTTTACCAAGGGTAAATCATGCCTGACCAACCTCATTGCCTTGTATAATGAAAGGACTAAATTTGTGTCATCATAAAGTCATCCACCTTGACTTTAGAAAAGATTTTTATGTGGTCTCCTACAGAATCCTTGTATCCAAATTGGATTGTTATGGTCTAGATGGATGAAAACCTGTCTGGTTTGTCAGGCTCAGAGGGTAGTGGTTAATGGTTTGTACTCTACCTGGAGCCTGGTTACAAGTGGAGTACTACAGGGGTCAATCCTGGGACCTGTCCTGTTTAAGATCTTTATCAATGACCTGGAGGAGACAGAATGCACCCTCATCAAGCTTGCAGACAACATTACATTTGGGGGTGCAGTTGATATGCTTGAGGACAGGGCTGTCATTCAGAGGGACCTATTCAGGCTGGAGAAATGGCCTGAGAGGAACCTCCCAAAATTCTACAAGGACAAATGCAGAGTCCTGTACTTGGAATGAACTAACCCCCTGCAACGGTGCAGGTGGGGGACTGACTGGCCGGGGAGCAGCTCTGCTGAAAAGGACTTGGGGATCCTGCTGGACAGTAGGCTAAACACAAACCAGTAGTGTGCCTTGGCAGTGACAAAGGCCAAACAGTATCCTGGGCAGTGTCAACAGGAGTGCATCCAGTAGATTGAGGGAAGTGATTATTCCCCTTTACTTGGCACTTGTTAGACCTCATCTAGAGTACTGTATCCAGTTTTGGTCCCCCCAATACAAGACAGACATTGAGAAACTGGTGGGAGTTAATCAGAGGGCCACCAAGCTGGTCAGGGGGCTGCAGCACATGCTCTATGAAGAGGGGCTGAGGGAACTGTGCTTGTTCAGCCTGGAGAAGAGAAGGCTTCAGGGGGACCTAATAGCAGCCTTCTAATACCTACGAGGAGGTTACTGAGAGGATGGGATCAGTCTCCTTACTGAGGTGCATGACAGGAGGACAAGAGGCAGTGGCCATAAATTCAAACAGGGGAGGTTCCATCTGGATATAAAGCAAAATATTTCATTGTGAGGATAAGCACTAGAGCAGGGGCCCAGAGAGGTTGTGGCATCTCCATCCTTGGAGGTTTTCAGAACTGATTGGACAAAACCCTGAGTGACCTGGTTTGAATTCATTGTTGACCATGCTTTGAGCAGGAAGTTGGAGTAGGTAGCCTCCTGAGATTCTTTCCAACCTGAATGATTTTATGAATTGTGATTATCCAGTGAATGTACCCTACCTGTTGTATTAGACCAAAACAGATTAGAACACAAATACATTTGTTAGAAATTATTGTGTGGGGTTTTTTTGGTTTGGTTTGGTTTTGTTTTGTTTTGTTTTTCTTTGATAGGTCAGACTGTCTTACTCAGGACCTTGAGAAGCCCAAATCCAAATTTGTGAGAGAGGTTTTAGAAAAATGCATGAGGTAAGTAAGACTTCTGAACATCTTGCTTTTGTAGTTATGTTAAACTGAAGTTTGGCCATTGCTTCCAGGTAATGATGCATTCCTTTTAATGTGGCTCTTGTCTTAAGCATACATATTTTCTCAGTTAACTTTTTTAGCTAAAGTCTGTTCTGTTGTCTTGCTCAGTTTTGTTCTAGTGTATCTGTTGTAGGGCACTGCTTTTCCTAGTGGACTAGGGGACAAATAGGTGGAGCAAGTGGAGGTGACATCCCACTTGTTCATGCTTCTAGGTAGAAATTAAGAAGGCTTTACTTTTTCTGCTTGGGGATAGGTAAAAAGAGTTGATAATAGAGCAGGCAGGGAAGGAAAAAGAGTTCAGGTAATTTGCTGGAAAACAGTGGTTATTCACAGAAATAGGGGGGTTTATTATATCCCTAGCTTAAGATAAATAAGTATCTTGATTGTTCTGGGCATCTCTGATTCTCATGGACCTTAAAAAGAAGCTGCAAAAACACAACAGCTGTCAGGATTGGGCTAATGATTGTGGAAATGGGGAGTATAGGAGAGTGCAAGAGCAAAATGTTCAAAGAACCTATGTAATTCAGTATTTTACATGGAAAAAGCTTACCTGTTGTTTTGCGAGAGTTTAATATACGAAATGTGAAATTGTTGTGCTGCAAGGTTTCATTTTGTCTGTGGGTCCTTTTTGATTTTACTGCAAATTTAGTAGAGGAATTCAGTGTTTGTAAGGTAAGAAAGATGGAAGGTAAAATGAAGCCATTTGGTTTAATCTTTTTTTTTTCTTCCCCCCCCCCGCGCGCATTTAATACTGGTATTTTACCAGTTGTCCCTGTAGCATCTTAGACTTGTGTGAGGATGAAATTCTAGTATTAAGCATCTACTAGAAAGTTTTGATTAAGTTAGTTCTTGCTATCTGTCAGGAACTACCATTGCATTGAGTAAACATTTTGATTTTATTTTTTTTGCACAGTCCAAATTAAAAAATAGGAAAAATACTTTAAATCAGTGAGTTGAGTCAGCCCTGATGATGATATGCCATTATAATTCTACTGCTGTGAAACTTACTTTTGTAGGCTTTCCTACCATCAGCGAATAATAGACATTGTTCCTCCAAGTTTTTCTGTCCTCAGTCCTGCAAACCCAGTGTGTATTTACAAATATGGAGATGAAAGCAATAGTAAGTATTTAAGTTACTGAAACTTCAGTTCCAAGCAAATTGTTTCAAAGCAAGGGAATGTCCTAGCTTGAGTGTCAAGTCCCTTAACTTCATGAAGGAGAACTCAGCTGAAATAAATATGTTTGATTTTGATCTAGTGCTATGTCTGGATCTTTCTAATCTAAACCTTTTTTTAAAAAATAAAAAAAAGTCTAGCTGTATGAAGTTAAACCATGCTGAGGTAACTGCAGTCTAGGTGCTACAGCATTGCTTTGGTTTGCCAGGAGTCTAAAAAAAGAAAATTTCATTTATTTCCATCATTCAGGCAGAATACTGTGCAGAAATGAATGTAGCAAAAGATAATATGGACTTGTTTTTGAACGAATGGGGCACTTAACAATAAAAGATTTTACTAAACAAATTTGGTTTAATGGTGCAAGCAGAGAGGCAGCAAATCATGTGAAGGATCTGTCATTATCAAAGGCAGAGATAAGTGAGAAAATGCAGGTAAGTATTGCATTTTCAAGAAGCTGATGGAAATTAGAATGGAGTTTTAATCAGGGGATTTATTCCCCCCTCAACTCTGAAGGTGCTAGAAAAGGGCTTGAATTTGTGAAGAATAGGAAACCCATTGATTAATTTTATGGAATGATCATGTGGACAGTGGTATTGGGAGCAGCAAGTTTTGGGGGTAGCTGGGAAGTGTACATGCTTCTCTGAGAAACATGCTGATGTAAAAATATTCATTCCATCCTAGACTTGAAAAGGATTATATGAACTTTCTGTTTTCATTTAGGGTCTCTTCCTGGGTATACTGTAGCACTCTGTTTAACGATTGCAATTAAAAATAAGGCCAGTAACGATGAAATCTTCAACATTTTAAAAGATGTGCCTAATCCAAATAAGGATGACGATGATGGTAAGGACATCTGATATTAGGCATTGCAAGGTTGTCATTAATTTTGCATCTAAACCATTTTGCTGTCCTGTAGTTATGGTTTCTGCTGCTAATTGAACTGTATGCTTTCCTTTCTAATAGTTGGTTTCAGTTTAACAAAAAATGGAAGTAACATACAATTGTCAGTGTTTCTTCTGTTCTTGTCATGTACAGACACAGGTCCGTTCTAGTTAATAGAAGCAACCTGTCCCTTGATGTGGGTTCTGCTAATTATCCACAGAGGTGGCATGAAGGATTTTTAACGTTTTCCTTTGCCTTCAGCATTAGAGCTCTTTTCATGGTGTCAGCTTTGTCCCGAAGATCCAGTGCCTTTGCCCTACTTAAGAGTTTGCCTCCTGTTGATATAGTCCCATAGCAGTTAAAGCTAGCACCCTGGCTATCTTAGCTTTCCCTAGATCTAAATGAAACTAGCATTCTCACAATAGGACTTTGCTCAAGTTCTTTCCAGCTTTGCTGTTGGTCCTGCCACACCTAATGCTCGATTTCCAAAGCCAATGTGCTCTTGGGGTCTGAAAGGAGCGTGAGCTACAGGTTTGAGGAGTGATCTTTAAAACATAGGGACAGATTGGGTAATACTGCAATACTTGTAAGTGTTCTGTTATGCAGGCACAGAACAGCAGTGAGCCTTTTTTTGCTTGAGAGCCAGTATTGTTTTCCTTGATTTGCTATAAAGACCACATAGTAATCGATGTTCCTTTTCTTACCCATTGTTGCCAGCAGGTCTACAGCAGTGTCCGGGGGATTCAGAACCATTCACCTCAAGTGTCCCACATCCCCTATGCACAATTGGTGCCCCCCTTTCCCAACCATTACAAATACCCAACCTCTGTATTATAGTCATCTGCAGCTTCCTCTCTTCTCATCCATTCCCCCTTTCCCATGCTCTATGGCCTACCTTGTCTCCAACCCAATGCAGACTTCTGCAGCATCTTCAGCTGTTGTTCCCTGCTTCTCTCCATCAGTGCTGTTAGATGCCACTAGCATAGCTGTCTCTCTGCTGCTATTTCTCATTAACCTGGAACTATTTCTACATGTTTTCTCCATGACAGATGGAAGTCCCAAGATCTGCACCTTTTAGAAGATATTTACTAACTCCCTGTTTAGCCTTGCAAAATCCAGTCGCTGAAACTTAATTTATTGTTTTAATTCATTTTACAAAAATTATCTTTAAAGATTTTGAAGCAACTTAAAACCTCTACTTCAAGTACTTATTGTTTTAACTTTAAATAACTTGCAGATGAAGGATTTACCTTCAATCCTTTGAAAATAGAAGTTTTTGTACAGACTCTGCTCCATCTAGCTGCGAAGTCTTTCAGCCACTCCTTCAGTGCTCTGGCTAAGTAAGTGTGGTATGTGCATTATTTTGGGGCTTACAGAACCATTTCATTCTGACAGTGAAGTGCCTGATAAAATAACTCATCTACAGGCTTCAGTAACATTTTAGATGCTATACAATGTGATGTGATGGTGTGTTTTGGGTAGAAGCGGTAACACTACTAAAAGGAAGGTAATGTGAAAACTAGGTTACATAGCTGAATGGAGTTGTTAACAAGACCATACACATCTTAAGCATGTTGATTGCATTAGGGTGAGGGTTCTGTCTGCTTTAAGTGTCTTGCAAGTATAAAGGTACATATCAATTTGGTGTTTTCCTGTTGTCACATCTGGGCATATCAGTGTTCTTCACCTGAGTACATCCTTGAATGTCTGTGATTCAGTTCCTAATTCTACCAGTAGCCCTGTAGGGGTTCTAAAATAGAGACTGTTTGGTACTCAGTTACTGCACAGAAGCAATTAGGTCTTTCCTGGAGTTTAATGTTGGCAGAAAGTGCGAGAGGAAACATACATCTGTGCAGTGGAGAATGTTGTAAACGTCTGTTATTGAAATAAAAAACCAAAAATCTTTGTAGCTTTCTCAAATGCAAATATTACTCTTGAAACTGAGCTGAAATAAATCCCCTTGTACCCTTCATTGTAGCCTACAAAGATGTCCTTCAACCCAGCTTTCACCTTGCTTTTGTTACTAACAAAAGGTATTGCGCTATGAGTTAGTTGCCTGCACAAGCATACTGCTGTTGGGTTGTGCTGTTGTGTTTAAATCAATCAATAACATGCAGGTTAGTCAGTTGGTTTAAAAAAACAAAACAAAAAAAATAAATGGGGGAGATCATTTGTGTGGCAGTACATCACCTCATTAAGTGTGTAGATATTTCTGTATGTGACTCCTAATTATGAATATTTAATCTACTTAAAATATAAAGAGAGTTAATAGGAAGTCTTAAGTAATCTTTCTAACAAGTGTGGTGTGTTATGATTCTTTCTGCATACTATTGCAAAATCTTGAGAAACATCACTGTGTAATGAAAAATATCCTAGCTAGTGTCCGGATTAGCTACTTGCAAATCTATTACATTCTCTTAATGATAGTTTCTAAATCAAACAAATGAGGCACTCTGTCTATACTTTCCTTTGAAAGAGGAAAGTTATTGCTCAAGCCATACGTTCTCTGTTTTCGATTTCATTTGCATTACTGAACTTTATTTAGACTTACAAAGTCCATGAGACAAAGAGCTGTTACCTGACTGGAAGAAAAGTTGGAGCTGAAAATGGTCACAGTGCAGCAGATGATAGCTTATTGCCTGTCCTGGAGGTGCTTGCAAGTGCTTGACTGCTTTGTGATGCTAATGAATTTTATGTTTAGAAGACCCCAAAGAATAATGGGAGAGGAGTACTGCTGCAGCTGGCTTTAAAATGTACTTACTGTAGTTTGCCCTGCTTTTTTTCTCTCGCATCAAGCCTTACTTATTCTTCCTTAACTGTCCAACAGCACATTATGCTACTAGTATCTGAAGTGCTGGGAAGCCACCATAGAGTGGATCAGGTGGTTTGTTTCTTTGCTGTGTATTCTGTATTCCAAGGACTGATGCGTATTTAAATGTACAAAGCCATATAGCGTATGCATGGGGGGAACCTTTCCTAAACCCCTTTGGCTGGCTCCATCTGTGAGTTCACAAGCATAATGTACTTTGGAGCATCACAGAGATTGAACAGCTGGTAGATTAGTTCATTTTAAAATTAATCGTTTGCTGAGTGTCCTGAGGAGCAAGTGATATTGCTTCATGTTGAGTGACTGCATACCTCCCATGACAGTATCATGTCTTCTACAGTGTGTTGCAACAACCAGTATGACTCAAAATCAGTTAAGTTGGTGTTTTTAAAAAAAAAAAAAATTAAAAAAAATCAACCCACAACTTCTTAAATATACCTAAGCGATATAAAATTTATTCTAGAATATTTTTAGAGTGCATGCTCTTAAAGACATGCTTTAACTTCTAGAGGGTTGACTGCAACTGTTTAAGCAAAATGAGATGAAAATAACTTATTTTTGACACTGCATACTTGATGCTGTTAAACTGTCTCAGTATGAAAGAGGTGGTCGTGTCTTACTGAATTATTTTTCTATTTATACAACTTTATATACTTTACAAATGTAAAAGCTTGATTTTTGTCTGCACATGGAAGATTTATGATGACAGTTTATAACAAACGATGGTCACTAGCCTACAGTCAGTAACATAAGGAGCAGGACTCTGTGTATTCAGAGCTATAGTGGTTTCACTGCTGCATATCAACAGTGATATCCATAAGGTCAAAAGGAGCCATTTAAACTTTATAGCTACATTACATAAACTGGGCTGCGAATACTGACATAGGAGTCAGCTTAAATCTACTGAAGTAGATGCTCTCAGTGCTTTCCTCAGTAGAGGGGAGATTGAATAATGGTCTATGGTTATGGAAACACCTATCAATAGGCAAAGTCCAAGGCACAAAAAGCAGCAAATTTCACTCTGCCTGCATATAGATAAGCACACCGAACAGCAGAGTTCTCTCCTGCATTTAAAAGCATGAGAACTGTAGCCTAGCTTTGAGGAGTAAGTTTGCCCGAGGCAGGGTTACATTGCTTTTAGGAGTTGTCTTGTCTCTGCAACCTTTTAAACGCAGGACAGTTCTATTTGTCAGGGGGTAGCCTTTCCAGAATTGTTGCAGATTGGCCAAAAGAAAATGTTGGGAACATCTAAACCACTACTGTGTCTCCTGCTTCATTGCCCTGATCCTAACCCCTCCATTGACTACTTATATTTCTTTAAAGGTTTCACGAAGTCCTCAAAGTACTTGCTGAAAGTGATGAGGGGAAACTCCATGTCCTGAGAGTTGTATACGAGGTTTGGAAGAATCATCCGCAGGTAAGAGCATCAATGGCAGATATTTGTTGAAGTTTCCGCTCACAGAAAGTCATGTTAAAATACAAAGCATTACAATTTCATTTGTTTACTTAAAAATACTGTCTATTGTCTATTTGTATTTAAAAGAATTTGTGTTTACTACTGTTAAGTGCCTTAAACTGAACATCAAATTTATTCTCTATCAGTGAGACTTTCACGTTAAAAGTTCAGTGTAGAAGACTTTCAGCTTTGTGCTATGCTCTGGTTTACAAGAGAATAACTTAAAACCCAAACCAAAACAAACCCAACCCAACCCTGTTTTTCTTATAAATTTCAATACTAGAACAGCGTTCTTGTGCTTTATGCTTTTTAAGATGTAGATCTTGTAACACAGAAGTAGGCTGAAGAGAGAACCTGGTTAGTAGGCAAAAAGAGAGAACCTGTTTATTTAGCATTTGTGTGGTTTTTCACTAGCAATCACAAGGAGCCACGAAGACCAGGTTGGAATCAGTGTTATGCACAGACAGAACAAGTAAATCTGCTCTCAACCAACATTCAGAACAGATTTGTCTGTGACACTACCATGGTTAAAGTTCATTCCTGAGTCTGATGAAATAATGTGCTGAAAGAACTATGAAAAGTAGCTCAGTTGTTTAAAACATGCTATTTTTTTACAGCAATTGTTGTTTCCCCATGTTGTCGTTGTTTTATAAATGGAGATCAGTAAGAAACTTGTGTTCAATTTTTCTGCATTAGTTATTTGGATATTTCTCCCTGGTGTGTTTGTAATATATGATGTTATGTCTGGAAGTGATTGGTGCCTCAGTTGCATGAGCCAGACTTCCAAAAGTAATCTCATTGAGTGCTGGAGAATCCTTGCACCTGCTGCTGGGCCTAAGGCCCATTTTCTAGGGTTACTAAAAGATTACTTTTAATATTCTTTAAAGTCAGGTCCTGAAAGAGAGGTAAGATATTGTAAAATAGCTTCTTAAATAAAAGGATCAAAAAAAAGCAGAGATTAAATATATATACACATTCCTACCTGAAATATCAACCTTTAAAATATGGATGGTCACAGCCTCAACTATTTTCTGGGGGCACAAAGGCTTTGATGTCATAAAGGGAAACTTTAACATCAAGATTGAATACTTTCACAAATTCCTATGTCTGTGTTACATGAAGGCTCAAACTAGGTAATCTGGATAATGCCAGGAAGAATTTCTTAAGACAAATGCATATAGGAAGCAATATTGGAAATTGAGAAATGAGTCATGAGTTCTCTGATTCATTTCATTAATTTAGTTTTCTACCTTAAATTGAGCTTTGTTACACTTCCCTATTTGAGAATGGATGATTATGAGAATAAATATGTTGCAGGTTGAGTTTCTTGGGTATTGCGGTATGGAGTACATGAATAATTAAGATGGGCCCTTTCTTCTGAATGGCACAAAGCTGTTCTAATCACAAGATAGTTTTTGTAGCTACCTGCTTGATTTTCCCACAAGCCTCATCAAGGTAGGGTCCTGTAGTAAATACTTATATACAATGCTGGTTTCATTCTAAAATGAAGAGGTCCTGCAGGAAAGAGCATATGGTTGTGGTTGGGGACTGTTGCAGTCCAAGGAGAGTAGGCTAGCAGTTGCTGTTACCTTATGGTTATGTAACAGGAACATGTCTTCTGGTTGGATACTCCAATGTTGACTATTGGGACTTGCTTCTCTGATGCCTCGTCTCAAAATTCAGTTCTTGTATTTTTGCTCTTGGGAATAGCAGAAGTACTCACTTGAATGAAAAGTGAAGTCATCACTCTCATGAGGGGTAAAGATGACTTGTTAAAATGTGAATGCATACTTGGCATGATTGATACAGCTCCCCTAGTCTGAGCATTTTTAGGTTCAGCAAATGAGATGTCTGCTTTAAGCAGTACTAGCTTCCTAAAGTGTTTGAAATCACCCATTAGTTTGACTAATGTATTTGCAAAGTTGCATAAAACCAAACTTGACTCTAATAGCTTTTCATACAACCCAGCACTGGTTGTACCTTAGCCCACAGTAATTTCACAGACTCCATGTTGCAGCAGGTAAACTTGACAGTTTCTTGTGGTAGGGAATGACCATCTTGTCTTTCCCAAAATGTAGATGATTGCTGTTCTTGTGGATAAGATGATTCGAACACAGATTGTTGATTGTGCTGCAGTAGCAAACTGGATCTTCTCTTCAGAACTTGCACATGATTTTACTAGGTAACAAGTGTGGAATTTCTGTCTTCAGTTGCTTTTTATCTGAATATTTATTTTAAATGGTTAGAATCCATTTTTTTAACTTAAAGTAATTGTAGTTTTTACTTTCATTATTTTGCTTTAAACTCTACATAAAATTGTGTTGCTTCCCTAAAACACAAGCTTTAGTATTTTCCTCTGAGCTGCAGTGTGCATTTCTATGTCCTGCAAAAAAGCTATGCTAGCAAGATTCATGCAAGTAGCCTGTAAGTTTGCCAAAGTGGAAGGAGAAGCTCTAGGACCATTTCTGGACAAGAACCATTAACCCTGTTATATAGCTGCTAGCCTGGTGGAGTCTTGGCTTGCACCTAGGGCATGCATCCTGCGTCACTCTCAGATATATTGTTTACTGAGAGTGGGAAACATGCTTAGACCTGGCAGTTTGATGCTAGTAGTGTTGCAGAATGATTCTGAAATAAAGCACTGGTTTGGTAATTCAGTGCAAAGTACAGGTAAGAAGTGAGTGATATGCTTTCTTAATATTGAATGTCTGCTCACTCCAGTAGATGTCCTAGGTAATGATGAAATGTTGTAAATTTCCCCCAGATCAGTGTTGTGCGCTTCTTTATTTGTTTATTAATTTAACTTGCTCTGTAGCAATAGAAAGTTGCCCTGTTTCTGATGGTTTGAATAAGAAGAGTTGAGAGTTATAGCAGACCTGTGCATTTTCTATCTTGGAACAGTGTGCAATTTACTGTTTTGGGTTCTGCATCTTTTCTAGGTTCTATGTCTGGGAAATCTTACATTCCACAATTCGTAAAATGAACAAGCATGTACTGAAGATTCACAAAGAACTGGAGGAGACTAAAGCAAGATTGGCAAGACAGCACAAAAGAGTAATTTGTTTATTTTTTTAATACATATATTTGACACTAAGTAATCTGCAGGCTGTCACGTTTCAGACTGACACGCAATTGGTTCTTGGAGGGGCTGAATAAAAATACTGTCAGGAGGCATATCTACACGTGTTGCCATCTCTAGTACTAGGACACTAAAGTTGACCCATTTTTTGTATGTTTTTCTAAAGGCTGTTAGAGCCTGAGAATTCAGTGAAGTCTTTAAAGAAGTTCATGTGCATTTGCACCATTCAAGGTTTTTCTCGTAAGTTTTTGTTCCAACATGAGCTTCTTTCACTCTGTGTTTTGAATCTTGGTTCCTGTTACGTTATTGGGTAGCAATAGGAACAGTCAAATTCATACTCAAGTTTACTGTAGGTTCTGTTAGTTACTTTCAGATTTTACTAGTAAGTAGTCATTTAGGACCTCGTATCTTGTGTGGTGCATGGAAACAGCAAGCTGTCATTGAGAAGCAAAGATAGTTGTCGCTGTTCTTTTAACAGATGCTGCTAGATTCAGACAGTTGCATCTGCCTTTTGCTTCTCTTGGATTTTATTTTCGAATGTCCTTGTATGACCTAGACTACTGTTTACAGTGAGATGACTATCAAATATTTTTAAACACATTGTGTGGACTCTTAAGTCCGAAGTGATAGTAGAAGCTTGTTATTCCTGGACAAGCAGCTGGGTTACTGGGATTTTGTACTGCGCTTGGGAAAAGAAGGTGCTTTCTGTGCCTTCCCCATCTGAGTGTTTTATGGCACCAAATACTTTCAATGTCCCTAGCCAGCCACTCCAGTCTAATTAGTCCTTTTTTTAATTCACTTTTGGCTATTTTGGGGCTTCAGGTCTAAGTAATGATGCTGTAAAGTACGGTGAGAGTTGTATCTCCTGTAGCAGCCCCAGAGGGCAGGACCCAAGACAGTTTGGCTGACTACAATATTTAATCCTGATATCGAATGAAGCCAATTTATAGAAAGTATCTTAGTTTCATAGAAAGGAGAGTATTTCCTTGTTGATCTATGGTCTTCCAGTACCTGCACAAAACACTAGGCTACTTTTAAATCTTTGGCCTAGGTTAACGTCAGAATTTGGCACAACATGGAACACATGCAGGATCATGCAAAAAATGGCAGTAGCACAAGTAATTTCCTATGAGCATCAGCTGAGAGATCACTAGGACCTCATGGTTTGCTGATGTCAGTTCATCCCAACTCTTTCAGCTCTTTTCCTTGCTCATTCCCAGCAACAGCCACGGTAGTTGCTTACCTCCTCAATCTATGTTCATCAGCAATTAACAAATGTTTGTGAGTATTGAAGAGCTATTCATTGATTTCACTGTGAGGCAAAGAGATTGTCTGGTATCATTCAATGGATATACCTATGTTTTTGTTTCTGTACTGGTTCCTAGCTGCAGCTCTTGAGTACTGAGTGCTTTAAGGGCAGTGTTATGCCATGAGATAACTTTTGTAAGTAAATGTATTAGGTCTGGCTGGGATGGAGTTAACTTTCCTCATAGCAGCCCTCATAGTGCTGTGCTTTGTATTGGTAGCTAGAACAGTGTTGATAACACACCAGTGTTTTGGCTACTGCTGAGCAATGCTGGCACAGCATCAAGGCTGTCTCTCCAACCCCCCACCCCCAAAGTCCAGTAGGCTGGGGGTGGGCGAGAAGTTGGGAGGGGACATAGCCAGGGCAGCTGACTCCAAGTGACAAAAGAGATATTCCATACCATATGACGTTGTGCTCAGCAATAAAAGCTAAGAGAAAGGAGGAGGAGGAAGGGGGGCATTCGTTATTTAGGCGTTTGTCTTCCGAAGCAACTGCTATGCATACTGAGGCCCTACTTCCCAGGAAGTGGCTGGATATTGCCTGCTGATGGGAAGCAGAGAACGGGGGGGGGGGGGGGGGTGGTGGTGGTGGTGTTTTTTGGTTTTTTTGTTTCCTTTGATTCCTCCCCACAGCCTTTGCTTTTCTTTATTAAACTGCCTTTATCTCGACCCATGAGTTTTTCATCTTATTTTCTCCCCCTGTCCCGCTCAGGAGGGGGAGTGGCTTGTTGGACACCTGGCAGCCCGCCAAGGTTAACCCACCACAGTAAAATAGACAAAATATGAGTAGTTCTGGAAGCAGATGCTTTACCAGACTGCAGTTCCTCATTGATGATGTAAAATGTCAAATTTTGATGGCCCCAGTGCTAAGTGGACTGGCATGTTATGGGATGAGGCCAAGGCTTACCTGCCTGCTCCTAGGGGAGTTAACAGTGTCCACTGGTCCTTGAACAGTTAGTCTAGGTTGGGGGGGGGTATGATCCTGTGATGAAGAAAATGTCAAAATTCTCAATTACTACAAATTCTCAAGTCCTTCTGCTTTAAATATTGCAGTAATTAAGAGTTTTATCTTTCAAGTTTCTAGTTTGCATTCAAAAATATAAATTGCAAGTGTGATTTGCATACAGTAGGTGAGTTAGCACATGGCCCTATTTTTGTCTTAAGTTGCACATACTCTTACAAAAAATTGATGTTTATAGCTGTTAATTTATGGATATTATTGCAGAGAAACAACATTGTGAGACTGAAGCGATATCTGTAACTGAATGTATTGAATGTGCCTTACTCTACCAGATTCCCCCTTTCTTGTTATACATCATTTAATCACAGAATGATTGAGGTTGGAAGGGACCTCTGGAGGTCATCTTGTCCAATCCCCCTGCTAAAGTAGGGCCACCTAGAGCCAGTTGCCCAGGAACATGTCCAGATGGTGTTTGAATATATCCAAGGAGGGAGACTCCACAACCTCTCTGGGCAACCTATTGCAGTGCTCAGTCACCCTCACAGTAAAAAAAGTGTTTCCTGATGTTCAGACAACCCCTTCTGTGTTTCAGTTTGTGCCCAATGCCTCTTGTCCTGTCACTAGACACCAATGGAAAGAGCCTGGCTCCGACTTTTTGCACCCTCCCTTCAGGTATTTATATATATTGATAAGATCCCCCCCGAGCCTTCTCTTCTCTAGGCTAAACAGTCCCAGTTGTCTCAGCCTTTCCTCAGGAGAGATGCTCCAGTCCCATAATCATCCTTCTGGCCCTTCGCTGGACTCTCTCTACTATGTCCACGTCTCTCTTGTATGGAGGAGCCCAGAATTGGATACAGCACTCCAGGTGTGGCCTCACCAGTGCTGAATAGAGGGGAAGGATCACTTCCCTCGACCTGCTGGCAATACTTTGCCTAATGTAGCCCAGGATACCATTAGCCTTCTTTGCGGCAAGGGCACATTGCTGGCTATCGTGGTTTAACCCCAGCCAGCAACTGAGCACCACACAGCCGCTCACTCATTCCCCCCATCCTGGTGGGATGGGGGAGAGAATCGGAAGAGTAAAAGTGAGAAAACTCGTGGGTTGAGATAAGAACAGTTTAATAATTGAAATGAAGTAAAATAGTAATAGTAATAATATTAATAATAAAAGAATATACAAAGCAAGTGATGCACGATGCAATTGCTCACCACCCGCCGACCGATGCCCAGCCAGTCCCCGAGCAGCGGCCCCCCCGGCCAGCTTTCCCCAGTTTATGTACTGAGCATGACGTCACATGGTATGGAATGTCCCTTTGGCCAGTTTGGGTCAGCTGTCCTGGCTGTGCCCCCTCCCAGCTTCTTGTGCACCTCCAGCCTTCTCAGTCGGTAGAGCATGGGAAGCTGAAAAGTCCTTGACTAGTGTAAGCACTACTTAGCGACAACTAAACCATCCGTGTGTTATCAACATTGTTCTCATCCTAAATCCAACACACAGCCCTGTACCAGCTACTAGGAAGGAAATTAACTCTCTCCCAGCCGAAACCAGGACAACCCCCAAGTTCTTTTCTGCAAAGCTTCTTTCCAACTGGTCAGCTCCCAGCATGTACTGGTGCCTGGGGTTGGTCCTCCCCAGGGGCAGGACTTTGCACTTCCCCTCGTTGAACTGCATTAGGTTCCTGTCGGCCCATTTCTGCAGCCTGTCCAGGTCCCTCTGGATGGTAGCACAACCCTCTGGTGTATCAGCCACTCCTCCCAGTTTGGTGTCACCTGCAAACTTGCTGAGGGTACAGTACACTCTGCCCAATCATCCAAATCATTAATGAAGATGTTGAACAGGATCAGACCCAGTATTGATCCCTGGGGTACACCACTAGTTACTGGCCTCCAACTAGACTTTGTGCCCTCTGGGCCTGGCTGTTCAGCCAGTTTTCAATCCACCTCACTGTCTGCTTATCCAGCCCATGCTTCAACAGCTTCTCTATGAGGATCTTATGGGAGACAGTGTCAAAGGCCTTCCTGAAGTCAAGGTAGACAATATGCACTGCTCTCCCCTCGTCTACCAGGCCAGTCATTTCATCATAGAAGGTTATGAGGTCGGTCAAGCATGACTCCCCCCCTTGGTGAATCCATGCTGACTACTCTTGATGACCATCTTGTCCTTCATGCGTCTGGAAGTTGTTCCCAGGACTAGCTGCTCCATCACCTTCCCAGGGTGAGGCTGACTGGCCTGTAATTCCCTGTTTCCTCCTTCTTGCCCTTCTTGAAGATAGGAGTGACATTTGCTTTCCTCCAGTCTTTGGGCACTTCTCCCAATCACCATGATCTTTCAAAGGTTATTGAGAGTGGCCTTGCAATGACATCTGCCTGCTCCCTCAGTGCTCATGGGTGCATCCCATCAGGGCCCATGCACTTATGTACATCCTTTTTGCTTAAATATTCCCTAACCTGATCCTCTTCCACCAAGGGTACGTCTTCCTTGCTCCAGACTTCCCCCTGGTCTCTGGGGCCTGGGATTCCTGAAGGCTGGTCTTGATAGTAAAGACTGAGGCAAAGGCAGCATTCAGTACCTCAGCCTTTTCCATGTCCTGTGTCACCAGGTCCCCTGTCTCATTCAGTAATGGGCCCACATTTTCCCCAGTCTTCCTTTTGCCACTTATGTACTTATAGAAGCCCTTTTTGTTGTCTTTGACATCCCTTGCTGGATTCAATTCCAGGTGGGCTTTGGCTGTTCTAACATCATCCCTGTATTCTCAGACAATGTCTCTGTATTCATCCCAGGTTACCTGTTTCTGCTTCCACCTTCCTTTTTGTGTTTGAGTTTGGCCAGGAGTTCACTGTTCATCCATGCAGGCCTCCTGGTATTTTTGCCCGACTTCCTGCTCGTTGGAATGGACCACTCTTGAGCTTGGAGGAGGTGACCCTCCAATATTAACCAGCTTTCTTGGACCCCTCTTCCCTCCAGGACCTTATCCCACGGGACGCTTCTAAGCAGATCCCTGAAGAGGCCAAAGTCGGCTCTCCTCAAGTCCAGGGTTGTGAGCTTGCCTTTTACCCTTCTCCCTCTTCTCGGGATCCTGAACTCCACCATCTCATGGTCACTGCAGCCAAGGCTGCCTTTGACCTTCGCATCCCCAACAAGCAACGAGCCCCTCCTTGTTGGTCAGCAGGAGGTCCAGCAGAGCACCTCTCCTCATTGACTCCTCTGTCACTTGGGTGAGGAAGCTGTCATCGATGCACTCCAGGAACCTCCTAGATTGCTTATGCCCTCCTGTGTTGTCCCTCCAGCAGATATTGGGGTGGTTGAAGTCCCCCGTGAGGGCCAGGGCCTGCGAATGTGAGGCTGCTCCTATCTGTCTGTAGAGGGCCACATCCGCTCGGTCTTCCTGGTCGGGCGGCCTATAGCAGACACCCACTACAATGCCACCCTTACCCGTCTTCTCTTCAGTCCTTACCCATAAGCTCTCAGTCTGGCTCATCAGCCATCCCCAGGCAGGGCTCCATGCATTCCAGCTGTTCTCTCACATAAAGGGCAACTCCCCCTCACAGAGAGTACCCAACCACAATCTTACTGAAAGTGTTACTGCATGGACTTTCAAATGTCTCTGTATGTCTCTGAAAGTCTTTTCTGATGCTTTGCACCTGACAAAGCGAAAGACAAAGCACTGTATGATCATGCCTCTGCTGGCCAGAGGTTTCAGCACCATCTTTGTCCATCACCATCTTGAAACTGTTGTCACCGTGTTATTCTCCAGCTTCAAGGATAGAGACACTGAGCTCGTCACTGAGCAGTCTCATCAGTAAGAGCCATTGTAAAATGCATTGCTGCCCGAGGTGTTACACTCCTTTTTAGTACCTGACTTTCCTGGCACCATCACCTTGGCACTAGGAAATGGGATCCCGGGGCTCTCCATATTCCTTGTCAGACTCTCTGTTGGGATAAGGCTGCAGCAAAACCCTTTCTGTCCCTGGCATGCACGCCTCCTTGTTGGGCCACTGGAGTATAAGCCTTCCACTCTGTGATTAGAGGGCTGGTGCTCTCTGCCGTTTCACAGCATTAGCTTGAGCAACCTTTCTCACTTGCATGAATCTTATTGGTCTTTCTGGGACTGGTTGTCCCTGGAGTTTTTGAGGAGGGCCACCAGCTTGTGCTTACATCTTCATGTGGTTGCACATGGATTTCTGGAGTTTATTCACTGTGGGGAATATTTTAGCCATTAAATCATATTGGTTTATATCTATAATTTTTATGCATCTCATTTTCCTCCTTGCTTGTTTCTCTGGAAGTTAATGGACCCGAGAACTAACAGCACCTTACACAAACACTGGACAACTGAAAAAGGTTTGGGCTGCTCTCCACATGCCAGCCTTTGTTAATTCCATTCAGCTACTCCTGCGCTGTCGGTGCTGGCTGGACTTCAGTAGCCAGGGGGTAGATGTCTCCCTGGTATGATTCCGACTGCAAACAAATAGGCAATCCAGTCACATCAGACACTAGTTACAGTCAGGTTTGGCACCATGCTTAGGAGCATGGCAGAGGAAGTAATATTTTTAATCTTGGTTTGAGATGTGCACCACAAATGTTTACCAGCACTGACACAAAATTTTCTCACCTGCCCTGAGCTTCCCTCCTCCTGATCTAAATCATTGCTTGGAAGAAGAGAATTTTGAAGGTCTATTTTAATTCATTTCAGTAAGGCTTTTACACATCCAGACAACATATTGGGAGATGGGTAACATGGCCCTTGTTAACACAATGGATACAAAGGATTGGCACAAGCCACAAATCATCAGCCAGTATGAGATTAACTGGTTCAAGGAATAACGTTTGAGGAACACAGGCTGTGCAACCTGCTCGCTTCTTATCATAACTCTTCCAGTGGGCAACACAGCTCCTCCAAGACAGCACACCTCCTGCAGAACAGAGGGCCTTCTCTCCCGCTGCCAGAGAGAGGCCCCAGGCACTCCCTGCAGCTTGGGACTTGGAGAGGTGCTTTTACCATCCGAAGCTCTGTCTGTGTCGAAGCCTCTGCCCTGGCAGGGGCAGCTGCTCCAACAACTGCTGGGGAATCAGCCCTGTGGCATGTTACAACCATACCTGAGACTAACAGTCTCAGGTATGTAACAGACTTTACATGTACAAACTCAGAGTTTGTAACAGACTCGCTGGTACAAATTCAGCTGAGGCACCTTTCTGCACAAACTGCTGCATCTGTTGGCTGTGTGTGTTAGCTGCCCTCTGGGAGCTGCCTTCTAGGCCTGGCTCTTATATTGGCCTCTCCCAAGCACTGGCTAAAAGGGTGCTTGACCCTCCCTAATTGGGAGACAGCTGCAACAAAGGCTCCATGCACCTTGGAGCCTTGTATAGGACTTTCCTTGTGTAGGACTTTTCCTTATCCAATTATTAGATAGCAGATCTGATATAATGTACTCTTTTTTTTTAAAGGGAACTAGCATGGTATTTTTATTGTTATGAGGTTGGCTGCCTTTATGGCCCTTTTTAATTGGAGAGCATCCACTAGGTTTCATATGTAGTCTTCCCAGTTGAATACCCTGGGCTCCAGTCCCTTTCCTCTAGCTGTGCTAACCCACCAGATCCATCTGAGTTCTGTCACAAAGGATATTTGGTTTTGGCAGTCCTGTGACATCAGTGAGGTTCTTGAATGAAATCTGAGTCCTGGAACAGTGTTTAGACAAGTTTTTAAAAAGGTCTGCCACGGATATGTTACTGAGCTGCTATTTGTCTGTTGATGATAGTTAGCCTACTGTCTTTTTGTGGTTCCACTAGAAAATGATCTTGCAAGTCTTTAAACCTGTGTGGTGGGTTGACCCCAGCTAGCAGCCAAGCACCACACAGCTGCTTGCTCACTTTTCCCTGCAGTGAGATGGGGGAGAGAATAGGAAGAGCAAAAGCAAGAAAAACTGGGTCAAGATAAAGACAGTTTAATAAGTGAAGAGGAAAAAAACAAGTGATACAAAGGCAGTTACCCACCACCTCCCACCAGCAGACCAATGCCCAGGCACTCACCGAGCAATGGCTACCTTGGAAGACCAAACCTCCATTTTTTTATTGCTGAGCATGACATTGTATGGCATGGAATATCCCTTTGGTCAGTTTGGGTCAGCTGTCTCAGCTGTGTGTCCCCTCCCAGTCTCTTGCCCACCCCCAGCCCACTCACTGGAGGGGCAAAGTGTGAAAAAGAGAAGTCCTTAATGCTGTGCAAGCACTGTTCAGCAATAGCTAAAACATTAGTGTGTTGTGGTGGTTTGACCTTGGCTGGCAGCCAGATGCCCACCCAGCCACTCTCTCACTCCCCCTCCTCAACAGGACAGGAGGCTAAAAGAGATGGAAAATCTCATGGGTCAAGATAAAGACAGGGAGATCACTTACCAATTACCATTATGGGCAAAACAGACTCAACTTGGGGAAAACTAAATTTATTGCCAATTAAAATAGATTTGGGTAGTGAGAAACAAAGACAAAATTAAAACAACACCTTCTCCCCAACATATATCCAAGGCTCAACTTCACTCCTTCATTCCCGACTCCTCTACCTCCTCCCCCTCAGCGTCGCAGGAGGGATGGGGAATGGGGGGGTTGCAGTCAGTTCATAACAGTTCCTCTCTCCTGCTCCTTCCTCCTCACACTTTTCCTCTACTCCAGCATGGGTCCTCTCCATAGGCTGCAGTTCTTCAGGAAATATCCACCTGCTCCACTGTGATCTCTCCACAGGCTGCAGGGGAATCTCTGCTCCGGTGCCTGGAGCACCTCCTCCCCCTTCTTCACTGACCTTGGTGTCTTCAGTATTCTCTCACATTTTTTTCTCACTCTTCACTCTCACATCTGCTGCTCAGCATTTTTTGCCCTTTCTTAAATATGTTTCACAGAGGTGCCACCAGCTTCTCTGATGGGCTCAGCGTTGTCCAATGGTGGGTCTGTTTTGGAGCTGGCTGGCACCAGCTGTGTCGAGCACAGGGCGGTTCCGGTCTCTTCTCACAGAGACCACCCCTGCAGCCCCCCCCGCTGCCAAAACCTTGCCACATAAACCGAATACAGTTTTCAACAAATCCAAAACACAGCACTATATGGGCTGCTATGAAGAAAATTAACTCCACCTGAGCCAGACCCAGTACAACCTGCCATGTTTTTTCTGTTTGGGTTTGTTTGTTTGTTTGTTTCCAGGCCTTTTCCATCCTGGCATTGTCTCAAGTTGATTCAGCTTAAGCTTCTCATTCTCCTTCCTTCCAAATTTCCTTCTTGAATTGTATTTATAAAGTAAGCAGCCCTCAACATAGAATCATAGAATCATTAAGGTTGGAAAAGACCTCTAAGATCATCGAGTCCAACCATCGACCCAACACCACCATGCCCACTAAACCATGTCCCTAAGTGCCACATCTACACATCTTTTAAATACCTCCAGGGATGGGGACTCAACCACTTCCCTGGGCAGCCTGTTCCAATGTTTAACCACTCTTTCAGTAAAGAAATTTTTCCTCATGTCCAATCTAAACCTCCCCTGGCGCAACTTGAGGCCATTTCCTCTCGTCCTATCACTACTTACTTGGGAGAAGAGACCAACACCCACCTCGCTACAGCCTCCTTTCAGGTAGCTGTAGAGCGCGATGAGGTCTCCCCTCAGCCTCCTTTTCTCCAGGCTGAACAGTCCCAGTTCCCTCAGCCGCTCCTCATAAGACTTGTTCTCCAGACCCCTCACCAGCCTCGTTGCCCTTCTCTGGACACGCTCCAGCACCTCGACGTCCTTCTTGTAGTGAGGGGCCCAAAACTGAACACAGTAGTCGAGGTGGGGCCTCACCAGGGCCGAGTACAGGGGCACGATCACTTCCCTACTCCTGCTGGCCACACTATTTCTGAAACAGGCAAGGATGCCATTGGCCTTCTTGGCCGCCTGGGCACACTGCCGGCTCATGTTCAGCCAGCTGTCGACCAGCACCCCCAGGTCCTTTTCCGACAGGCAGCTTTCCAGCCACTCTTCCCCAAGCCTGTAGCGCTGCATGGGGTTGTTGTGGCCCAAGTGCAGGACCCGGCACTTGGCCTTGTTGAACCTCATACAGTTGGCCTCGGCCCATCGATCCAGCCTGTCCAGGTCCCTCTGCAGAGCCTTCCTACCCTCGAGCAGATCAACACTCCCGCCCAACTTGGTGTCGCCTGCAAACTTACTGAGGGTGCACTCAATCCCCTCATCCAGACCATCGATACAGATATTGAACGTGACCGGCCCCAAAACTGAGCCCTGGGGAACACCGCTCGTGACCGGCCGCCAACTGGATTAGCTTCTCTAGGCGAATGCTGTGGGAGACAGTGTCAAAGGCCTTCCTGAAGTCCAGGTAGACCACATCCACAGCCTTTCCCTCATCCACTAGGCGGGTCACCTGGTCATAGAAGGAGATCAGGTTGGTCAAGCAGGACCTGCCTCTCATGAACCCGTGCTGGCTGGGCCTGATCCCCTGCTTGTCCCGCTCATGCCTTGTGAGCGCCCTCAAGAGGAACTGCTCCATAATCTTCCCCGGCACCGAGGTCAGGCTGACAGGCCTGGAGTTCCCCGGATCCTCCTTCCGGCCCTTCTTGTAGATGGGCGTCACATTGGCAAGCCTCCAGTCGCCCGGGACCTCCCCCGTTAACCAGGACTGCTGATAAACGATGGAGAGTGGCTTGGCGCGCTCCTCCGCCAGCTCCCTCAGCACTCTCGGGTGGATCCCATCCGGCCCCATAGACTTGTGAGCATCCAGGTGGCGTAGCAGGTCGTTGACTGCTTCCTCTTGGATTACGGGGGGTTCATCCTGCTCGCCATCCCTGTCTTCCAGCTCAGGGGGCTGAATACCCTGAGGATAACCTGTCTGACTATTAAAGACTGAGGCAAAGAAAGCATTAAGTACCTCAGCCTTTTCCTCATCCTCGGTGACAATGTTCCCCCCCGCATCCAATAAAGGATGGAGATTCTCCTTGGCTCTCTTCTTGTCATTAATATATTTGTAAAAACTTTTTTTGTTGTCTCTTACGACAACGGCCAGATTGCGTTCTAGCTGGGCTTTTGCCTTTCTCATTTCCTCTCTGCACGACCTAACGAGATCCCTGTACTCTTCTTGAGTCGCCTGCCCCTTCTTCCACAAGCGGTAAACTCTCCTTTTTTTCCTGAGTCCCAGCAAGAGCTCCCCATTCAGCCAGGCCGGTCGTCTTCCCCGCCCGTTCTTCTTATGGTGTACGGGGACAGCCTGCTCCTGCGCCTTTAAGACTTCCTTCTTGAAGATTGTCCAGCCTTCCTGGACCCCTTTGCCCTTCAGGACCGTCTCCCAAGGGACTCTCTCAACCAGCGTCCTGAACAGGCCAAAGTCCGCCCTCCGGAAGTCCATGGTTGCGGTTTTTCTGGCCCCCCTCCTTACTTCACCAAGAAGCGAGAATTCTACCATTTCATGGTCGCTAAGCCCAAGACGGCCTCCGACCACCACATCTCCCACCAGTCCTTCTCTGTTAGTAAACAGCAGGTCGAGCGAGGCACCTCCCCTGGTAGGCTCACTTACCAGCTGTCTCAGGAAGTTGTCTTCCACACACTCCAGGAACCTCCTAGACTGCTTCCTCTCTGCCGTGTTGTATTTCCAGCAGACGTCCGGGAAGTTGAAGTCCCCCACGAGAACAAGGGCTAGCGATTGAGAGACTTCTGCCAGCCGCTTGTAGAACGCTTCATCCGCCCCTTCATCCTGGTTGGGTGGTCTATAACAGACTCCCAGCAGGATATCTGCCTCGTTGGCCTTCCCCCTCATCCTTACCCATAAACACTCGACCGTATCATCATCACAATCGTTGAGCTCTAGACAATCGAAACACTCCCTAACATACAGAGCCAACATATAGCACTTGAAAGGCTACAGAGCAGCTTCAGTTTTTCTGCAGACTTTGTGTTTGGTCAATCAAGAGGCCTGTTTATCATTCCAATGGATACTAGCAGAATCCACAGGTAGTCACATCTCCAGTTAGTTGTGTTTTGTTTTTACTTACAGCGAGAAAGTGATGAAGATGATGATGACGATGACCGAAGTAGTGATAGGGAAGATGGACCTCTAGAAGAGCAAATAGAACGCTTGCAGGAGAGAGTAGAATCAGCCCAGAGTGAACAGAAGAATCTCTTCCTTGTTATATTCCAGGTAATGATGGGTGGTGTCTTTGCAGCATCATTTGTATCTTAATCATTTTCTTGGGGTGAGTACATGGGAAGGGGTAGATGGGCTTATTCTGGATAAGAATCGAAGAACTGCCTAACTCCCCTAAACAAGAATTGTTTCAGCATCAAGAGCCTGAGAAAACGAGTTCTTTTGATAGCATGCAACTTCCAAAACAAACAAAAGGTATTTTGAATATGAGTAGTTACTCTATTTAGTGTCTCCTAAGTGAAATATTCATTCTGACATTGCTGTTCAAAGCTTCTGTCTGTCAAATGTCCCATGGATTTTCTCATCTGAGGCTAGTAACCTATTTTCATCTGGAAAGTTTTTTGAACCAACATTCTATTTGTGTTCTTCTACAGCGTTTCATTATGTTGTTAACTGAACACTTAGTGCGCTGTGAAACTGGTGGGATTGATGTATTTACACCTTGGTACAAAAGCTGTATAGAGAGGTTGCAGCAAATCTTCCTACAGGTAAGTTTCACTTCTTGGTTTGGAAGGCTTTGGGCAGCTGCTGGAAAGAAAAGCTTACATGATTTGAGAGCTGAGCTTGGTCGCTTATTTTTACCAGCTCCATTAGAACAGACATAGCTGGCATCACCAGTCTTTTTCAGGGACTAGTGTGAGTTTTGGCTGTGTCTGTCTCTGGTTTTGACCCCATCTTTGCTATAGACTTGCTAAATGACTGGAGGGTGAGCTCCTTGATTTTTTTCTTGCACTGTGAATATAGTGCAAAACAATATTGAGATGTGGTTGTAAATGTAGCTGAGTTTTTCTTACCATATGTTATAGTAAGGGTAGAGTTTTGAGAGAACAAGTATACCAAAATAAGTGCCTAACAAGTGGATGAAAATGTTTTAAATTTATGTATCTGATTATAATGAATAGCTATTTAAAAATATAGTTTGGAACTCTTGGCTCTATATTAAATCTGGCAACAGATGTAAAAAGACAGTTAAGTAACTGCCTGAAAGCAACAGCCAGAGTAATAGAAAATTATTTGTGTTTACATGAACATAAATTGTGTTAGAGGATGGGAAACTGCATGCGATTAATGGCATAATTCCCTCTATGGGTTAGTCTCTACCTTGATCATAAAAATGACTTAATGCTAAAGCAAATGTCCTGAGTCCTAGCATATCTGTGCAGTTGCCTCTACACACTATTCAGAATCAGGATTAGAACTGTGTAGCTACAGGGAACACAGTACTTCTCAAAACAGGATTTCAATGTATGCTCCATTCTTGCAGTCGACAGTGATTAATGTGTTGTGTAAATTAGATGTGCTTGTTAGTTCTGGTGAAAACGTTTGATCTGTGATACAATATGTCTTGACTCTTCTGCCTGTTCTTGTGTATGAAGATGAATGAAAACAACAAAGGTTTATCTTTTTATCTGCAGCATCACCAGATAATTCAGCAGTACATGGTGACCCTGGAGAACCTCCTGTTTACAGCTGAACTGGACCATCACATACTGGCTGTATTTCAGCAATTTTGTGCTCTGCAGGCCTGAGGATTTTCATGTGTTGTTTTATCTGCAAGACTTAAAACCATTTTTCTTTAATGAGAGAAGCTCACCATGGGGAAAGAGGAAACTCTTTAATTCAGAACAGCTTTCATATGTTCCTATATAAAGCAATACAGTACTCTAACTAATAGTAACTGATTTAGCGTCATAAGTCTTATTAGCTATGACTGATAGAGGATTGGTGTGGAATAATGTATGTACTCTTTTAATTTGTCCTTTAATTTGGTTTGAATCTTTACTTCATGATAGTATGTTTGCTTCTTCCCTCTGTCATTTATATGACAATAACAAATAGGTCAAAAAATTACAGAATTGGTTACCTCTGTTTGTTAAAGTAATTAAATTGCAGAAATGTGAAACAGAATTTGTGGATGTGGCAGAAATGCACCTCTTTAGTGAGCAGTTTGATAAGATCTTGGTAGTATGGCACAAGAAAAATGACTTAACTCTGGGCACGTGAAACACTGAGCTTTCAAAATAGTCTAGAGCATGCAGATTTGTCTATCAAACTGACTAGGTTATCACAGTTTGAAAGAATGGGGTTGACAAACAATTGAAATATGTTTTTTAAATGTATTGTCTGGTGTATTATTACAGTAGCTGCAAACAGCCAGTAGAGAAATTTCATGAACAATTTTTGAAGAGACTGATTCTTTTCCTAGTGTGTCTGAAAAAAACATTAATAGCCCCAACACTGGTCCCAGCTGGTAAAAAATTGAGACCAATCAGAGGCAATCTGTCCTGAGGCAGAGTTTCCACTTCAGTATTGCAAAGTACATAAACTTTGGACACCGTGCACACAAATTACGGAGGGTGTTTATCCTGTTATTTTGTTTTAGCTTGTAACTCCTTGGGCAGCTGAGCTTGCACTGATTGGACCTGTGGGTCAGCAATGATGCTAAAACCTTTTTTGATGTTGATTGTGGATAAACCAAGTGCCCGTCTCCTGTGATTCAGTAACAACTGCTCTATGTCAGTTGAATCTGATTGCTTTTTAATCTCTAAAATGTGAAGGCAGTGTCTGGCTCCCACACTTTCAAATAGCATTTTAGAGCTGAATTAGGTGGGACTTTGCAAGAAACTTAAGTTGGGGACATGTACAACCTGGAAATGTAGTAGCCTTATCTTTTGTTTGATAAGTTTGTTATGCAAATAACATTACTTACATAAGCACTAAGGTGGTTGGTATCAGGGCAAGCAATAAGAAAGGCAGGGTGGAGGCATTATCTTAGGTGCTCAGTTCTCTGCAGTAATTCTGGTGTATTTACAAGCTGTTTACAGTCTCTGTCAGATAAGTGTTCATACTCAGTGCTATTCAATACTTGAACTAGAAAATGGTGAGCTTTGAAGGATTTTGTTCTATAGTGGTTGTTTTTTTCCCCCCCAAATAAGTACCAAGTAATGCATAATCGCTTTCATTCCTACATTAATCAATTGGCCTGATACTCAAGTGCAGAAGGCAAAAATTAATTGTTTGAGCATAGATGTAAAGCTTTTGCGTGGTCTACAGTGATTGGGCACATCTTCAGAATCTTGAATCTGCTACTTTTTTCTTTCTGTTCTGTGTGATTTGACTAATTCCTCCACTCTTCTAGAGTTGTCCTGGTTTCGGCAGGGATAGAGTTAATTTCCTTTCTAGTAGCTGGTACAGTGTTTTGGATTTAGGATGAGAACAAAGTTGATAACGCACCGATGTTTTAGTTGTTGCTAGGTAATGCTTACACTAGCCAAGGACTTTTCAGCTTCCCATGCTCTACCGACTGAGAAGGCTGGAGGTGCACAAGAAGCTGGGAGGGGGCACAGCCAGGACAGCTGACCCAAACTGGCCAAAGGGACATTCCATACCATGTGACGTCATGCTCAGTACATAAACTGGGGAAAGCTGGCCGGGGGGGCCGCTGCTCGGGGACTGGCTGGGCATCGGTTGGCGGGTGGTGAGCAATTGTACTGTGCATCACTTGCTTTGTGTATTATTATTATTATTATCATATTATTATTATCATTTTATTTCAATTATTAAACTGTTTTTATCCCAACCCACGAGTTTTTCTCACTTGTGCTCTTCCAATTCTCTCCCCCATCCCACCGGGGGAGGGGGGAGTGAGCGAGCGGCTGCGTGGTACTTAGTTGCCGACTGAAATTAAACCACGACAAGAGTCAACCTTAATGTGTTTGTAAATTTGTTTTATACAAGGTGTTTGTCAGTCATGCACAGACACTTGCTTTGATCAATATCACAGATGCCCCCACTCTGACTGAGTGAACAGTACTTTGGTTCAGGCATCACCGACAAGTAGGCCTGACTGAAATCAGCCCTGCTGTGCAAACCGTGAGAAATTGTGCTAGGCCATATCTTCTCGGGAACTAAGGAATCTAGGCCACGTCTTATCAGGAGCTAACAGTACCAGCTTGAGCTGGGACTAGACAAAACTAAAACTGCTACAGCTGCACACCTGCACATACACCAAAGGGGGGGTTTGACTAGGAGTCAATCACTTTACACTATAAATATCTGTAGCCCCCCTGAGCCCATTGAGCTCTCCTGTACAGCAGCAGGCTGCATGGCGATGATCTCCCCCTTGAGCAGGGATGCCTCTCAAGGTTACTCCTCGAGGTTGAGAGACCCCTTACCCGGCATCTGATATCTATAACGAGGTAAGTGACATTTTACATTAAGCCTAAAGGTATATTGTATGCTAGCGACATTTATATATCCAGCTATAGCTTAAGTATTAGAAGCATAGTAAGTAGTAGAGTGTTTGACGGCCTTCTAATCACCGTCTAAATTATTGTTTAAATCATCATTTAAATCATTGACAAATCACTGTATAATTACCATTCAATTATTGCTTAATCACCATTTGATTACCATTTAATTTTCATTCAATCATCGATTAATTATCATTTGATCATCGTTTAATCATTAATAAAACCCTGTTAGTTAACCCCACAACGATGACTTCTCTTAATAATTCACCTGCGACAGTCAAATACACTATTTTTCTTTAGAAGCATTTAATACAGTACAGAGGTGTGAATTGGGATCATAGCCTTTGATTTCCAGTGGGACTGACCAATAAGGGGTTCTCTCACTTTCATTAATGGAGGGGATGTCATTGAATTTAAAGTTGATTTCTCTAAAACTGAGAATGCAATGAAACTTACAGATGTGTAACTTCTGGCGGAGGTGCTCGCCAAGCCTCTCTCCATCGTTTATCAGCAGTCCTGGTTAACGGGGGACGTCCCGGGCGACTGGAGGCTTGCCAATGTGGCGCCCATCTACAAGAAGGGCCGGAAGGAGGATCCGGGGAACTCCAGGCCTGTCAGCCTGACCTCGGTGCCGGGGAAGATTATGGAGCGGTTCCTCTTGAGGGCGCTCACAAGGCATGAGCGGGACAAGCAGGGGATCAGGCCCAGCCAGCACGGGTTCATGAGAGGCAGGTCCTGCTTGACCAACCTGATCTCCTTCTATGACCAGGTGACCCGCCTAGTGGATGAGGGAAAGGCTGTGAGTGTGGTCTACCTGGACTTCAGGAAGGCCTTTGACACCGTCTCCCACAGCATTCTCCTAGAGAAGCTGGCGGCTCACGGCTTAGACAGGTGTACTCTGCGCTGGGTCAAAAACTGGCTGGACGGCCGGGCCCAGAGAGTTGTGGTGAATGGAGTTCAATCCAGTTGGCGGCCGGTCACGAGCGGTGTTCCCCAGGGCTCAGTTTTGGGGCCGGTCTTGTTCAATATCTTTATCAATGATCTGGACGAGGGGATCGAGTGCACCCTCAGTAAGTTTGCAGGCGACACCAAGTTGGGCGGGCGTGTTGATCTGCTCGAGGGTAGGAAGGCTCTGCAGAGGGACCTGGACAGGCTGGATCGATGGGCCGAGGCCAACTGTATGAGGTTCAACAAGGCCAAGTGCCGGGTCCTGCACTTTGGCCACAACAGCCCCATGCAGCGCTACAGGCTTGGGGAAGAGTGGCTGGAAAGCTGCCTGTCGGAAAAGGACCTGGGGGTGCTGGTTGACAGACGGCTGAATATGAGCCGGCAGTGTGCCCAGGCGGCCAAGACGGCCAAAGGCATCCTGGCCTGTATCAGCAATAGTGTGGCCAGCAGGAGTAGGGAAGTGATCGTGCCCCTGTACTCGGCCCTGGTGAGGCCCCACCTCGACTACTGTGTTCAGTTTTGGGCCCCTCACTACAAGAAGGACGTCGCGGTGCTGGAGCGTGTCCAGAGAAGGGCAACGAGGCTGGTGAGGGGTCTGGAGAACAAGTCTTATGAGGAGCGGCTGAGGGAACTGGGACTGTTTAGCCTGGAGAAAAGGAGGCTGAGGGGAGACCTCATCGCGCTCTACAACTACCTGAAAGGAGGTTGTAGTGAGGTGGGTGTCAGTCTCTTCTCCCAAGTAACAAGCGATAGGACGAGAGGAAATGGCCTCAAGTTGCGTCAGGGGAGGTTTAGATTGGACATGAGGAAAAATTTCTTTCCTGAAAGAGTGGTGAAACATTGGAACAGGCTGCCCAGGGAAGTGGTTGAGTCCCCATCCCTGGAGGTATTTAAAAGACGAGTAGATGAGGCACTTAGGGACATGGCTTAGTGGGTGGTGGTGTTGGGTCGACGGTTGGACTCGATGATCTTAGAGGTCTTTTCCAACCTCAATGATTCTATGATTCTATGATTCTCCTCCAAGCCTTTCATCAAGTAGACGAATGCTCCTGCTGGGAATATAGCAGCAAATAACTGAGCATGGACAGCGTAATCCTAATCACACAATTTAAAACCAAATTACAGTGCCTTTAAAAAGAATCATAATAAAGACCTGTCATAATAATGGCTGTTGAAGCCTCTCTTGTAGAGTGTTTTTACAAGTAACTTTACAAGTTACTTTACAAGTAACTTCACAAGTAAGTGTTTTGCTGGTGTTGGTCTTGGTTGTAAGCACTGAAAGTACATGAGAATGTGCTTGACCATGTTTGTGTTAGCGGCTACATGACAAGTTATCTGTGTGTCTGTGGCTTGACAGTACTGCTCTCCTGCAAGGGAGAAGCATTTTCCTTTCCCAGCTGAATTCCTCTTCAGAGAGTTGAAGTTCTCAGAACCAAAGTAGAAAAAGGAGTTCTCATGGCTTTATCAACTACTTGCCTTCTGCTGGTCCATGACAAACCACTCATAGATATTAAATTGGTAACTACACAACAGATTGAAAACTAATCGCAACACAAGTAGTTTCATTTTACTTTCATACAAAATCTCCTTAAAAAGATATGTAGTGAAAATAAAATCAGGGTAACACTACATCTTGTTAATTTATGGTCACATACAGTATGTCTTTGTATGTGTATCTACTCTTCTCTGAGTTTTGATTTGTCTTGCAGAATCTAACTTTTCCTTGTTCACATTATCTTAATGGACAGAACTACACAAATATGAGATCTCATGTGTGTTGCAGGCCAAAAAAAAGAGTTTTGAGTCAGGGAATTTTGATGAAGTTATTGCCAATGAACAAACATTTAATTACTGATTCTGAAATTGGGAAATAAAACTGAATAAATACATAAACACTTAGAGAAAACACAACTCAGCTCCTCTCCAGACACCTCTCCTCCCCTCTTCCTGGTCTCCATTCCTCTTGTTGTTGACACATTACACTTGGTCCCTTCAGTGACTTCAGGCAGCACAGGAGACTGGGGTCACTGCGTTGTGGTTCCTTTTCTTTTGCCATTCCCTCTTTCTTGCTCAATTGTTCCAGCATGTGAAGGGGAAATTCAAATTGTAACTGCTCAGCAATGGTAATTTGAGACTGAGGAATGATCTGGCCTGGTGGGCAATAAGACCTAACTTGTGTGTTAACTCTACCCATTTTAAGGACCAGTTATGATCCAAAAGTAGTTGTTGCATATGAATTTTGCCAAATCACATAGGGATCTACTTTGGTAACGATAGGGGATGAAGACAAGAGTGAATTGGGAAGGATAGTTGGAGGGATGAGGGATGGTTGTGGCGAGTTTGGGAAGAGAAGTAGAAGAGGAACTCAGAGGCAAGGGAATAACATTAAACTTAAAAGAGAGAGTGATTGGAGCCTTAGCCCAAAGGCACACAATGGCAACAAGTGAGAAAGTACAAGAGTCAAACTACAAAAAGGGTTCAAGTAGGCACATGACACACTGATTGCTGGTCTGCTGATGGGTTGTCCATTAACTGATACAGGGGTGTCCCCCATTATATTGTTTACAATCCCACAATTAACTGTGACGTTCTACCCTTGAGGTATGGAGGTATAATATTGTGTCGTGGTTTAACATCAGCCGGTAACTAAGCACCACACAGCCGCTCGCTCACTCCCCCCACAGTGGGATGGGGGAGAGAATCAGAAGAGTAAAAGTGAGAAAACTCGTGGGTTGAGATAAAGACAGTTTAATAGGGAAAGCGAAAGCTGCGCACGCAAGCAAAGCAAAACAAGGAATTCATTCACTCCTTCCCGTCGGCAGGCAGGTGTTCAGCCATCTCCAGGAAAGCAGGGCTCCATCACGCGTAACGGTTACTTGGGAAGACAAACGCCATCACTCCGAACACCCCCCCCTTCCTTCTTCTTTCCCCAGCTTTATATACTGAGCATGACGTCACATGGTATGGAATAGCCCTTTGGCCAGTTGGGGTCAGCTGTCCTGGCTGTGCCCCCTCCCAGCTTCTTGTGCACCTCCAGCCTTCTCAGTCGGTAGAGCATGGGAAGCTGAAAAGTCCTTGACTAGTGTAAGCATTACCTAGCAACAACTAAAACATCGGTGTGTTATCAACATTGTTCTCACCCTAAATCCAACACACAGCACTGTACCAGCTACTAGGAAGGAAATTAACTCTATCCCTGCCGAAACCAGGACATATTGTCTCAAAGAAGGATCCCATACTGGGGGAAGTGTGGGGTTTTCCTCCTACCAATATTAAAGTAGTGAGCTTCTATGAGCCAGGTTGTCCCATTTGTCCTGTAAATTTAGTGAACCAAGAGGCATGGGAAATTGGGATTTCTTCTTCACAGTAGCAGGATGTCAAATGACGCAATCTGTAAGAAAAAGAACAAAATACATCCTGTCTAGGTGTCCTGGTTTTGGCTGGGATAGAGTTAATTTTCTTCCTAGTAGCTGGTACAGGGCTGTGTGTTGGATTTAGCATGAGAATAATGTTGATGCACCGATGTTTTAGTTGTTGCTAGGTAATGCTTACACTAGCCAAGGACTTTTCAGCTTCCCATGCTCTACCGACTGAGAAGGCTGGAGGTGCACAAGAAGCTGGGAGGGGGCACAGCCAGGACAGCTGACCCAAACTGGCCAAAGGGACATTCCATACCATGTGACGTCATGCTCAGTACATAAACTGGGGAAAGCTGGCCAGGGGGGCCGCTGCTCGGGAACTGGCTGGGCATCGGTCAGCAGGTGGTGAGCAATTGCACTGTGCATCACTTGCTTTGTATATTCTTTTATCATTTTTTTTCTTTCCTTTTCTGTCCTATTAAACTGTCTTCATCTCAACCCATGAATTTTACTCTTTTTTTTTTTTCTCAGTTCTCTCCCCCATCCCACTGGGGTGTGGGGGGAGTGAGCGAACGGCTGTGTAGGGTTTAGCTGCCTGCCGGGTTAAACCACAACAGTCCTTTTGGCACCCAACATAGGGAACAAAGGGTTGAGGTAACGACAGATCTGACCAGAGCGTGTTAAGGCAAATTTGTTATAAGCGTTCATCATATTGGTTTAACAGTCGCTGGTCACAATGTTGATTAATTTACTCTCAAAGTTGTCATGCTTGCTCTCAAAGTTGTGTTATGTAACACCTTACTTGCTGTATATGTTCCTTGTCGTGCTGTCTATCACCTCTGGGAGCTGGATCAAGGATAGCATTTTGCTGCACTGTGTAACACTACTGGTTTATGATGTGATAAAATTTTTCGTCGTGAGACTAATTTTTGTATTTGTACTTCTGCATTTGTACTCGGCATAGCTGTCATCTCCGTACCTCGGGAGTCACTTTTCGGAAAGTATTAATAATTACACCTTTACCTTTTCTCCTCGGGGAACCAATCTATGGGGGAGGCAGAGGGGGACACTTTCCCCCACTCCTTCACCTTCCCTTTCTCCTTCAGGCTAGTTACAACAACTCTTGAGAATTTTGAATATCCTTGGAATGTTCAAACCAGCATGGTGCTATTGCTCTGTCTCCTGAATGTGGTTCACGTCTCGTTTAAGGTTAAAAAACTATTTAAGAATACCACCCAGAGATCAACCCCTGCAACAGGCACTGCGGCTACTCCAACCCCCCGATAGGCACCGCAGCTACTCAAAGCCCAGCAACAGGCACCACAACTACTCCAACCCCCACGACAGGCACTGCGGCTACTCAAACCTCGGCGACAGGCACTGCGGCTACTCCAACCCCGGCAACAGGCACTGCAACTACTCCAGCCCCCATGACAGGCACTGCAGCTACTCAAACCCTGGCGACAGGCACTGCGGCTGAACCAGAGAACCAACACATGCCGGTATCAGTCACCCCTATACACAGGAAGAAATACACAAGAAAATCAGCTCGTTTAGTAAGGGATGAAGATGAACCAGGGCCATGACGAGAACAGGAGCAGGAAGAGGCAGAACCCATAAATGAGATGGTAACCACCTGATCCCTACCCCTGAGTGAGCTGCGAGATATGCAAAAAGATTTAAGTCATCGTCCAGGTGAGCACGTTGTCACCTGGCTGCTCCGATGCTGGGATAACAGGGCGAGTAGCCTGGAATTAGAGGGTAGGGAAGCCAAGCAGCTGGGATCCCTTTCCAGGGAAGGGGGCATTGACAAAGCAATTGGAAAAGGGACACAAGCCCTCAGCCTCTGGAGGGGACTCCTGTCAGGGGTGAAGGAAAGGTATCCCTTCAAGGAAGATGTCATATGTCACCCAGGAAAGTGGACCACCATGGAGAGAGGTATCCAGTACCTGAGGGAATTAGCCGTGCTGGAGGTGATTTATGATGACCTGAGCAATGAGCAGTTATCCAAAGATCCAGATGAAGTCAAGTGCACACGACCCATGTGGCGGAAGTTTATAAGGAGCGCACCATCGTCATATGCCAACTCATTGGCAGTGATGACCTGGAAAGATGGAGAGGAACAAACAGTGGATGAATTGGCTGGCCAAATCCAGCAATACGAAGAAAGTCTTTCTTCCTCACTACGGGCCTGCGTCTCAGCTGTAGAGAAACAGCCAGACATGTTAGCTGAGAAATTGTCCCAGGAATTCCAGCAACTCAGAGAGGATAGGTCCTACTCCCCACCTGTACGGACCAGTACCTCAGCTATTAGGAGTAAGTGATCCTCTGCTCAAGAGGGAGGATATAGGGAGTACACACCACGGGCCACCCTGTGGTTTTACCTGCGTGACCACAGAGAGGACATGAGGAAGTGGGATGGAAAAACTACCTCAGCCCTAGGGGCACGGGTACGTGAGTTGCAAGGAAAAACAATCACAAAAGGGGGTTCTTCCAGGAAAATTGCTGCTCCAGTTTCCAGCGGGCAGTTCCCCAGACAGGGTAGAAGGGCTGATCCTACTTCTGTTATTAATAAAGTGACTTTTGATTCGATTTAGAAGTAACAAATACTCTGACCAGGACTAGAGGGGCCCTGCCTCCAGCCAGGGGGAGGAAAGGGACAATCGGGTTTACTGGACTGTGTGGATTCGGTGGCCTGGCACATCAGACCCACAGATGTCATCTATCTGGACCTCTGTAAGGCCTTTGACACGGTCCCCCCACAACATCATAGAATAATTAATCATAGAATCATTAAGGTTGGAAAAGACCTCTAAGATCATTGAGTCTAACCGTCGACCCAACACCACCATGCCCACTAAACCATGTCCCTAAGCGCCTCATCTACTCGTCTTTTAAATACCTCCAGGGATGGGGACTCAACCACTTCCCTGGGCAGCCTGTTCCAATGTTTCACCACTCTTTCAGGAAAGAAATTTTTCCTCACGTCCAATCTAAACCTCCCCTGGCGCAACTTGAGGCCATTTCCTCTCGTCCTATCGCTAGTTACTTGGGAGAAGAGACCGACACCCACCTCGCTACAACCTCCTTTCAGGTAGTTGTAGAGCGCGATGAGGTCTCCCCTCAGCCTCCTTTTCTCCAGGCTAAACAGTCGCAGTCCCCTCAGCCGCTCCTCATAAGACTTGTTCTCCAGACCCCTCACCAGCCTCGTTGCCCTTCTCTGGACACGCTCCAGCACCTCGACGTCCTTCTTGTAGTGAGGGGCCCAAAACTGAACACAGTAGTCGAGGTGGGGCCTCACCAGGGCCGAGTACAGGGGCACGATCACATCCCTACTCCTGCTGGCCACACTGTTGCTGATACAGGCCAAGATGCCATTGGCCTTCTTGGCCGCCTGGGCACACTGCCGGCTCATGTTCAGCCGTCTGTCGACCAGCACCCCCAGGTCCTTTTCCGACAGGCAGCTTTCCAGCCACTCTTCCCCAAGCCTGTAGCGCTGCATGGGGTTGTTGTGGCCCAAGTGCAGGACCCGGCACTTGGCCTTGTTGAACCTCATACAGTTGGCCTCGGCCCATCGATCCAGCCTGTCCAGGTCCCTCTGCAGAGCCTTCCTACCCTCGAGCAGATCAACACTCCCGCCCAACTTGGTGTCGCCTGCAAACTTACTGAGGGTGCACTCGATCCCCTCATCCAGACCATCGATACAGATATTGAACGTGACCGGCCCCAAAACTGAGCCCTGGGGAACACCGCTCGTGACCGGCCGCCAACTGGATTAGCTTCTCTAGGCGAATGCTGTGGGAGACAGTGTCAAAGGCCTTGCTGAAGTCCAGGTAGACCACATCCACAGCCTTTCCCTCATCCACTAGGCGGGTCACCTGGTCATAGAAGGAGATCAGGTTGGTCAAGCAGGACCTGCCTCTCATGAACCCGTGCTGGCTGGGCCTGATCCCCTGCTTGTCCCGCTCATGCCTTGTGAGCGCCCTCAAGAGGAACTGCTCCATAATCTTCCCCGGCACCGAGGTCAGGCTGACAGGCCTGGAGTTCCCCGGATCCTCCTTCCGGCCCTTCTTGTAGATGGGCGTCACATTGGCAAGCCTCCAGTCGTCCGGGACCTCCCCCGTTAACCAGGACTGCTGATAAATGATGGAGAGTGGCTTGGCGCGCTCCTCCGCCAGCTCCCTCAGCACTCTCGGGTGGATCCCATCCGGCCCCATAGACTTGTGAGCATCCAGGTGGCGTAGCAGGTCGTTGACTGCTTCCTCTTGGATTATGGGGGGTTCATCCTGCTCGCCGTCCCTGTCTTCCAGCTCAGGGGGCTGAATACCCTGAGGATAACCTGTCTGACTATTAAAGACTGAGGCAAAGAAGGCATTAAGTACCTCAGCCTTTTCCTCATCCTCGGTGACAATGTTCCCCCCCGCATCCAATAAAGGATGGAGATTCTCCTTGGCTCTCTTCTTGTCATTAATATATTTGTAAAAACTTTTTTTGTTGTCTCTAACGACAGCGGCCAGATTGCGTTCTAGCTGGGCTTTTGCCTTTCTCATTTCCTCTCTGCACGACCTAACGAGATCCCTGTACTCTTCTTGAGTCGCCTGCCCCTTCTTCCACAAGCGGTAAACTCTCCTTTTTTTCCTGAGTCCCAGCAAGAGCTCCCCATTCAGCCAGGCCGGTCGTCTTCCCCGCCCGTTCTTCTTATGGTGTACGGGGACAGCCTGCTCCTGCGCCTTTAAGACTTCCTTCTTGAAGATTGTCCAGCCTTCCTGGACCCCTTTGCCCTTCAGGACCGTCTCCCAAGGGACTCTCTCAACCAGCGTCCTGAACAGGCCAAAGTCCGCCCTCCGGAAGTCCATGGTTGCGGTTTTGCTGGCCCCCCTCCTTACTTCACCAAGAATGGAGAATTCTACCATTTCATGGTCGCTAAGCCCAAGACGGCCTCCGACCACCACATCTCCCACCAGTCCTTCTCTGTTTGTAAACAGCAGGTCGAGCGAGGCACCTCCCCTGGTAGGCTCCCTCACCAGCTGTGTCAGGAAGTTGTCTTCCACACACTCCAGGAACCTCCTAGACTGCTTCCTCTCTGCCGTGTTGTATTTCCAGCAGACGTCCGGGAAGTTGAAGTCCCCCACGAGAACAAGGGCTAGCGATTGAGAGACTTCTGCCAGCCGCTTGTAGAACGCTTCATCCGCCCCTTCATCCTGGTTGGGTGGTCTATAACAGACTCCCAGCAGGATATCTGCCTCGTTGGCCTTCCCCCTCATCCTTACCCATAAACACTCGACCGTATCATCATCACAATCGTTGAGCTCTAGACAATCGAAACACTCCCTAACATACAGAGCCACCCCACCGCCTCTCCTTCCTCGCCTGTCCCTTCTGAAGAGTCTATAGCCATCCATTGCAGCACTCCAATCGTGAGAGTCACCCTACCATGTTTCTGTGATGGCGACTACGTCATAGCTATCCCACTGCTGTCAGACTGCCTGGCCTCAGGTTGATCCTGGTTGGGATTGTAATAATCAAACAGATAGAGATAATTGCCGACCAGTGGTTAGAAATCTGATAGATGCCATTAGAGCTTGCGGGGAGATAAGAGTAAATTGGACTAAAGTACAGGAATGTAGACAGAGGCCAGAGGAACACCCCAGCGAGTACTGGGGAAGATTGCAACAGGCTTTGTTGACGTACGGGGGAATGACTCTCCAGAATTTTAATAATGAATTGACAGCAAGTGTGTTTGTGGACCAAGCCGCCTCTGACATCTGCAACTATTTTAAGGATCACATGCCGGGGTGGCAAGGAGAAAATCTGAAAGGTATTATATTGCCTGGAGGTTCTAGACTTGTACAATATGTAAATGATTTGTTACTTGCCAGCAAGACATACGAAGATTGCTTGAAAGATACTATTTGTCTATGTACTGCTTTAGCAGAAAAAGGTCACCGTGCATCTCTTTCTAAGCTTCAGCTGTGTCAGCAGGAAGTAAAATATTTAGGATTCATATTAACAGAAGGACAAAGATTAGTAGACCCAGAATGGGTCCAGGCCATGGTAGAAATACATTGACCGGTAACAAAGAAACAACTGCGAGGATTTTTAGGCACAGTAGGATACTGCAGACCCTGGATACCAGGGCTAGGGGAGTTAAGTAAGCCACTGACAGAAGCTACCAAGGCAGAGGAAGTGGAGCCTATACGTTGGGGTCCAGAGAAAGAAAAGACTTTCCAAGCTATAAAAGGAGCTTTAGCTTCTGCTCCGGCACCGGGATTGCCGGATTACTCCAAGTCCTTTGAACTATTTGTGCATGCGAACAAAGGAGTAGCCAGCGGAGTCCTTACTCAAAAGCTAGATCCACATCGCTGCCCTGTGGCTTATTACTCAACTCAACTGGATCCTGTAGCAGCAGGGAGTAATTCCTGTGTTAAAGCGATAGCAGCAACAGCAACTATCATAAAAAGGAGCAGACCATTGGTTCTGGGTCACCCAACCATGTGTGTCCCGCATGAAGTAGAACTGATTCTTAAACAACATGCTACACAAATATTGTCCCCCAAAGAGCACGTTGTTATGAATTAACGATTTTAAATGCGGATAATATTACTTTAAAGAGATGTAATGTTTTGAATCCAGCAACTTTACTGCCTATTCCCTCCGATGGTGAGCCGCATCATGATTGTGCTGAGGTGGTGTTTCACTCCAGCCGACTACGGGAAGATCTGCGAGATCAACCTCTAGAGAACTTGGATCTAACCCTTTTCACCAATGGATCTTCATACTACGTGAATGGAAAATGACACATGGGCTATGCAGTGGTGAGAAACTTAGAGGTACTTGAAACAGAACCTCTACAACCCTCGGTGAGTGCCCAAGGGGCTGAATTAACTGAATTAGCAAGAGCAGCCTGGTGGGGACGTAATCAGCGAGTAACTATTTATACTGATTCTAAATATGCTTTTGGAGTGTGTCATGCAACAGCTATGCTATGGAAAGAACGAGAGTTCCTTACCTCGGCGGAAAAGAATATTTCTAATGGAACTGAAATCCGAATGCTGTTGGAAGCTATTAAGCTTCCAAGGGAAATCGCTGTAGTACACTGTCCAGCTCATACCAAAGGCTCCAATGAAATTGAAGAAATAATAAAATTGCTCAAACTTGTAGTCAGATAGGTTTAAAATGGCCTGAAGTTTTAGGAATAGTACTATGGGATATTGGGATATTGGAAATACCCCTCGCCAACCTCCAGGGTTGTCATCAACAGGAATAGTGTTTGGCAGACACTTAATTATACCCGGGACCTTTGTCCCCACTAGGACCAGCCTCTTAGATGGAGATGGACGGGTTACCAAATTTGTATTGGGAATACAAAAACATCTACAAGAAAATCGGGCACAAGCCCAATGGTTTCAACCAGTACCAGCAGGAATGCAAGTACATGATACCCAGTCTGGGGATACAGTAATGATAAAAGTCCACTCTCGCAAAATGAAGTTGGACCATAAATGGGAGAGTCCATATGCTGTGTTATTAACTTCCTATTTTGTTGTAAAAGTTACGGGGGAAGAGAATTGGATTCATCACTCGCATGTTAAATGAATTCCTAAGGAATATCAGTTAAATGAATAGCCACCACCCACGCAGAACCCCACCAATCCTGCAGCACGGTTGGCTTTGGTTATCCTGTAACAATTGTGGTCCATGTCATCCTAGAAGGTGTACTAATAATTGTTTTAAAGGTCATTGGGAATATTGTCAACAGGGTTGGAGTCAGGGAAGTATAACTAGGGAAGGTGCCTCTGGACACATAAACTGGTGCTGTGCGTGCAGACTACACCAGCCACTAAAAGTTATAAGAGCTTTGCAACAATACAGGATATTGATAATTTGGGAATAACATCCAGATGAATTACACACATCCGTAGTGCTCAGCCTGTTTAGCTCTAATTGTATAGCCTTTTTATTGATTATATGTGGGAACTTGTGGTATTGATACTGTTGATGCTCCTTGGATCCATTTTAGTAATACTTTGTATATCCAGAACTGGTGGCGACCCTAATAGACCAACCCCAGGAACCATATACTCCCTGGGCTTCTTCCATTGTTTAACACTTTTTATTAATAGTACAGCAGCTAACTCCAATCTGGCTATTGCCTGCATGCAAACAATAGCGGACCAACTAAAATGGTGTTTCAAAACTGAATGGCTTTAGATTTATTGTTAGCCAGTCAGGGGGGTGTTTGTGCAGCTATTAATCAATCTTGCTGTTTCTATGTCAATAACACGGGCAAAGTGATAACAGATGCTAACTCTATTCAATCATTAGTTTCCCATCTACACCCAGGCACCTCAAAAGATTGATGGGAAACACTGTTCAGCCGTTGGGGACTTAATTCTTCGTTATCAAGCCTATTAGCCACTCTTATTAAGATTTTACTTCCTGTAATTGTTATGCTTTTACTGTTCTGTTGCTTTTTTCAATGTGTTCAGACTTGTTTAAGAAACATAATACTTAGGAGCATGGGAGGGTATAGACATACCCTTCTTGATGACCCTTTATAAGGCAGGTATGCCTATAAAAACAAAAGGGGGGACTGTTGTGCGATTTGGTATACTACTTATATAGAACTTGTTTAGCATAACATGCTTAGCATTAGTAGCTAAATTTGCTGAAGCCTTAGGCTGCAAGCTGTGAACTTGGAACCACAGGCTCCCCTTGGTTGGGTGGTCTCTCGTTGTTGTGGTTTAATCTGGCAGGCAGCTAAACACCACACAGCCGTTCCCTCACTCTCCCGTCCCTCAGTGGGATGGGGGAGAGAATTGGAGGAAAAAAAAAAAAAAAAAGTAAAATTCGTGGGTTGAGATAAAGACAGTTTAATGGGACAGAAAAGGAAGGGAAAATAATAATAATAATAATAATAATGGTGATGATAAAAGAATATACAAAGGAAGTGATGCACAATGCAATTGCTCACCACCCGCCGACCGATGCCCAGCCAGTTCCCAAGCAGCGGTCACCTGGCTAACTCCCCCCAGTGTATATATATCAAAAGACAGGAAAAGGGGTGGTGATTAATGGGAATATATTGGAAAGTGGGGGACCTGGGCATGGCGTAGATGGTATAGAGTAAGGGGTGGATACTGTCCTGGTTTTGGCTGGGATAGAGTTAATTTCCTTCCTAGTAGCTGGTACAGTGCTGTGTTTTGGATTTAGGAGGAGAATAATGTTGATAACACACGGATGTTTTAGTTGTTGCTAGGTAATGCTTACACTAGCCAAGGACTTTTCAGCTTCCCATGCTCTACCGACTGAGAAGGCTGGAGGTGCACAAGAAGCTGGGAGGGGGCACAGCCAGGACAGCTGACCCAAACTGGCCAAAGGGACATTCCATACCATGGGACGTCATGCTCAGTACATAAACTGGGGAAAGCTGGCCGGGGGGGGCCGCTGCTCGGGGACTGGCTGGGCATCGGTCGGCGGGTGGTGAGCAATTGCACTGTGCATCACTTGCTTTGTGTATTATTATTATTATCATTATTACATTATTATTGTTATTGTTATTATTATTTTATTTCAATTATTAAACTGTTTTTATCTCAACCCACGAGTTTTCTCACTTTTACTCTTCCAATTCTCTCCCCCATCCCACCGGGGGGGGGGAATGAGCGAGCGGCTGCGTGGTGCTTAGTTGCCGACTGAGGTTAAACCACGACAGTCCTTTTTGGCGCCCCACGTGGGGCTCGAAGGGATTGAGATAATAGCAGATTAACCGGAGCGTATTAAGGAATTTATATCTGTTAACAGTTGTGGGTCACGATGTTGGTTCCTCTGTTCCCGATATTGGTTTGTCTAATCTGCATCACGTACATGTTAGAGACTGGTGTTGGTTTTTGCAGTTGGCTGTGGTCTGCAGTGATTGGTGATGTTTCGCTTGGGAGGTTTGTTTTTAACACACTGTCCTTGGGCGTAAGCTGTTATCTGAGTGTCGTGCTGAAGCCATTACTGTACTTCGGATACCACTTTGTGGAGACAATTAGCAATTACAGTTCTTCCTCTGAGAGTTTTTTTACGGAGGAAATACAGAATGGCAGTGTCACTACCTTCTTCTATGATGTTTCCTCCTTCATTACAGTAACTTTTCAGCATTTTGAACAGCCTTGGGTCGTTAAGATACTTCTATTGGTATTTCTTTGGGAAATTGTTTCGGTTTTGTCTAAAGTTAGTAAGCAATTTAAGAATATCATCCAGAGATCTGCCCCAAAGACGAATAGTTATGAGTGGCAGGGTGTGTGGGACAAGATGGGCAAGTACCTAGGCCAATGGGCACCCCCAGTGTTTTGGAACTTCACCCCTGAGCAAGTGCAGAATCCTGAAAAGTTAGTAGAACATTCGGACAAAGTATGCTGTCACCCTGGCAACTCCAGAGAGACGCGGACCACTGCACCGTGCTGGGGCCTGGCCCATGCCTACCGAGCCCTGTTCAACACCATTCAGTACCCTCAAAGGGAAGAGACCCCGGCGACAGGCCCTGCGGCAACTCAGAGCCCGGCAACAGGCCCTGCGGCCACTCAGAGCCCGGCGACACGCCCTGCAGCTGAACCAAAGAGCCATCCTGTGCCGGTATCAGTCGCCCCTGTACAAAAGAAGAAATCTTGGAAGCGGAAGTCGGCTCATTTAGTAAGGGAGGAAGAAGCTTCTTCTAAAAGAGAGCCAGAGGAAGAAGTGGATGAGGCAGACTACCCTGGAGAAGGGCCATCACGAGAACAGGAGGAGGAGGGCCGTCCGCTGCTCGGGGAGGAAGAAGAGGACGAATTCATTAAAGAGGCAGTAACCACCCGATCTCTATCCCTGAGTGAGCTGCGAGATATACGAAAAGATTTCAGCCGTCGTCCAGGTGAGCATATTGTCACCTGGCTGCTGAGGATATAGGGAGGATATAGGGAGTACACACCACGGGCCACCCTATGGTTTTACCTGCGTGACCACGGAGAGGACATGAGGAAGTGGGATGGAAAAATATACCTTGACCCTAGAGGCACGGGTACGTGTGTTGCAAGGAAAAACAATCACAAAAGGGGGTTCTTCCAGGAAAATTGCTGCTCCAGTTTCCAGCGGGCAGTTCCCCAGACAGGGTAGAAGGGCTGATCCTACTTCTGTTATTAATAAAGTGACTTTTGATTCGATTTAGAAGTAACAAATATTCTGACCAGGACTAGAGGGGCCCTGCCTCCAGCCAGGGGGAGGAAAGGGACAATCGGGTTTACTGGACTGTGTGGCTTTGATGGCCTGGCACATCAGGCCCACAGGAGTATAAGGCTCTAGTAGACACCGGTGCACAGTGTACCCTAATGCCATCAAGCTATATAGGGGCAGAACCCATCTGTATTTCTGGGGTGACGGGGGGATCCCAACAGCTAACTGTATTGGAGGCTGAATTGAGTCTAACTGGGAATGGGTGGCAGAAGCACCCCATTGCGACTGGCCCAGAGGCTCCGTGCATCCTTGGCATAGTCTACTTCGGGAGAGGGTATTTCAAGGACCCAAAAGGGTACAGGTGGGCTTTTGGTATAGCTGCCTTGGAGACGGAAGAAATGAAACAGCTGTCCACTGTCCTGGTTTCTGCAGGGATAGAGTTAATTTCCTTTCTAGTAGCTGGTACAGTGTTTTGTATTTAGGATGAGAACAAAGTTGATAACGCACCGATGTTTTAGTTGTTGCTAGGTAATGCTTAAACTAGCCAAGGACTTTTCAGCTTCCCATGCTCTACTGACTGAGAAGGCTGGAGGTGCACAAGAAGCTGGGAGGGGGCACAGCCAAACTGGCCAAAGGGACATTCCATACCATGTGATGTCATGCTCAGTACATAAACTGGGAAAGCTGGCCGGGGGGGCCGCTGCTCGGGGACTGGCTGGGCATCGGTCGGCGGGTGGTGAGCAATTGTACTGTGCATCACTTGTTTTGTGTATTATTATTATTATCATATTATTATCATCATTTTATTTCAATTATTAAACTGTTTTTATCTCAACCCACGAGTTTTTCTCACTTGTGCTCTTCCAATTCTCTCCCCCATCCCACCGGGTGGGGGGGAGTGAAGCGAGTGGCTGCGTGGTGCTTAGTTGCTGACTGAAATTAAACCACGACAGTCCTTTTTGGCGCCCAACGTGGGGCTCGAAGGGTTTGAGATAATAACAGGTTAACCGGAGTGTATTAAGGAACTTATATCTGTTAGTAGTTGTGGGTCACAATGTTGGTTTCTCTGTTCTCGATTTTAATTTGTATAATCTGCATCGCGCTCTTTTTCCTGCTGTACATGTTAAAGATTGGTGTTGGGTTTTGCAGTTTGCTGTGGTCTGCAGTGAATAGTGATGTCTCGCTTGTGAGGTTTGTTTTTAGAACATTGACCTTGACGTTTCTGTGGTATGTAAACTTCGCAATGAAGCCATTACTGTACCACGGAGACCATTTCGTGGAGACAACTAGCAATTGCAGTAACTTTTCTGAGAGTTTTTTTATGGAGGAAATACAGAATGGCAGTGTCACTATCTTCTTCTATGATGTTTCCTCCTTCATTACAGTAATTTTTCAGTATTTTGAGCATCCTTGGGCAGTTAAGATACTTCTATTAATACTTCTTGGGAATATTGTTTTGGTTTTGTCTAAAGTTGGTAAGCAATTTAAGAATATCATCCAGAGATCTGCCCCAAGGCTGGATACTTATGAGTGGCAGGGTGTGTGGGACAAGATGGGCAAGTACCTAGGCCAATGGGCACCCCCAGTGTTTTGGAACTTCACCCCTGAGCAAATGCAGAATCCTGAAAAGTTAGTAGAACATTTGGACAAAGTATGCTGTCACCCTGGCAACTCTAGAGAGATGCAACTCATTGCAACGTGCTGGGGCCTGGCCCATGCCTACCGAGCCCTGTTCAACACCATTCAGTGCCCTCAAAGGGAAGAGAAGGTCTCTGGCTCTGACAGTAAAACGACACGCACTGCGGCCACTCAGACCCGGGCAACAGGCCCTGCGGCCACTCCGACGGCGGCGACAGGCCCTGCGGCCACTCCAACCCCGGCGACATGTACTGCGGCCACTCAGACCCCGGCAACAGGCCCTGCGGCCACTCAGACTCCGGTGACATGCAGTTGCACTGCGGGCACTCCAACCCCGGCGACACGTCCTGTGGCTGAACCAAAGAACGAGCCTGTGCCGGTATCAGTCGCCCCTGTACACAAGAAGAAATTTTGGAAGCGGAAGTCAGCTCGTTTAGTAAGGGAGGAAGAAGCTTCTTCTAAAAGGGAACCGGAGGAAGAAGTATACGAGACAGATGACCCTAGAGAAGGACCATCACGAGAACGGGAGGAGGAAAGCCGGCCGCTGATCGGGGAGGAGGAAGAGGAAGAACTCATAAACGAGGCAGTGACCACCCGATCTCTATCCCTGAGTGAGCTGCGAGATATATGAAAAGATTTCAGCCGCCGTCCAGGCGAGCATATTGTCACCTGGCTGCTCCGATGCTGGGATAATGGGGCCAGTAGCCTGGAATTAGAGGGTAGGGAAGCCAAGCAGCTGGGATCCCTTTCTAGGGAAGGGGGCATTGACAAAGCAATCGGAAAAGGGACACGTATCCTCAGCCTTTGGAGGCGACTCCTGTCAAGCGTGAAGGAAAGGTATCCCTTTAAGGAAGATGTCATATCTCGCCCAAGCAAGTGGGCCACCATGGAGAAGGGTATCCAGTTCCTGAGGGAATTAGCTGTGCTGGAGGTGATTTCTGGTGACCTGAGCAATGAACAGCTATCCAAAGATCCAGATGAAGTCAAGTGCACACGACCCATGTGGCGGAAGTTTATAAGGAGCTCACCATCGTCATACGCCAATTCATTGGCAGTGATAACCTGGAAAGATGGAGAGGAACAAACAGTGGATGAATTGGCTAGTCAACTCCGGCAATACGAGGAAAGTCTTTCTTCCTCCATCGTCTCGGCTGTGGAAAAACTGTCCCGGGAGATCCAGCAACTCAGAGAGGATAGGTCCTACTCCTCACCTGTACGGACCAGTATCTCGGTTATTAGAAGTAAGCGTTCTTTTGCTCAAGAGAGAGAATATAAAGGGTACACACCACGGGGCACCCTATGGTTTTACCTGTGTGACCACGGAGAGGACATGAGGAAGTGGGATGGGAAACCTACTGCAGCCCTAGGGGCACGGGTACGCGAATTGCAAGGGAAAACAATCACAGAAAGAGGTTCTTCCAGGAAAATTGCTGCTCCAGTTTCCAGCGGGCAGTTCCCCAGAGAGAGTAGAAGGGCTGATCTTACTCTTGATCTTAATGAAGAAACTTCTGACTCATACGTACAAGAAATGAGAAACGAGTACTGTGATGAGGATTAGAGGGGCCCTGCCTCCAGCCAGGGGGAGGAAAGGGACAACCGGGTTTACTGGACTGTGTGGATTCGGTGGCCTGGCACATCAGACCCACAGGAGTATAAGGCTCTGGTAGACACCGGTGCACAGTGTACCCCAATGCCATCAAGATATATAAGAACAGAACCCATCTATATTTCTGGGGTGACGGGGGGATCCCAACAGCTATCTGTATTGGAAGCCGAAGTGTGTCTAACTGGGAATGGGTGGCAGAAGCACCCCATTGTGACTGGCCCAGAGGCTCCGTGCATCCTTGGCATAGACTACCTCAGGAGAGGGTATTTCAAGGACCCAAAAGGGTACCGGTGGGCTTTTGGTATAGCTGCCTTGGAGATGGAGGAAATTAAACAGCTGTCCACCTTGCCTGGTCTCTCGGAGGACCCCTCTGTTGTGGGGCTGCTGAAGGTCGAAGACCAACAAGTGCCAATCGCTACCATGACGGTGCACCGGCGGCAATATCGCACCAACCGAGACTCCCTGATTCCCATCCATAAGCTGATTCGTCGACTGGAGAGCCAAGGAGTGATCAGCAAGACCCGCTCACCCTTTAACAGTCCCATATGGCCAGTGCGGAAGTCTAATGGAGAGTGGAGACTGACAGTAGACTATCGTGGCCTAAATGAAGCCACGCCACCGCTGAGAGCTGCTGTGCCAGACATGCTAGAACTTCAATACGAACTGGAGTCAAAGGCAGCCAAGTGGTATGCCACAACTGATATCGCTAATGCATTTTTCTCAATCCCTTTGGCAGCTGAGTGCAGGCCACAGTTTGCTTTCACTTGGAGGGGCGTCCAGTACACCTGGAACCGACTGCCCCAGGGGTGGAAACACAGCCCCACCATTTGCCATGGACTGATCCAGACTGCACTGGAGCAGGGTGAAGCTCCGGAACACCTGCAATACATTGATGACATCATCGTGTGGGGCAACACAGCAGGAGAAGTTTTTGAAATAGGGAAGGAAATAGTCCAAATCCCGCTGAAGGCCGGGTTTGCCATAAAACAAAGTAAGGTCAAGGGACCTGCACAGGAGATCCAGTTTTTAGGAATAAAATGGCAAGATGGTCGTCGTCAGATCCCAATGGATGTGATCAACAAAATAACAGCCATGTCTCCACCAACTAGCAGAAAGGAAACACAAGCTTTCTTAGGCGTCGTGTGTTTTTGGAGAATGCATATTCCAAATTACAGTTTGATCGTAAACCCTCTCTATCAAGTGACCCGGAAGAAGAACGATTTCAAATGGGGCCCTGAGCAACGACAAGCCTTTGAACAAATTAAACAGGAGAGAGTTCATGCAGCAGCCCTTGGGCCAGTCCGGGCAGGACAAGATGTAAAAAATGTGCTCTACACAGCAGCCGGGGAGAATGGCCCTACCTGGAGCCTCTGGCTGAAAGCACCTGGGGAGACTCGAGGTCGACCCCTAGGGTTTTGGAGTCGGGGATACAGGGGATCCGAGGCCCGCTATACTCCAACTGAAAAAGAGATATTGGCAGCATATGAAGGGGTTCGAGCTGCTTCGGAAGTGATCGGCACTGAAGCACAGCTCCTCCTGGCACCCCGACTGCCGGTGCTGGGCTGGATGTTCAAAGGGAGGGTCCCCTGTACCCATCATGCAACTGATGCTACGTGGAGTAAGTGGGTCACACTGATCACACAGTGGGCTCGAATAGGAAACCCCAGTCGCCCAGGAATCCTGGAAGTGATCATGGATTGGCCAGAGGGCAAAGATTTTGGAATATCACCAGAGGAGGAGGTAACGCGCACTGAGGAGGCCCCAATGTATAATGAACTACCAGGAAATGAGAAGCAATATGCCCTGTTCACTGATGGGTCCTGTCGTCTTGTGGGAAAGCATCGGAGGTGGAAAGCTGCTGTATGGAGTCCTATGCGACAAGTTGTAGAAACTGCTGAAGGAGAAGATGAATCGAGTCAGTTTGCAGAAGTAAAGGCCATCCAGCTGGCTTTAGGCGTTGCTGGCCGAGAAAAGCAGCCAGTGCTCTATCTCTATACTGACTCAGGGATGGTGGCAAATGCCCTGTGGGGGTGGTTGCAGCAATGGAAGCGGAGCAACTGGCAGCGCAGAGGCAAACCCATCTGGGCTGCCGCATTGTGGCAAGATATTGCTGCCCGGGTGGAGAACCTGGTTGTAAAAGTCCGTCACGTAGATGCTCACGTACCCAAGAGTCGGGCCACTGAAGAACATCAAAACAACCAGCAGGTGGATCAGGCTGCTAAGATTGAAGTGGCTCAGGTGGATCTGGACTGGCCACATAAGGGTGAATTATTTCTAGCTCGGTGGGCCCATGACACCTCAGGTCTCCAAGGAAGAGATGCAACATACAGATGGGCTCGTGATCGAGGGGTGGACTTGACCATGGACACTCTTGCGCAGGTTATCCATGAATGCGAAACATGCGCTGCAATCAAGCAAGCCAAGCGGTTAAAGCCCCTCTGGTATGGAGGACGATGGCTGAAATGTAACTATGGGGAGGCCTGGCAGATCGATTGTATCACACTCCCACAAACCCGCCAAGGCAAGCGCCACGTGCTTACAATGGTGGAGGCAACCACCGGATGGCTGGAAACATATCCCGTGCCCCATGCCACCGCCCGGAACACTATCCTGGGCCTTGAAAAGCAAGTCCTATGGCGACATGGCACCCCAGAAAGAATTAAGTCAGACAATGGGACTCACTTCCGAAACAACCTCATAGACACCTGGGCCAAAGAGCACGGCATTGAGTGGGTGTATCACATCCCCTGTCATGCACCAGCTTCTGGGAAAATCAAACGATACAATGGACTGTTAAAGACTACGCTGAGAGCAATGGGTGGCGGGAAATTCAAACATTGGGATACGCATTTAGCAAAGGCCACCGGGTTAGTCAACACGAGGGGATCTGCCAATCGAGCAGGCCCTGCCCAGTCAGAACTTTTACGTACTGTAGATGGGAATAAAGTCCCTGTAGTGCACATAAAAAATATGCTGGGGAAGACAGTCTGGGTTATTCCTGCCTTGGGCAAAGGCAAACCCATCCGTGGGATTGCTTTTGCTCAAGGACCTGGGTGCACTTGGTGGATAATGCGGAAGGATGGGGCAGTCCGATGTGTACCTCAAGGGGATTTGATTTTCGGTGAGAATAGCCAATGAATTAAATTGTATGAGGTTAATTGCTATATAATACTGTATATCATCACTTCTGTGGTGGCTATATGCCATACCAACGGTATCACAGTAAGAATCACCCAAATTAATGAAGAATGAACTTTGATGAAACCGTGCAAAGTGCAGCCATGATAGAACCGGACAAGTGCAGTGGTGATGGGACTAAAACTGGCTTCAGCATGCAACAATGAAACACCACACACCATCTCTCCTGCCCTGAAGGACTGTTATGACAGATGGAGCCCAAAGTCATGGACTAAATGAACTCAACGAACATTTTAGAGGGATGGCCCATAGACTAAGGGAATGATATCTGTGTGTATATATATAAAAGACAGGAAAAGGGTTGGTGATTAATTGGAATGTATTGGAAAGTGTGGGGACCTGGGCATAACATAGATGGTATAAAGTAAGGGGTGGATACTGTTCTGGTTTCTGCTGGGATAGAGTTAATTTCCTTCCTAGTAGCTGGTACAGTGCTGTGTTTTGGATTTAAGAGGAGAATAATGTTGATAACACACCAATGTTTTAGTTGTTGCTAAGCAGTGCTTACACTAGCCAAGGACTTTTCAGCTTCCTATGCTCTACCGACTGAGAAGGCTGGAGGTGCATAAGAAGCTGGGAGGGGGCACAGCCAAACTGGCCAAAGGGACATTCCATACCATGTGACGTCATGCTCAGTACATAAACTGGGGAAAGCTGGCCGGGGGGGCCGCTGCTCAGGAACTGGCTGGGCATCGGTTGGTGGGTGGTGAGCAATTGCTTTGTGCACCACTGATTTTGTATATTCTTTTATCATTATTATTATTATTATTTTCTCTTCCTTTTCTGTCCTATTTAACTGTCTTTATCTCAACCCACAAATTTTACTTCCCCCCCCCCCCAATTCTCTCCCCCATCCCACTGGTCGTGGGGAGTGAGCGAATGGCTGTGTGGTGTTTAGCTGCCTGCCGGGTTAAACCACAACACTAGGCTACAAGGTAGGCGTCGGGTTATGTTATTTGAGTTCCTCCTTCCAGAATTCCTTCATACAAGTTTGGTCATAGTAAACCTGTATTTAGAGCTGTGGTGGTCATGTTGGTAGGGGGAATACGTGCTCACACAATAGTCCTTATGAGCTTGTGAAGGTGTCAGGGTTTCCATGGTGTGTAAAGACGAGTTTTCTGAGTGTGGAATGGGCTAATATGCGAGTTTTATGGGGCTACCCATTAGTCTTCTCCCATAGTTCAAGAGGGCAGCTGCTTGGGGTAATAACATATCCCAGTGTTGCTGAGGAGAGGTTATTTCCCTAAGTGTGTTTACTTCAGTCTTTAGCAACCTATTTATCCATTTCACTAAGCCATTGGCCCGTGGTTTGTAAAGGTGGTGGAATGCCCACCTTACTTCATGTTTATCTGCCCAGGCATGAACATGATGGTTCTTGAAGTGCAACTTGTCTGATTCGGTTGTTATGGGTTGTACGTGGGCTGGCTGGGATGGAGTTCACTTTCTTCATAGCAGCGTATATGGTGCTGTGCTTTGCATTTGTGGCTAAAACAGTGTTGACTGATAACACACCAATGTTTTGGCTATTGCTGAACAGTGCTTACACAGTGTCAAAGCTTTCTCACCAACTCCACCCCTACCCAAAGGGAAGTAGGCTGAGGGTGGGAGGGGACACAGCCAGGACAGCTGACCCAAACTCACCAAACGAATATTCCATACCATATGACGTCGCACTTCAGCAGTAATAAGGTCCCAAATACTGATACTGTTGAATACATTTTAGGAGAAGGGTTAGGGCCTGTTGATGACTCACATTCCAGGCCCAGGTGGAACATTTGTGCAGCAAGGAATACAGAGAATGCGCTAGCTGACTAAAACCAGAGACATGGGCATGCCAAAAATTTAAAGTTCCTACGAGGCTCTGGAGGTTGTGTTTGGAGGAGGGAGAAGGTAAAGATAAAACAAATTGCAAGACATTTTCAGGAATACCTTAGGTACCAACACACAAGGAGACTCCTAAGAAAATTACGTTCTGGGCAGAACTCTCGCATTTACCAGAAGGAATAGAAAGATCCCAGCATTCTTTGAGGGATAAAATTAAGAGGGTCATATCTTGTGCAACAGATTTGCATGTAGGTCCGCCCAGGTGTATGTCATCAATATACTGGTGGTGAGAAACATCAGGAGCGGGAGAAATTTCAGCTAAGGCTGAGGCTAACAGGCCATGAACAATGGTAGGAGTATGGCGATAGTCTTGAGGTAAACAAGTAAAGGTGTACTGAATGCTATTCCAAGTAAAAGCAAAGCGAGCTTGGTTGTCTGAGCAGATAGGGTACTGGAAGAACATATCTTTAACATCCAAAACCACCATGCATAGATAAGAAGCAACGTGAGTGGCGTTGAGTACTTCAGCAGCTGTTGGGACTGCTGCATGAAGTGGAGAGGAGGCAGAGTTTATGTCTCAGTAGTCAATGGTTAGACACCAAGACACGTTGGGTTTGCACACTAGCCATATGGGGCTGTTAAAACGTGAGTTGGTGAGAATGACTGCTCCCTGTTCTTCCAATTCTGTGAGAAGGGAGATGATGGGTTTTGGGGCTTGTGAATTCACAGGGTATTGTTGTAAATTAACAACATGGGTCATCGGAGGTAGAGAAGGTGCTTTTCACAGTACGCAAACTAGCAGGAGGTTAGGTTCAGAAGTACCAAGAGACCGTACCTTCCCTTTAGCATCACAGAAGATTTGGCCTCTGCATAGATAGAGGGAGAAAAGGCACTAATTAATGTATCCCATTTAACTTCACATTATCTTGAGATCTTTTCTATGTGGTCAGCCAGCAAGCCAAGCAGAATAATCATCAGGTACATAGGTCAGAGCCAATTCTCATATATGGCCTTTTGCCTCTGTAGAAGGAAACTGGAGGGAGAAAGGAAGTGAAACTGCTGATGGGTAATAGAAGATTTAGAAGTTGGAATTGCTGCGGTGCAAGTAACAAGGAAAATACAAATCTGTAAGAAACCAAGGCCCATTAGTTCTGCTGTCTGAAGGACACCATCTATTGGAGTCAGCCTTCTGCGTGTAATGGCAAAGTTACAGATAGTTTTGCAGGTTTCAGCTCAAACTCGCCTGTTGACTACTAAGAGAATTTTGAACCTGAGTTTGGAGTTACTTTTGGCCCAGGCTATTTGATCTCACTAAATTATGAACTATAGCCCATGTGTTCTGGTCTGGAGCATCTGCACTCCTCAGCGAGGATATGGGCAACAGTGCTTGGAAGGTATACCTTAGAAAATACTGAGTTGTGCTCATAGAAATCCTAGCAGTTATCCTTTCTTTTCTAGGTTCTTTGGGAAATCATGTGCTTTTATAGTAATAGACTAACAACGTGAGTGTTTGGAGTGCAGGGACATGTGTGATAGGGGAGATGAGGCAAGAAAACTGAGGCTCTGGATCAGCCTCACAGGTGCTGTGAGTAGAGCTCAGTATTTTCTAAGACATACCTTCTTCTACTTAAGAGCATATTGAAATGCTGTTTGCATTCTGGCAGCCAGAAGAACTCAAGCTGAGGTGCTCTGCTCTCCCTCTCCTTTTTCACATATTTAAAGATGGCATAAGGACTCGGAAAAGTCCCTTGGTTGGCTCATTTAAAGGACTATGCAGTTCTGGTTCTCCTGCAAAAGAGAGAAAAGTGCAGAACTCCTGATCCGCTCTGGCCCAGAGTTTATGCCTCACTGAATTAGTATAATGACACTTTTGTGTTTACAAGTTACTGCTTGAACACAGATCTGTACATAACCCATTGATAGCTATACAATCCGGTAAAACTGATGAGTCTGGGAATGCCAACTGGAAACATCTCTGACTACAACAGCATATTATAGTATGTTTATAGGTGGGCTAGGGATTTGTGACTACCAGCACTATTGAAATCCTACACTATTTCCTAGTGCTTTTCCTCTCTAAGGAAGAAAGAGGCAGTAGTCCACAATTAGTCTGTGATGACTCTAGTTATCAATGCTCATGATAAAAATCTTGCTATTTCAGACTATGTGCCAAGGAAAAATTTCCAACCTAATGCTACAGCAACTGCTCACTGCATTACTTCCTTTGAAAGCAGATTTGTACAGTTTCACTTCAGTATTATCACAAGTGGCAATTAAAATGAGCTTGAAAGCAGATGCTTAAAGAATAGAATGGTGTGAGCAATGTGAATTGTTAAACGCAAACCAGGATCCAAGGAGGTTGCCTATATTTTCTAACAGCACCTATGGTTGGGATGCTATCAAGTATCACTAAGAAGGGATTTCTTCCTCAAAACCAGTCTGAATTCCAGGGGCAAACTTCTCTTCCATTCATCTTTGGAAATTGGTTGGTTGTTTTTCGGAGGGTTTTTTTTTCTAGTTATTTAAAACTTGTATCACTTAGTCTAATCTTTAGGTTTGTGCCCCTGGATTTCTTCAGCCCTGATTCTTATCTCACCTGTAACAGTACAGACTGGGAGCAAGTCAATGGATGGATGAATTAATTAGAGAAATTTGATTCATTGTACTGGGTCTGGCTGGGATGGAGTTAATTTTCTTCGTAGCACCCCGTATGGTGCTGTGTGATGCTATGGTCATTGTCACCCCCATTTGTGACTAAAACAGTGTTGATAACACAGGGATGTTTTAGTTATTGCTGAGCAGTGCTTACACAGCATCAAGGCCTTTTCTTTTTCCCACTCTGCCCCCACAGCAAGTACTCTGGGGGTGCGTAAGAAGTTGGGAAGGGACACAGCCAAGACAGCTCACCAAACAGACCAAAGGGATGTTCCATACCATATAACATCATGCTCAGCAATAAAAGCTTAGGGAAAGAAGGAGGAAGGGGGTGACATTTGTGGCTATGGCATTTGTCTTCCCAAGTAATTGTTAGGCATGCTGAGGCCCTGCTTTCCTGGAAATGGCTGGACATCTGCCTGCCAATGGGAAGTAGTGAATGAATTCCTTATTTTGTTTTGCTTGCGTGCACGGCTTTGCTTCACTTAGTAAACTGTGTTTATGTCATCCCCACAAGTTTTTCTCCCTTTTGCCCTTCCCATTCTCTCCTCCATCCCACTGTGGGGGCATGAGCAAGCAACTGCTCAGACAGACCCCCAATATACCGAACAGACCCTCCTCTTAGGGAAGTCTGCTGCCTCCCTGGGGCCCGGGTTAAGGACATCACTAGGAAACTTCCTAGCCTGGTACAGCCCTCGGACTATTACCCATTACTGCTCTTCCATGTGGGTGGTGATGAAGCTGCGACACATAGTCCAAGGGCAATCAAAAGAGACTGCAGGGCCTTGGGACGGTTGGTAAGGGAATTTGGAGCACAGGTAACTTTTTCCTCTATCCTTCCACTTGTGGGCAGCGATATTGGAAGAAACGGATGGACCCAGTCTATTAATATATGGCTCTGTGGCTGGTGTCACCGCCACAATTTTGGGGTTTTCGATAATGGGATGGCCTACACGGCACCAGTCCTGCTGGTGTCAGATGGGATTCATCTTTCTCAAAGGGGGAAGAGGGTCTTTGCTCACAAGCTAGCGGGGGTCATTGACAGAGCTTTAAACTAGACTTGAAGGGGGAAGGGGATAATATCAGGCTCACCCGTGACAAGCCAAGGGATGACACACCAAGGTTAGAGGGACAGGGTGCTAGCGAGGGCCCTCAGCCTGTTGCTCTGAGACGTGCTGGGTACACTGCAGTGCACTTGCAAGTCTTACAGAGATGAGCCAGGGGGTCCTGAGGTAATAGGAGCCAACAGGGAAACACCAGTGAAATACCTCAAAGGATTTAAGGTGTGTTCCTCTAAAAAGGTGACACAGACGACAGCCCAGCTGAAGTGCCTCTACACCAATGCACGCAGCATGGGGAACAAACAGGAGGAGTTGGAAACCACCATGCTGCTAGAAAGCTACGACCTAGTTGCCATTACTGAAACTTGGTGGGACGAATCCCATGACTGCAGTGTGGCTATTGATTGCTACAAGCTGTTCAGAAGGGACAGGCGAGGAAGGAGGGGCGGAGGGGTTGCCCTCTACATCAAGAAATCATAGAATCATAGAATCATAGAATCATTAATGTTGGAAAAGACCTCTAAGATCATCGAGTCCAACCGACAACCCAACACCACCACCCACTAAGCCATGTCCCTAAGTGCCTCATCTACTCGTCTTTTAAATACCTCCAGGGATGGGGACTCAACCACTTCCCTGGGCAGCCTGTTCCAATGTTTAACCACTCTTTCAGTAAAGAAATTTTTCCTTACATCCAATCTAAACCTCCCCTGGCGCAACTTGAGGCCATTTCCTCTCGTCCTATCGCTACTTACTTGGGAGAAGAGACCGACACCCACCTCACTACAACCTCCTTTCAGGTAGTTGTAGAGAGCGATGAGGTCTCCCCTGAGCCTCCTTTTCTCCAGGCTAAACAACCCTAGTTCCCTCAGCCGCTCCTCATAAGACTTGTTCTCCAGACCCCTCACCAGCCTCGTTGCCCTTCTCTGGACACGCTCCAGCACCTCGACGTCCTTCTTGTAGTGAGGGGCCCAAAACTGAACACAGTATCTGAGGTGGGGCCTCACCAGGGCCGAGTACAGGGGCACGATCACTTCCCTACTCCTGCTGGCCACACTATTGCTGATACAGGCCAGGATGCCTTTGGCCGTCTTGGCCGCCTGGGCACACTGCCGACTCATGTTCAGCTGGCTGTCGACCAGCACCCCCAGGTCCTTTTCCACCAGGCAGCTTTCCAGCCACTCTTCCCCAAGCCTGTAGCGTTGCATGGGGTTGTTGTGGCCCAAGTGCAGGACCCGGCACTTGGCCTTGTTGAACCTCATACAGTTGGTCTGGGCCCATCGATCCAGCCTGTCCAGGTCCCTCTGCAGAGCCTTCCTACCCTCGAGCAGATCAACACGCCCGCCCAACTTGGTGTCGCCTGCAAACTTACTGAGGGTGCACTCGATCCCCTCGTCCAGATCATTGATAAAGATATTGAACAAGACCGGCCCCAAAACTGAGCCCTGGGGAACACCGCTCGTGACCGGCCGCCAACTGGATTGAACTCCATTCACCACAACTCTCTGGGCCCAGCCGTCCAGCCAGTTTTTGACCCAGCGCAGAGTCCACCTGTCTAAGCCGTGAGCCGCCAGCTTCTCTAGGAGAATGCTGTGGGAGACGGTGTCAAAGGCCTTGCTGAAGTCCAGGTAGACCACATCCACAGCCTTTCCCTCATCTACTAGGCGGGTCACCTGGTCATAGAAGGAGATCAGGTTGGTCAAGCAGGACCTGCCTCTCACGAATCCGTGCTGGCTAGGCCGGATCCCCTGGTTGTCCCGCTCATGCCTTGTGAGCGCCCTCAACATGAACCGCTCCATAATCTTCCCTGGCACCGAGGTCAGGCTGACAGGCCTGGAGTTCCCTGGATCCTCCTTCCGGCCCTTCTTGTAGATGGGCGTCACATTGGCAAGCCTCCAGTCGTCCGGGACCTCCCCCGTTAACCAGGACTGCTGATAAATGATGGAGAGTGGCTTGGCGCGCTCCTCCGCCAGCTCCCTCAGCACCCTCGGGTGGATCCCATCCGGCCCCATAGACTTGTGAGCGTCCAGGTGGCGTAGCAGGTCGTTGACTGCTTCCTCTTGGATTACGGGGGGTTCATCCTGCTCGCCATCCCTGTCTTCCAGCTCAGGGGGCCGAGTACCCTGAGGATAACTGGCCTGCCTGTTAAAGACTAAGGCAAAGAAGCAAATTGAGTACCTCAGCCTCTTCCTCATCCTCGGTGACAATGTTCCCCCCCGCATCCAATAAGGGATGGAGATTTTCCTTGGCTCTCTTCTTGTCATTAATATATTTGTAAAAACTTTTTTTGTTGTCTCTAACGACAGCAGCCAGATTGCGTTCTAGCTGGGCTTTTGCCTTTCTCATTTCCTCTCTGCACGACCTAACGAGATCCCTGTACTCTTCTTGAGTCGCCTGCCCCTTCTTCCACAAGCGGTAAACTCTCCTTTTTTTCCTGAGTCCCAGCAAGAGCTCCCCGTTCAGCCAGGCCGGTCGTCTTCCCCGCCCGTTCATCTTATGGCGTACAGGGACAGCCTGCTCCTGCGCCTTTAAGACTTCCTTCTTGAAGAAGGTCCAGCCTTCCTGGACCCCTTTGCCCTTCAGGACCGTCTCCCAAGGGACTCTCTCAACCAGCGTCCTGAACAGGCCAAAGTCCGCCCTCCGGAAGTCCATGGTTGTGGTTTTGCTGGCCCCCCTCCTTACTTCACCAAGAATGGAGAATTCTGTCATTTCATGGTCGCTAAGCCCAAGACGGCCTCCGACCACCACATCTCCCACCAGTCCTTCTCTGTTAGTAAACAGCAGGTCGAGCGAGGCACCTCCCCTGGTAGGCTCACTTACCAGCTGTGTCAGGAAGTTGTCTTCCACACACTCCAGGAACCTCCTAGACTGCTTCCTCTCTGCCGTGTTGTATTTCCAGCAGACGTCCCGGAAGTTGAAGTCCCCCACGAGAACAAGGGCTAGCGATTGAGAGACTTCTGCCAGCCGCTTGTAGAACGCTTCATCCGCCCCTTCATCCTGGTTGGGTGGTCTATAACAGACTCCCAGCAGGATATCTGCCTCGTTGGCCTTCCCCCTCATCCTTACCCATAAATACTCAACCGTATCATCATCACAGTCGTTGAGCTCTAGACAATCGAAACACTCCCTAACATACAGGGCCACCCCACCGCCTCTCCTTCCTCGCCTGTCCCTTCTGAAGAGTCTATAGCCATCCATTGCAGCACTCCAATCGTGAGAGTCACCCCACCATGTTTCTGTGATGGCGACTAAGTCATATCTTTCCCGCTGCACAATGGCTTCCAGCTCCTCCTGTTTGCTGCCCATGCTGCGTGCATTGGTGTAGATGCACTTGAGCTGGGCTATCGATTTCGCCCCCGGCATCGGCACGCCACCCCTAGGCTCATCTCTAGTGAGCCTGGTTTTATCCCCTTCCCCCTTCGAACCTAGTTTAAAGGCCTCTCAATGACCCCCGCCAATTCATGAGCCATGATCCTTTTTCCCCTGTGAGACAGCTGGACTCCGTCTGTCGCCAGCAGGCCCGGTGCCGTGTAAACCTCCCCGTGATCAAAAAAAGCCAAAATTCTGCCGATGGCACCAGCCCCTGAGCCACGTGTTGATCAGGTGTGTTTTCCTGCTCCTTTCAGTATCCTTCCCTGCCACTGTAGGGATAGAGGAAAACACTACCTGTGCTCCCGATCCTTCAACCAATCTCCCCAGTGCCCTGAAGTCCCTTTTGATCACTGCAGGACTTCTCTCTGCAACCTCATCACTACCAGCCTGTATAACCAGCAGCGGGTAGTAATCGGAAGACCGTACCAGACCAGGGAGCTTCCTAGTGATGTCTCTGACCCGGGCCCCAGGGAGGCAGCAGACTTCCCTGTGGGATGGGTCTGGTCGGCATATAGGGCCCTCTGTTCCCCTCAGAAGGGAATTGCCTATGACAATTACCCTCCTTTTTTTCTTAGCAGAGGCAGTCATAATGCGTGGGGCTGACTGCCTCACCCTAGGCGACCCCCTGGATGGACCTTCATCTACATCCTCATTTCCCTGGCCCTCAAGTTCCAGGGCCCCATATCTGTTGTGTAAAGGCAACCGGGAAGGCGAGGGAGGCCGGGCAGGGGTTCGCCTGGCACGCCGAGCAGGGACCCGTTTCCATTCCCCCCCCGTCGCTTGGGTCCCCTCTTTCTACCTGGTGGCAAGAAGGCAGGGGTTCCTCTGCTTCTCGCGGAGCCTCCATCTGCTGCCTCTGCCTCAGGGACGGTAGGGTGCGGCTCCACCAATCTATCTCCCTCTCGCACTCCCGTATACTCCTCAACCTTTCCACTTCCTCCTTCAGCTCTGCCACCAGGCCAAGCAGATCATCCACCTGGTCACACCGCACACAGGTGGTGTCTCTGCTGCCCTCTGGTACAGCTGACAGGCTCAAGCACTCCCTGCAGCCAGAGACCTGGACAGCTGTATGCTTGTGTGAGGGCTCCGTCTGGGTCGCCACATTCCTTCTGGCGACGGCTTTCGGCCGAGTGGAAACCATAGCTGGTCCTCTTCTCGGAAGGCGACGACTACTAGTTGAGTTGGCCTCTAGAGCCAGGAGGGTGGCTGTGCCCTGCCCGCTCGTCTTCCCTGCACGCCCTCCCTCGCGAACTGCCGCGCAAACTTCTGCGCCACGCCCTTCTGACACGCCACGTCCTGTTTGCCCGCCCTGTTCGCCGCGCTCCGGGTCGCTCGCGCTCCCTGGGGGCTGCTCTTGTAAGTGAGGGGGTTTGGCTGGCGCCCCTCTTGTCCCCGCCCATGCTGAGTCAGAGCTGCCGCTCGTCAGGAACTCCCTCCTCCGGCTCGGGGAATGGGGGGGCTGGGGCACCCTCTCGCTCCCTGCTGTCTCTGAAGAATAGCCACGAGCAGGTTGAAAGCTTATGGGTAAGAATTAGAGACCGAGGCAACAAAGGGAACCTTGTGGTTGGTGTCTACTACAGGCTGCCTGATCAAGGGGAGCCTATTGACGAAGCCTTCTTACTCCAGCTACAGGAGGCATTGTGCTTACAGGCTCTCATCCTGCTGGGGGACTTCAACCACCCCGACATCTGCTGGAAAAGTAGCACAGTGAGCTGTAGGCAATCCAGGAGACTCCTGGAGTGCACTGAGGATAACTTCTTAAGCTAGGTAATAGACAGCCCTACCAGAGGGGATGTGTTACTGGACCTGTTGGTCACCAACGCAAGTGAGCTAATCAGAGACATCAAGATTGGAGGCAGCCTGGGCTGCAGTGATCATTCACTGGTGGAGTTCGCAGTCCTGAGGGATATGGGTCAGGTGAAGAGTAAAGTCAGGACCCTGAATTTTAGGAAAGCAAACTTCCAGCTGTTCAAGGAATTAGTCAATGGGACCCCCTGGGAAACTGCCCTCAGGGACAAGGGAGCAGAACAGAGCTGGCAGCTCTTTAAGGATACTTTCCATAAAGCACAAGAGCTCTCGATCCCCAGGTATAAGAAATCAGGAAAGGAAGGCAAGAGACCAGCATGGATGAGTCGAGACCTGCTGGTCAAACTAAAGGGCAAGAAGGAAATGCACAGACAGTGGAAGCAGGGACAGGTATCCTGGAAAGAGTATAGGGACGCTGCCCAGTTGTGTAGGGATGGGGTTAGGAAGGCCAAGGCGTGGCTGGAGCTGAACTTGGCAAGGGATGCAAAGCATAATAAGAAGGGCTTCTATAGGTATGTCAGCCAGAAAAGGAAGGTCAAAGAAAGTGAAACCCCCTGATGAACGTGACTGGCAAACTGGTAACAACAGACGAGGAAAAGGCTAAGGGTACTCAACAATTTTTTTGCCTCAGTCTTCACTGGCAATCTCTCTTCCCACACCTTTCCAGTGGATGGACCTCAAGGCAGGGACTGGGGGAGCAAAGTCCCTCCCACTGTAGGAAGATCAGGTTTAAGACCACCTGAGGAACCTGAACATACATAAGTCTATGGGACCTGACGAGATGCATCCCAGAGTCCTGAGGGAACTGGCTGATGTAGTTGCCAAGCCACTCTCCATCATATTTGAAAACTCGTGGCAGTCAGGTGAAGTCCCCAGTGACTGGAAAAAGAGAAACATTGCACCCATTTTTAAAAAGGGTAGCAAGGAGGACGCTGGGAACTACCGACCAGTCAGCCTCACCTCCGTGCCTGGTATGATCATGGAGCAGATCCCCCTGGAAGCTATGTGGAAGCATATGAAAGACAGGGAGGTGATTGGAGACAGCCAGCATGGCTTCACCAAGGGCAAATCATGCCTGAATAATCTGGTGGCCTTCTACGATGGAGGGACTGCATCAGTGGACAAGGGAAGAGCAACTGACACCCTCTACCTGGATTTCTGTAAGGCCTTTGATGCAGTCCCCCACAACATTCTTGCCTCTGAATTGGAGAGATATGGGTTTGATGGATTGACCGTTTGGTGGATAAGGAATTGGCTGGATGGTCGCATCCAGGGGGTAGTGGTCAACGGCTCAAGGTCCAGATGGAGATTGGTGACAAGTGGTGTCCCGCAGGGGTCTGTATTGGGACCAGTACTGTTTAATATCTTCATCAATGACATAGTGGGATCGAGTGCACCCTCAGCAAGTCTGCAGGTGACACCAAGCTGAGTGGTGCGGTCGACACACCAGAGGGACGGGATGCCATCCAGAGGGACCTGGACAAGCTCGAGAAGTGGGCCCGTGTGAACCTCGTGAGGTTTAACAAGGCCAAGTGCAAGGTCCTGCCCCTGGGTCAGGGCAAGCCCCTGGTATCAATACAGGCTGGGGGATGAAGGGATTGAGAGCAGCCCTGCCGAGAACGACTTGGGGGTACTGGTGGATGAGAAGCTGGACATGAGCCGCCAATGTGCGCTCGCAGCCCAGAAGGCCAATCGTATCCTGGGCTGCATCAGAAGAAGCGCGGCCAGCAGGTCGAGGGAGGGGATTCTGCCCCTCTCCTCTGCTCTGGTGAGACCCCACCTGGAGTACTGCATCCAGCTCTGGAGCCCTCAGTACAGGAAAGACATGGACCTGTGTCATGGTTTAACCTCAGCCAGCAACTGAGCACCACACAGCCGTTTGCTCACTCCCCGCCCTGCCCCAGTGGGGTGGGGAGAGAATTGGAAGAGTAAAAGTGAGAAAACTCATGGGTTGAGATAAGAACAGTTTAATAATTGAAAGAAAATAAAATCCTAATAATAAGAGTAATAATATTAATAGGAATAAGAATATACAAAGCAAGTGATGCATGATGCAATTGCTCATCACCCACCGACTGATGCATAGCCAGTCCCCGAGCAGCGGCCCCCCCGGCCAGCTTTCCCCAGTTTATGTACTGAGCATGACGTCCCATGGTATGGAATGTCCCTTTGGCCAGTTTGGCTGTGCCCCCTCCCAGCTTCTTGGGCACCTCCAGCCTTCTCAGTCGGTAGAGCATGGAAAACTAAAAAGTCCTTGGCTAGTGTAAGCATTACCTAGCAACAACTAAAACATCGGTGCGTTATCAACTTTGTTCTCATCCTAAATCCAAAACACAGCACTGTACCAGCTACTAGGAAGGAAATTAACTATCCCAGCCAAAACCAGGACAACCTGTTGCAGCGGATCCACAGGAGGGCCACAGAAATGATCAGAGGGCTGGAACACCTCTCCTCTGAAGAAAGGCTGAGAGAGTTGGGGTTGTTCAGCCTAGAGAAGAGAAGGCTCGGGGGGAGACCTTATTGCGGCCTTTCAATACTTAAAGGGAGCTTATAAGAAAGATGGGGAATGACTTTTTATTAGGGCCTGTTGCGACAGGACAAGGGGGAATGGTTTTAAACTAAAAGAGGGTAGATTCAGACTAGATATAAGGAAGAAATTTTTTACGCTGAGGGTGGTGAAACACTGGCACAGGTTGCCCAGAGAGGTGGTGGATGCCCCATCCCTGGAAACATTCCAGGTCAGGTTGGACGGGGCTCTGAGCAACCTGATCTAGTTGAAGATGTCCCTGCCCACGGCAGGGGGGTTGGACTAGATGACCTTTAAAGGTCCCTTCCAATCCAAACCATTCTATGATTCTATGATTCTATGAACTGGGTGGGGGCTTACCTGCTAGCTGGGGTCAACCCACCACATTCATTTATCAGAAAAATCTAAGGGTTTAGAGCTCTGACCAACACATGTTTGCAAACAAAAATTGGATCGTGTAGCTGTCGTTCTTGAGATACAAGAGTCTGAGATGTAATAGCTTCTTTAATGTGCTGGACTGAAAACCACAGAGGTTCAGGAACAGATTCACTGGCAGGTCAGCCATGCTTGCCTCTCAGGATGCTTGCCTCTCTCCTCTTAGCAGAACTCAGCAGACAACTGCTCATGGTGCCAGCCACTAGTATCCAGTCCTAATGCTTCTGGTTTCTTTCTCTGCTTTTGGAATACCTATAAGCACCACCTCCGGAGAAGACAGTAAGACTACTTACTTCTGAAGTTGTGTATATTTACACTTTTGCAATGCTTTTTGGGTTTTCTTAAATCATTTTATATTCTGCTTGTTGAGATTTTGCATGTATCTTGATTTATGTTGTAAAGTGTGACTTAAGTATGTAAGCCAGTTACTAGAATTTGAAGGTTTTCACCCTCTCTCAGCTGACTATGAAATGTCCTGTGTTTTTTCAGACCAAGCAAAATAATTCAAATCTTACAATACTGCTGTAGCTTTGTAGCAGCATTTACTCCAGTGATTCAAACACTGCAAGGCATGAAATAAATGTGAATAAGCTGTAAAAAAATAGGTTTTATGAAGAATTCAGAGATACTAAAGCAAAGAATCTTGAAGGATGTTTCTAGGTTTAAAAAGCCATTTTTAATTGCAATTTTGGTCTTAGCGTTTACTTCTTTGTCTTGTGTGACCCACAGACAGAGTCAGCATATCACAGACAGCCTCTTGTGTCAGAAAACAGGTCATTATTAGTGGCTGTTAGCTGGCTTATCATCCTGTCTTCCTGATAACCAAAATGGCATATCAAAGTGCTGTTCAGATAGCATTCTCTCAATGGATATCAATAGGACTGTGAATAGCAGAAGTTGCTTTGCACATTTGGTACCTATACTGGAGTATAGATAGCCAGCATGGTAACCAGCTGAGTGGCAGATCAGTAAAATGATTTGAGGACATTCAAAGCAAGAATCCACTTCCCTCCCATATTGTGAAAGTAAAGCTATACTATATTTAAAGACCATTTGGTGTGCCAGTAAACATATACCATTGTGGTCGAAACCCATAGAGAAGCTTGGAACAATACTGTGCAGCATAAAAGGTTCCAAAGGAAAGCAGGAGTAATGAATATTGAAGGCTGACATCTGTAGCTGCTGGTGTGCTGTGAAAATAAGGCTAATCTTCTCACCAAAGAAGCCACAAGAGCTGGGTTCAAGTATATTGAATAGATGGAAGATTTCATCACTAAATTCAATAGGAAGAAATAATATTGCTGAGGGCTTGCAATCTGTTTGAGTTTCTCCGCCTCTTTCAAAGGATGTTCAGTGGTGTTCAGGTGCTAAAAGTAGATGTGAGAAACATTCAGAGAACAATCTGAGCTTGCAGTCTGAATTAAAAAAATTACGACCTGATGGCCTCTAAGCTGAGCTTTTTGATCAGTTATGACCTCTTCAGCAGAGCACAAGCATATGCTTAAGTCCTCTGTTATGAGCAGGACAACTAAGTTTATACTTGCATCTTGCTGAATGTCAGTAACATTAGCCACCAATTTTGTGTTCTCTGAGCTGTTGTCCTATCCATGTTACTGGATCCATGAACCCCCGCTTCTCTCCCTTTGGAAAACAGAAGCTGTATGCACTCTTACTTCTAGACATCGTTAAACTTCAAAGCTATGAATTTTTCAGTCTGTTTGGTTATTAAATGTAAAAAAAGTGTTTCAGGGAATAGCCTTTTAACAAGCTGTCACTTCAGATTCTTGTCAGAAAGTGTGAGAGGGCAGTTTATTATCTAACACTTCACCTTTGTTGGCAACGTCAGTGTTGATCTACCATTGGAATGTTGGCTGAGGTTTTTTCAAAATATAATCAATTTAAAAATTTTAGATATCCACCACTTCTCTAGGGTGTGAAATCTTACTTAATTTTTCAATAAACTGTAGATTTTCCTATGATTTATGAAATATGGAAATCATAGAATCATAGAATCATAGAATAGAATCATAGAATAGTTTGGGTTGGAAGGGACCTCTAAAGGTCATCTAGTCCAACCCCCCCTGCCGTGGGCAAGGACATCTTCAACTAGATCAGGTTGCTCAGAGCCCCGTCCAACCTGACCTTGAATGTTTCCAGGGATGGGGCATCCACCACCTCTCTGGGCAACCTGTGCCAGTGCAAATCATAGTTTGATCTTCTGGGAGTTTAGAAGAATATGATGCTGAATGTAGAACTTCAAGCCAAACACATCTAGAATGATGAGACCTATGTTTCTTTGTAAATTCTATCCATCAGATTGTGATCAAAACTAATTAGACAGTAAGATATTCCTTTCCGAATTTGATTTTCATGTAGTCATTGTTTTGCTGAAAGTGGATAGTGAATCTCCAGTCACTTAATGCAACACTGTGCCCTAGGTCCTCTCTTGCAACACCAATGCTAACTTATTCCTTTTGCCAGCTATTTGTGTCACATTTAGCATAGGCATGGTAGCTAACTCAGTAGAACTGCTTTACCCTAGCAGTTTACCCACCACAAATACTGAAGTTGAATGTCTTTGCCAGCTTTGCCATCTATGAGTGAGTGTGGGTTGAGCCATGACAGTTCTTTTATTTGTTAAGAAAGCTCAAAAAATTTCTAAAGAAATATTTTCCTTTATGAAAAATGGTGTTTCCTGGGGATCTTCGATGGGGAAAAAAAAAAAAAATCACTTCTGGTATACTTTTTCCAGGGGTAAAATCATAAATAAATCATGGGGGTTTTTTGGGTCAAATTGGAAATCTGCACCCACCTGAGCTTTTGGGGTGCCTCTTTGGAGCTATATTTCTGACTCCTCAAACCCTTCCTCCTAATCTTCTTCTGCAGGGCACTGGGAATTAGTCAACGGCTCTTATCTGATATATTGCCTAAATGGGAAAGAATTAATGAGTAGGACCACCAACTAATTGTAGATGCACTTGGTGTCACCCAGAATAATGTTTCTCTAGCTCTTAGCTGTATCCAAGATCAGTTACAGGTGCAATCCACTACAGCAGCAATTATAAGGGAAGGTGATGAGGGCACCTTGCCCACTGAGATTCAAAAGGTAATTTGGGATAATGCAACTCAATTTGAAAAAGATTTCCAATCTTCATGGTATCCATTCAGTTTCACTTATGACTCCACAGACAGTAAAGCCACAGCTTTTGTTTTAACAATATGCAATGCTTTGGTATACACCATATACCCAATCATTGCGCTGGGATTAAATCACAATGGAACTGTACTCTGTTAGAACACAGAGTATGGGCCAACAAAATGGGAACAAATGGCAACCTGTTGTTGTTGACGCATGTGTTGTACGGGAACAACAAGGATTTATTTGTGAAAGTAATACCATTAAGGGCCAAGACATTTGTCTTGACACTGAAAAAAATGTTTGTAATTTTGAAATACATCCCGATGAAACCCCTGAAACTGTACTTGTATATGTTGGAAATGGATGTGTTAGTGTCCTGGTTTAACCGCTTTTCCTGTCTTTTGATATATACAAACAGGAATCATTCCCTTAGTCCATGGGCCATCCCTCTAAAATGTTCATTGAGTTCATTTAGTCCGTGACTTTGGCTCCATCTGTCGTAATAATATTTCAGGGGAGGAAAGATGGAGATGGTATGAGGTGTTGGATTGTTGTACGCTGAAGTCAGTTCTGGTTCCTTCACTGCTGCACTTTGCTTGGTTTCACTGAAGTTCATTTTTCATTAATCTGGGTGATTCTAAATGTAATACCGTTGATATGGCATATAATATTACGTAGCAATTAACATAATACAGTTCAAATCATTGGCTATTCTCACCCAAAATCAAATCCCCTTGAGGCACACATCGGACTTCCCCATCCTTCCGCATTATCCACCAAGTGCACCCAGGTCCTTGAGCAAAAGCAATCCCACGGATGGGTCTGCCTCTGCCCGAGGCAGGAATAACCCAGACTGTCTTCCCCAGCATATTTTTTATGTGCACTACAGGGACTTTATTCCCATCTACAGTACGTAAAAGTTCTGACTGGGCAGGGCCTGCTCGATTGGCAGATCCCCTCGTGTTGACTAACCAGGTGGCCTTTGCTAAATGTGTGTCCCAATGTTTGAACGTCCCACCACCCATTGCTCTCAGCGTAGTCTTTAACAGTCCATTGTATCATTCGATTTTCCCAGAAGCTGGTGCATGACAGGGGATGTGATACACCCACTCAATGCCGTGCTCTTTGGCCCAGGTGTCTATGAGGTTGTTTCGGAAATGAGTCCCGTTGTCTGACTCAATTCATTCTGGGGTGCCATGTCGCCATAGGACTTGCTTTTCAAGGCCCAGGATAGTGTTCCGGGCGGTGGCATGGGGCATGGGATATGTTTCCAGCCATCCGGTGGTTGCCTCCACCATTGTAAGCACGTGGCGCTTGCCTTGGCGGGTTTGTGGGAGTGTGATATAATCGATCTGCCAGGCCTCCCCATATTTATATTTCAACCATCGTCCTCCATACCAAAAAGGCTTTAACCGCTTGGCTTGCTTGATTGCAGCACATGTTTCGCATTCATGGATAACCTGCGCAAGAGTGTCCATGGTCAAGTCCACCCCTCGATCACGAGCCCATCTGTATGTTGCATCTCTTCCTTGGTGACCTGAGGTGTCATGGGCCCACCGAGCTAGAAATAATTCACCCTTATGTTGCCAGTCCAGCTCCACCTGAGCCACTTCAATCTTAGCAGCCTGATCCACCTGCTGGTTGTTCTGATGTTCTTCAGTGGCCCGACTCTTGGGTACGTGAGCATCTACGTGACGGACTTTTACAACCAGGTTCTCCACCCGGGCAGCAATATCTTGCCACAATGCGGCAGCCCAGATGGGTTTGCCTCTGCGCTGCCAGTTGTTCCGCTTCCATTGCTGCAACCACCCCCACAGGGCATTTGCCACCATCCCTGAGTCAGTACAGAGATAGAGCACTGGCTGCTTTTCTCGGCCAGCAACGCCTAAAGCCAGCTGGATGGCCTTTACTTCTGCAAACTGACTCGATTCATCTTCTCCTTCAGCAGTTTCTACAACTTGTCGCATAGGACTCTACACAGCAGCTTTCCACCTCCGATGCTTTCCCACAAGACGACAGGACCCATCAGTGAACAGGGCATATTGCTTCTCATTCCCTGGTAGTTCATTATACATTGGGGCCTCCTCAGTGCGCGTTACCTCCTCCTCTGGCGATATTCCAAAATCTTTGCCCTCTGGCCAATCGATGATCACTTCCAGGATTCCTGGGCCACTGGGGTTTCCTATTCGAGCCCACTGTGTGATCAGTGTGACCCACTTACTCCACGTAGCATCAGTTGCATGATGGGTACAGGGGACCCTCCCTCTGAACATCCAGCCCAGCACCGGCAGTCGGGGTGCCAGGAGGAGCTGTGCTTCAGTGCCGATCACTTCTGAAGCAGCTCGAACCCCTTCATATGCTGCCAATATCTCTTTTTCAGTTGGAGTATAGCGGGCCTCAGATCCCCTGTATCCCCGACTCCAAAACCCTAGGGGTCGACCTCGAGTCTCCCCTGGTGCTTTCTGCCAGAGGCTCCAGGTAGGGCAGTTCTCCCCGGCTGCTGTGTAGAGCACATTTTTTACATCTTGTCCTGCCCGGACTGGCCCAAGGGCTGCTGCATGAACTCTCTCCTGTTTAATTTGTTCAAAGGCCTGTCGTTGCTCAGGGCCCCATTTGAAATCGATCTTCTTCCGGGTCACTTGATAGAGAGGGTTTACGATCAGACTGTAATTTGGAATATGCATTCTCCAAAAACACACGACGCCTAAGAAAGCTTGTGTTTCCTTTCTGCTAGTTGGTGGAGACATGGCTGTTATTTTGTTGATCACATCCATTGGGATCTGACGACGACCATCTTGCCATTTTATTCCTAAAAACTGGATCTCCTGTGCAGGCCCCTTGACCTTACTTTGTTTTATGGCAAACCCGGCCTTCAGCGGGATTTGGACTATTTCCTTCCCTATTTCAAAAACTTCTCCTGCTGTGTTGCCCCACACGATGATGTCATCAATGTATTGCAGGTGTTCCGGAGCTTCACCCTGCTCCAGTGCAGTCTGGATCAGTCCATGGCAAATGGTGGGGCTGTGTTTCTACCCCTGGGGCAGTCGGTTCCAGGTGTACTGGACGCCCCTCCAAGTGAAAGCAAACTGTGGCCTGCACTCAGCTGCCAAAGGGATTGAGAAAAATGCATTAGCGATATCAGTTGTGGCATACCACTTGGCTGCCTTTGACTCCAGTTCATATTGAAGTTCTAGCATGTCTGGCACAGCAGCTCTCAGCGGTGGCGTGGCTTCATTTAGGCCACGATAGTCTACTGTCAGTCTCCACTCTCCATTAGACTTCCGCACTGGCCATATGGGACAGTTAAAGGGTGAGCGAGTCTTGCTGATCACTCCTTGGCTCTCCAGTCGACGAATCAGCCTCATGGATGGGAATCAGGGAGTCTCGGTTGGTGCGATATTGCCGCCGGTGCACCGTTGTGGTGGCGATTAGCACCTGTTGGTCTTCGACCCTCAGCAACCCCACAACAGAGGGGTCCTCCGAGAGACCGGGCAAGGTGGATGTCGTGGTTTAATTTCAGTCGGCAACTAAGCACCACGCAGCCACTCGCTTCACTCCCCCCCACCCGGTGGGATGGGGGAGAGAATTGGAAGAGCACAAGTGAGAAAAACTCGTGGGTTGAGATAAAAACAGTTTAATAATTGAAATAAAATGATGATAATAATATGATAATAATAATAATACACAAAACAAGTGATGCACAGTACAATTGCTCACCACCCGCCGACCGATGCCCAGCCAGTCCCCGAGCAGCGGCCCCCCCGGCCAGCTTTCCCAGTTTATGTACTGAGCATGACGTCCCATGGTATGGAATGTCCCTTTGGCCAGTTTGGCTGTGCCCCCTCCCAGCTTCTTGTGCACCTCCAGCCTTCTCAGTCAGTAGAGCATGGGAAGCTGAAAAGTCCTTGGCTAGTGTAGGCATTACCTAGCAACAACTAAAACATCGGTGCGTTATCAACTTTGTTCTCATCCTAAATCCAAAACACTGTACCAGCTACTAGAAAGGAAATTAACTCTATCCCTGCAGAAACCAGGACAGTGGACAGCTGTTTCATTTCTTCCGTCTCCAAGGCAGCTATACCAAAAGCCCACCTGTACCCTTTTGGGTCCTTGAAATACCCTCTCCCGAAGTAGACTATGCCAAGGATGCACGGAGCCTCTGGGCCAGTCGCAATGGGGTGCTTCTGCCACCCATTCCCAGTTAGACTCAATTCAGCCTCCAATACAGTTAGCTGTTGGGATCCCCCCGTCACCCCAGAAATACAGATGGGTTCTGCCCCTATATAGCTTGATGGCATTAGGGTACACTGTGCACCGGTGTCTACTAGAGCCTTATACTCCTGTGGGCCTGATGTGCCAGGCCATCAAAGCCACACAGTCCAGTAAACCCGATTGTCCCTTTCCTCCCCCTGGCTGGAGGCAGGGCCCCTCTAGTCCTGGTCAGAATATTTGTTACTTCTAAATCGAATCAAAAGTCACTTTATTAATAACAGAAGTAGGATCAGCCCTTCTACCCTGTCTGGGGAACTGCCCGCTGGAAACTGGAGCAGCAATTTTCCTGGAAGAACCCCCTTTTGTGATTGTTTTTCCTTGCAACACACGTACCCGTGCCTCTAGGGTCAAGGTATATTTTTCCATCCCACTTCCTCATGTCCTCTCTGTGGTCACGCAGGTAAAACCATAGGGTGGCCCGTGGTGTGTACTCCCTATATCCTCCCTATATCCTCAGCAGCCAGGTGACAATATGCTCACCTGGACGACGGCTGAAATCTTTTCGTATATCTCGCAGCTCACTCAGGGATAGAGATCGGGTGGTTACTGCCTCTTTAATGAATTCGTCCTCTTCTTCCTCCCCGAGCAGCGGACGGCCCTCCTCCTCCTGTTCTCGTGATGGCCCTTCTCCAGGGTAGTCTGCCTCATCCACTTCTTCCTCTGGCTCTCTTTTAGATGAAGCTTCTTCCTCCCTTACTAAATGAGCCGACTTCCGCTTCCAAGATTTCTTCTTTTGTACAGGGGCGACTGATACCGGCACAGGATGGCTCTTTGGTTCAGCTGCAGGGCGTGTCGCCGGGCTCTGAGTGGCCGCAGGGCCTGTTGCCGGGCTCTGAGTTGCCGCAGGGCCTGTCGCCGGGGTCTCTTCCCTTTGAGGGTACTGAATGGTGTTGAACAGGGCTCGGTAGGCATGGGCCAGGCCCCAGCACGGTGCAGTGATCCGCGTCTCTCTGGAGTTGCCAGGGTGACAGCATACTTTGTCCAAATGTTCTACTAACTTTTCAGGATTCTGCACTTGCTCAGGGGTGAAGTTCCAAAACACTGGGGGTGCCCATTGGCCTAGGTACTTGCCCATCTTGTCCCACACACCCTGCCACTCATAACTATTCGTCTTTGGGGCAGATCTCTGGATGATATTCTTAAATTGCTTACTAACTTTAGACAAAACCGAAACAATTTCCCAAAGAAATACCAATAGAAGTATCTTAACGACCCAAGGCTGTTCAAAATGCTGAAAAGTTACTGTAATGAAGGAGGAAACATCATAGAAGAAGGTAGTGACACTGCCATTCTGTATTTCCTCCGTAAAAAAACTCTCAGAGGAAGAACTGTAATTGCTAATTGTCTCCACAAAGTGGTATCCGAAGTACAGTAATGGCTTCAGCACGACACTCAGATAACAGCTTACGCCCAAGGACAGTGTGTTAAAAACAAACCTCCCAAGCGAAACATCACCAATCACTGCAGACCACAGCCAACTGCAAAAACCAACACCAGTCTCTAACATGTACGTGATGCAGATTAGACAAACCAATATCGGGAACAGAGGAACCAACATCGTGACCCACAACTGTTAACAGATATAAATTCCTTAATACGCTCCGGTTAATCTGCTATTATCTCAATCCCTTCGAGCCCCACGTGGGGCGCCAAAAAGGACTGTCGTGGTTTAACCTCAGTCGGCAACTAAGCACCACGCAGCCGCTCGCTCATTCCCCCCCCCCGGTGGGATGGGGGAGAGAATTGGAAGAGTAAAAGTGAGAAAACTCGTGGGTTGAGATAAAAACAGTTTAATAATTGAAATAAAATAATAATAACAATAACAATAATAATGTAATAATGATAATAATAATAATACACAAAGCAAGTGATGCACAGTGCAATTGCTCACCACCCGCCGACCGATGCCCAGCCAGTCCCCGAGCAGCGGCCCCCCCGGCCAGCTTTCCCCAGTTTATGTACTGAGCATGACGTCCCATGGTATGGAATGTCCCTTTGGCCAGTTGGGGTCAGCTGTCCTGGCTGTGCCCCCTCCCAGCTTCTTGTGCACCTCCAGCCTTCTCAGTCGGTAGAGCATGGGAAGCTGAAAAGTCCTTGGCTAGTGTAAGCATTACCTAGCAACAACTAAAACATCCGTGTGTTATCAACATTATTCTCCTCCTAAATCCAAAACACAGCACTGTACCAGCTACTAGGAAGGAAATTAACTCTATCCCAGCCAAAACCAGGACAGTATCCACCCCTTACTCTATACCATCTACGCCATGCCCAGGTCCCCCACTTTCCAATATATTCCCATTAATCACCACCCCTTTTCCTGTCTTTTGATATATATACACTGGGGGGAGTTAGCCAGGTGACCGCTGCTTGGGAACTGGCTGGGCATCGGTCGGCGGGTGGTGAGCAATTGCATTGTGCATCACTTCCTTTGTATATTCTTTTATCATCACCATTATTATTATTATTATTATTATTTTCCCTTCCTTTTCTGTCCCATTAAACTGTCTTTATCTCAACCCACGAATTTTACTTTTTTTTTTTTTTTTTCCTCCAATTCTCTCCCCCATCCCACTGAGGGACGGGAGAGTGAGGGAACGGCTGTGTGGTGTTTAGCTGCCTGCCAGATTAAACCACAACAACGAGAGACCACCCAACCAAGGGGAGCCTGTGGTTCCAAGTTCACAGCTTGCAGCCTAAGGCTTCAGCAAATTTAGCTACTAATGCTAAGCATGTTATGCTAAACAAGTTCTATATAAGTAGTATACCAAATCGCACAACAGTCCCCCCTTTTGTTTTTATAGGCATACCTGCCTTATAAAGGGTCATCAAGAAGGGTATGTCTATACCCTCCCATGCTCCTAAGTATTATGTTTCTTAAACAAGTCTGAACACATTGAAAAAAGCAACAGAACAGTAAAAGCATAACAATTACAGGAAGTAAAATCTTAATAAGAGTGGCTAATAGGCTTGATAACGAAGAATTAAGTCCCCAACGGCTGAACAGTGTTTCCCATCAATCTTTTGAGGTGCCTGGGTGTAGATGGGAAACTAATGATTGAATAGAGTTAGCATCTGTTATCACTTTGCCCGTGTTATTGACATAGAAACAGCAAGATTGATTAATAGCTGCACAAACACCCCCCTGACTGGCTAACAATAAATCTAAAGCCATTCAGTTTTGAAACACCATTTTAGTTGGTCCGCTATTGTTTGCATGCAGGCAATAGCCAGATTGGAGTTAGCTGCTGTACTATTAATAAAAAGTGTTAAACAATGGAAGAAGCCCAGGGAGTATATGGTTCCTGGGGTTGGTCTATTAGGGTCGCCACCAGTTCTGGATATACAAAGTATTACTAAAATGGATCCAAGGAGCATCAACAGTATCAATACCACAAGTTCCCACATATAATCAATAAAAAGGCTATACAATTAGAGCTAAACAGGCTGAGCACTACGGATGTGTGTAATTCATCTGGATGTTATTCCCAAATTATCAATATCCTGTATTGTTGCAAAGCTCTTATAACTTTTAGTGGCTGGTGTAGTCTGCACGCACAGCACCAGTTTATGTGTCCAGAGGCACCTTCCCTAGTTATACTTCCCTGACTCCAACCCTGTTGACAATATTCCCAATGACCTTTAAAACAATTATTAGTACACCTTCTAGGATGACATGGACCACAATTGTTACAGGATAACCAAAGCCAACCGTGCTGCAGGATTGGTGGGGTTCTGCGTGGGTGGTGGCTATTCATTTAACTGATATTCCTTAGGAATTCATTTAACATGCGAGTGATGAATCCAATTCTCTTCCCCCGTAACTTTTACAACAAAATAGGAAGTTAATAACACAGCATATGGACTCTCCCATTTATGGTCCAACTTCATTTTGCGAGAGTGGACTTTTATCATTACTGTATCCCCAGACTGGGTATCATGTACTTGCATTCCTGCTGGTACTGGTTGAAACCATTGGGCTTGTGCCCGATTTTCTTGTAGATGTTTTTGTATTCCCAATACAAATTTGGTAACCCGTCCATCTCCATCTAAGAGGCTGGTCCTAGTGGGGACAAAGGTCCCGGGTATAATTAAGTGTCTGCCAAACACTATTCCTGTTGATGACAACCCTGGAGGTTGGCGAGGGGTATTTCCAATATCCCAATATCCCATAGTACTATTCCTAAAACTTCAGGCCATTTTAAACCTATCTGACTACAAGTTTGAGCAATTTTATTATTTCTTCAATTTCATTGGAGCCTTTGGTATGAGCTGGACAGTGTACTACAGCGATTTCCCTTGGAAGCTTAATAGCTTCCAACAGCATTCGGATTTCAGTTCCATTAGAAATATTCTTTTCCGCCGAGGTAAGGAACTCTCGTTCTTTCCATAGCATAGCTGTTGCATGACACACTCCAAAAGCATATTTAGAATCAGTATAAATAGTTACTCGCTGATTACGTCCCCACCAGGCTGCTCTTGCTAATTCAGTTAATTCAGCCCCTTGGGCACTCACCGAGGGTTGTAGAGGTTCTGTTTCAAGTACCTCTAAGTTTCTCACCACTGCATAGCCCATGTGTCATTTTCCATTCACGTAGTATGAAGATCCATTGGTGAAAAGGGTTAGATCCAAGTTCTCTAGAGGTTGATCTCGCAGATCTTCCCGTAGTCGGCTGGAGTGAAACACCACCTCAGCACAATCATGATGCGGCTCACCATCGGAGGGAATAGGCAGTAAAGTTGCTGGATTCAAAACATTACATCTCTTTAAAGTAATATTATCCGCATTTAAAATCGTTAATTCATAACAACGTGCTCTTTGGGGGACAATATTTGTGTAGCATGTTGTTTAAGAATCAGTTCTACTTCATGCGGGACACACATGGTTGGGTGACCCAGAACCAATGGTCTGCTCCTTTTTATGATAGTTGCTGTTGCTGCTATCGCTTTAACACAGGAATTACTCCCTGCTGCTACAGGATCCAGTTGAGTTGAGTAATAAGCCACAGGGCAGCGATGTGGATCTAGCTTTTGAGTAAGGACTCCGCTGGCTACTCCTTTGTTCGCATGCACAAATAGTTCAAAGGACTTGGAGTAATCCGGCAATCCCGGTGCCGGAGCAGAAGCTAAAGCTCCTTTTATAGCTTGGAAAGTCTTTTCTTTCTCTGGACCCCAACGTATAGGCTCCACTTCCTCTGCCTTGGTAGCTTCTGTCAGTGGCTTACTTAACTCCCCTAGCCCTGGTATCCAGGGTCTGCAGTATCCTACTGTGCCTAAAAATCCTCGCAGTTGTTTCTTTGTTACCGGTCAATGTATTTCTACCATGGCCTGGACCCATTCTGGGTCTACTAATCTTTGTCCTTCTGTTAATATGAATCCTAAATATTTTACTTCCTGCTGACACAGCTGAAGCTTAGAAAGAGATGCACGGTGACCTTTTTCTGCTAAAGCAGTACATAGACAAATAGTATCTTTCAAGCAATCTTCGTATGTCTTGCTGGCAAGTAACAAATCATTTACATATTGTACAAGTCTAGAACCTCCAGGCAATATAATACCTTTCAGATTTTCTCCTTGCCACCCTGGCATGTGATCCTTAAAATAGTTGCAGATGTCAGAGGCGGCTTGGTCCACAAACACACTTGCTGTCAATTCATTATTAAAATTCTGGAGAGTCATTCCCCCGTACGTCAACAAAGCCTGTTGCAATCTTCCCCAGTACTCGCTGGGGTGTTCCTCTGGCCTCTGTCTACATTCCTGTACTTTAGTCCAATTTACTCTTATCTCCCCGCAAGCTCTAATGGCATCTATCAGATTTCTAACCACTGGTCGGCAATTATCTCTATCTGTTTGATTATTACAATCCCAACCAGGATCAACCTGAGGCCAGGCAGTCTGACAGCAGTGGGATAGCTATGACGTAGTCGCCATCACAGAAACATGGTGGGGTGACTCTCACGATTGGAGTGCTGCAATGGATGGCTATAGACTCTTCAGAAGGGACAGGCGAGGAAGGAGAGGCGGTGGGGTGGCTCTGTATGTTAGGGAGTGTTTCGATTGTCTAGAGCTCAACGATTGTGATGATGATACGGTCGAGTGTTTATGGGTAAGGATGAGGGGGAAGGCCAACGAGGCAGATATCCTGCTGGGAGTCTGTTATAGACCACCCAACCAGGATGAAGGGGCGGATGAAGCGTTCTACAAGCGGCTGGCAGAAGTCTCTCAATCGCTAGCCCTTGTTCTCGTGGGGGACTTCAACTTCCCGGACGTCTGCTGGAAATACAACACGGCAGAGAGGAAGCAGTCTAGGAGGTTCCTGGAGTGTGTGGAAGACAACTTCCTGACACAGCTGGTGAGGGAGCCTACCAGGGGAGGTGCCTCGCTCGACCTGCTGTTTACAAACAGAGAAGGACTGGTGGGAGATGTGGTGGTCGGAGGCCGTCTTGGGCTTAGCGACCATGAAATGGTAGAATTCTCCATTCTTGGTGAAGTAAGGAGGGGGGCCAGCAAAACCGCAACCATGGACTTTGGCCTGTTCAGGACGCTGGTTGAGAGAGTCCCTTGGGAGACGGTCCTGAAGGGCAAAGGGGTCCAGGAAGGCTGGACAATCTTCAAGAAGGAAGTCTTAAAGGCGCAGGAGCAGGCTGTCCCCGTACACCATAAGAAGAACGGGCGGGGAAGACGACCGGCCTGGCTGAATGGGGAGCTCTTGCTGGGACTCAGGAAAAAAAGGAGAGTTTACCGCTTGTGGAAGAAGGGGCAGGCGACTCAAGAAGAGTACAGGGATCTCGTTAGGTCGTGCAGAGAGGAAATGAGAAAGGCAAAAGCCCAGCTAGAACGCAATCTGGCCGCTGTCGTTAGAGACAACAAAAAAAGTTTTTACAAATATATTAATGACAAGAAGAGAGCCAAGGAGAATCTCCATCCTTTATTGGATGCGGGGGGGAACATTGTCACCGAGGATGAGGAAAAGGCTGAGGTACTTAATGCCTTCTTTGCCTCAGTCTTTAATAGTCAGACAGGTTATCCTCAGGGTATTCAGCCCCCTGAGCTGGAAGACAGGGACGGCGAGCAGGATGAACCCCCCATAATCCAAGAGGAAGCAGTCAACGACCTGCTACGCCACCTGGATGCTCACAAGTCTATGGGGCCGGATGGGATCCACCCGAGAGTGCTGAGGGAGCTGGCGGAGGAGCGCGCCAAGCCACTCTCCATCATTTATCAGCAGTCCTGGTTAACGGGGGAGGTCCCGGACGACTGGAGGCTTGCCAATGTGACGCCCATCTACAAGAAGGGCCGGAAGGAGGATCCGGGGAACTCCAGGCCTGTCAGCCTGACCTCGGTGCCGGGGAAGATTATGGAGCAGTTCCTCTTGAGGGCGCTCACAAGGCATGAGCGGGACAAGCAGGGGATCAGGCCCAGCCAGCACGGGTTCATGAGAGGCAGGTCCTGCTTGACCAACCTGATCTCCTTCTATGACCAGGTGACCCGCCTAGTGGATGAGGGAAAGGCTGTGGATGTGGTCTACCTGGACTTCAGCAAGGCCTTTGACACTGTCTCCCACAGCATTCGCCTAGAGAAGCTAATCCAGTTGGCGGCCGGTCACGAGCGGTGTTCCCCAGGGCTCAGTTTTGGGGCCGGTCACGTTCAATATCTGTATCGATGGTCTGGATGAGGGGATCGAGTGCACCCTCAGTAAGTTTGCAGGCGACACCAAGTTGGGCGGGAGTGTTGATCTGCTCGAGGGTAGGAAGGCTCTGCAGAGGGACCTGGACAGGCTGGATCGATGGGCCGAGGCCAACTGTATGAGGTTCAACAAGGCCAAGTGCCGGGTCCTGCACTTTGGCCACAACAACCCCATGCAGCGCTACAGGCTTGGGGAAGAGTGGCTGGAAAGCTGCCTGTCGGAAAAGGACCTGGGGGTGCTGGTCGACAGCTGGCTGAACATGAGCCGGCAGTGTGCCCAGGCGGCCAAGAAGGCCAATGGCATCTTGGCCTGTATCAGCAACAGTGTGGCCAGCAGGAGTAGGGATGTGATCGTGCCTCTGTACTCGGCACTGGTGAGGCCGCACCTCGACTACTGTGTTCAGTTTTGGGCCCCTCACTACAAGAAGGACGTCGAGGTGCTGGAGCGTGTCCAGAGAAGGGCAACGAGGCTGGTGAGGGGTCTGGAGAACAAGTCTTATGAGGAGCGGCTGAGGGGACTGCGACTGTTTAGCCTGGAGAAAAGGAGGCTGAGGGGAGACCTCATCGCGCTCTACAACTACCTGAAAGGAGGTTGTAGCGAGGTGGGTGTCGGTCTCTTCTCCCAAGTAAGTAGCGATAGGACGAGAGGAAATGGCCTCAAGTTGCGCCAGGGGAGGTTTAGATTGGACGTGAGGAAAAATTTCTTTCCTGAAAGAGTGGTGAAACATTGGAACAGGCTGCCCAGGGAAGTGGTTGAGTCCCCATCCCTGGAAGTATTTAAAAGACGTGTAGATGAGGCGCTTAGGGACATGGTTTAGTGGGCATGGTGGTGTTGGGTCGACGGTTAGACTCAATGATCTTAGAGGTCTTTTCCAACCTTAATGATTCTATGATTAATTATTCTATGATGTTGTGGGGGGACCGTGTCAAAGGCCTTACAGAGGTCCAGATAGATGACATCTGTGGGTCTGATGTGCCAGGCCACCGAATCCACACAGTCCAGTAAACCCGATTGTCCCTTTCCTCCCCCTGGCTGGAGGCAGGGCCCCTCTAGTCCTGGTCAGAGTATTTGTTACTTCTAAATCGAATCAAAAGTCACTTTATTAATAACAGAAGTAGGATCAGCCCTTCTACCCTGTCTGGGGAACTGCCCGCTGGAAACTGGAGCAGCAATTTTCCTGGAAGAACCCCCTTTTGTGATTGTTTTTCCTTGCAACTCACGTACCCGTGCCCCTAGGGCTGAGGTAGTTTTTCCATCCCACTTCCTCATGTCCTCTCTGTGGTCACGCAGGTAAAACCACAGGGTGGCCCGTGGTGTGTACTCCCTATATCCTCCCTCTTGAGCAGAGGATCACTTACTCCTAATAGCTGAGGTACTGGTCCGTACAGGTGGGGAGTAGGACCTATCCTCTCTGAGTTGCTGGAATTCCTGGGACAATTTCTCAGCTAACATGTCTGGCTGTTTCTCTACAGCTGAGACGCAGGCCCGTAGTGAGGAAGAAAGACTTTCTTCGTATTGCTGGATTTGGCCAGCCAATTCATCCACTGTTTGTTCCTCTCCATCTTTCCAGGTCATCACTGCCAATGAGTTGGCATATGACGATGGTGCGCTCCTTATAAACTTCCGCCACATGGGTCGTGTGCACTTGACTTCATCTGGATCTTTGGATAACTGCTCATTGCTCAGGTCATCATAAATCACCTCCAGCACGGCTAATTCCCTCAGGTACTGGATACCTCTCTCCATGGTGGTCCACTTTCCTGGGTGACATATGACATCTTCCTTGAAGGGATACCTTTCCTTCACCCCTGACAGGAGTCCCCTCCAGAGGCTGAGGGCTTGTGTCCCTTTTCCAATTGCTTTGTCAATGCCCCCTTCCCTGGAAAGGGATCCCAGCTGCTTGGCTTCCCTACCCTCTAATTCCAGGCTACTCGCCCTGTTATCCCAGCATCGGAGCAGCCAGGTGACAACGTGCTCACCTGGACGATGACTTAAATCTTTTTGCATATCTCGCAGCTCACTCAGGGGTAGGGATCAGGTGGTTACCATCTCATTTATGGGTTCTGCCTCTTCCTGCTCCTGTTCTCGTCATGGCCCTGGTTCATCTTCATCCCTTACTAAACGAGCTGATTTTCTTGTGTATTTCTTCCTGTGTATAGGGGTGACTGATACCGGCATGTGTTGGTTCTCTGGTTCAGCCGCAGTGCCTGTCGCCAGGGTTTGAGTAGCTGCAGTGCCTGTCATGGGGGCTGGAGTAGTTGCAGTGCCTGTTGCCGGGGTTGGAGTAGCCGCAGTGCCTGTCGCCGAGGTTTGAGTAGCCGCAGTGCCTGTCGTGGGGGTTGGAGTAGTTGTGGTGCCTGTTGCTGGGCTTTGAGTAGCTGCGGTGCCTATCGGGGGGTTGGAGTAGCCGCAGTGCCTGTTGCAGGGGTTGATCTCTGGGTGGTATTCTTAAATAGTTTTTTAACCTTAAACGAGACGTGAACCACATTCAGGAGACAGAGCAATAGCACCATGCTGGTTTGAACATTCCAAGGATATTCAAAATTCTCAAGAGTTGTTGTAACTAGCCTGAAGGAGAAAGGGAAGGTGAAGGAGTGGGGGAAAGTGTCCCCCTCTGCCTCCCCCATAGATTGGTTCCCCGAGGAGAAAAGGTAAAGGTGTAATTATTAATACTTTCCGAAAAGTGACTCCCGAGGTACGGAGATGACAGCTATGCCGAGTACAAATGCAGAAGTACAAATACAAAAATTAGTCTCACGACGAAAAATTTTATCACATCATAAACCAGTAGTGTTACACAGTGCAGCAAAATGCTATCCTTGATCCAGCTCCCAGAGGTGATAGACAGCACGACAAGGAACATATACAGCAAGTAAGGTGTTACATAACACAACTTTGAGAGCAAGCATGACAACTTTGAGAGTAAATTAATCAACATTGTGACCAGCGACTGTTAAACCAATATGATGAACGCTTATAACAAATTTGCCTTAACACGCTCTGGTCAGATCTGTCGTTACCTCAACCCTTTGTTCCCTATGTTGGGTGCCAAAAGGACTGTTGTGGTTTAACCCGGCAGGCAGCTAAACCCTACACAGCCGTTCGCTCACTCCCCCCACACCCCAGTGGGATGGGGGAGAGAACTGAGAAAAAAAAAAAAGAGTAAAATTCATGGGTTGAGATGAAGACAGTTTAATAGGACAGAAAAGGAAAGAAAAAAAATGATAAAAGAATATACAAAGCAAGTGATGCACAGTGCAATTGCTCACCACCTGCTGACCGATGCCCAGCCAGTTCCCGAGCAGCGGCCCCCCTGGCCAGCTTTCCCCAGTTTATGTACTGAGCATGACGTCACATGGTATGGAATGTCCCTTTGGCCAGTTTGGGTCAGCTGTCCTGGCTGTGCCCCCTCCCAGCTTCTTGTGCACCTCCAGCCTTCTCAGTCGGTAGAGCATGGGAAGCTGAAAAGTCCTTGGCTAGTGTAAGCATTACCTAGCAACAACTAAAACATCGGTGCATCAACATTATTCTCATGCTAAATCCAACACACAGCCCTGTACCAGCTACTAGGAAGAAAATTAACTCTATCCCAGCCAAAACCAGGACACCTAGACAGGATGTATTTTGTTCTTTTTCTTACAGATTGCGTCATTTGACATCCTGCTACTGTGAAGAAGAAATCCCAATTTCCCATGCCTCTTGGTTCACTAAATTTACAGGACAAATGGGACAACCTGGCTCATAGAAGCTCACTACTTTAATATTGGTAGGAGGAAAACCCCACACTTCCCCCAGTATGGGATCCTTCTTTGAGACAATATGTCCTGGTTTCGGCAGGGATAGAGTTAATTTCCTTCCTAGTAGCTGGTACAGTGCTGTGTGTTGGATTTAGGGTGAGAACAATGTTGATAACACACCGATGTTTTAGTTGTTGCTAGGTAATGCTTACACTAGTCAAGGACTTTTCAGCTTCCCATGCTCTACCGACTGAGAAGGCTGGAGGTGCACAAGAAGCTGGGAGGGGGCACAGCCAGGACAGCTGACCCCAACTGGCCAAAGGGCTATTCCATACCATGTGACGTCATGCTCAGTATATAAAGCTGGGGAAAGAAGAAGGAAGGGGGGGGTGTTCGGAGTGATGGCGTTTGTCTTCCCAAGTAACCGTTACGCGTGATGGAGCCCTGCTTTCCTGGAGATGGCTGAACACCTGCCTGCCGACGGGAAGGAGTGAATGAATTCCTTGTTTTGCTTTGCTTGCGTGCGCAGCTTTCGCTTTCCCTATTAAACTGTCTTTATCTCAACCCACGAGTTTTCTCACTTTTACTCTTCTGATTCTCTCCCCCATCCCACTGTGGGGGGAGTGAGCGAGCGGCTGTGTGGTGCTTAGTTACCGGCTGATGTTAAACCACGACACAATATTATACCTCCATACCTCAAGGGTAGAACGTCACAGTTAATTGTGGGATTGTAAACAATATAATGGGGGACACCCCTGTATCAGTTAATGGACAACCCATCAGCAGACCAGCAATCAGTGTGTCATGTGCCTACTTGAACCCTTTTTGTAGTTTGACTCTTGTACTTTCTCACTTGTTGCCATTGTGTGCCTTTGGGCTAAGGCTCCAATCACTCTCTCTTTTAAGTTTAATGTTATTCCCTTGCCTCTGAGTTCCTCTTCTACTTCTCTTCCCAAACTCGCCACAACCATCCCTCATCCCTCCAACTATCCTTCCCAATTCACTCTTGTCTTCATCCCCTATCGTTACCAAAGTAGATCCCTATGTGATTTGGCAAAATTCATATGCAACAACTACTTTTGGATCATAACTGGTCCTTAAAATGGGTAGAGTTAACACACAAGTTAGGTCTTATTGCCCACCAGGCCAGATCATTCCTCAGTCTCAAATTACCATTGCTGAGCAGTTACAATTTGAATTTCCCCTTCACATGCTGGAACAATTGAGCAAGAAAGAGGGAATGGCAAAAGAAAAGGAACCACAACGCAGTGACCCCAGTCTCCTGTGCTGCCTGAAGTCACTGAAGGGACCAAGTGTAATGTGTCAACAACAAGAGGAATGGAGACCAGGAAGAGGGGAGGAGAGGTGTCTGGAGAGGAGCTGAGTTGTGTTTTCTCTAAGTGTTTATGTATTTATTCAGTTTTATTTCCCAATTTCAGAATCAGTAATTAAATGTTTGTTCATTGGCAATAACTTCATCAAAATTCCCTGACTCAAAACTCTTTTTTTTGGCCTGCAACACACATGAGATCTCATATTTGTGTAGTTCTGTCCATTAAGATAATGTGAACAAGGAAAAGTTAGATTCTGCAAGACAAATCAAAACTCAGAGAAGAGTAGATACACATACAAAGACATACTGTATGTGACCATAAATTAACAAGATGTAGTGTTACCCTGATTTTATTTTCACTACATATCTTTTTAAGGAGATTTTGTATGAAAGTAAAATGAAACTACTTGTGTTGCGATTAGTTTTCAATCTGTTGTGTAGTTACCAATTTAATATCTATGAGTGGTTTGTCATGGACCAGCAGAAGGCAAGTAGTTGATAAAGCCATGAGAACTCCTTTTTCTACTTTGGTTCTGAGAACTTCAACTCTCTGAAGAGGAATTCAGCTGGGAAAGGAAAATGCTTCTCCCTTGCAGGAGAGCAGTACTGTCAAGCCACAGACACACAGATAACTTGTCATGTAGCCGCTAACACAAACATGGTCAAGCACATTCTCATGTACTTTCAGTGCTTACAACCAAGACCAACACCAGCAAAACACTTACTTGTGAAGTTACTTGTAAAGTAACTTGTAAAGTTACTTGTAAAAACACTCTACAAGAGAGGCTTCAACAGCCATTATTATGACAGGTCTTTATTATGATTCTTTTTAAAGGCACTGTAATTTGGTTTTAAATTGTGTGATTAGGATTACGCTGTCCATGCTCAGTTATTTGCTGCTATATTCCCAGCAGGAGCATTCGTCTACTTGATGAAAGGCTTGGAGGAGAATCATAGAATCATAGAATCATTGAGGTTGGAAAAGACCTCTAAGATCATCGAGTCCAACCGTCGACCCAACACCACCACCCACTAAGCCATGTCCCTAAGTGCCTCATCTACTCGTCTTTTAAATACCTCCAGGGATGGGGACTCAACCACTTCCCTGGGCAGCCTGTTCCAATGTTTCACCACTCTTTCAGGAAAGAAATTTTTCCTCATGTCCAATCTAAACCTCCCCTGACGCAACTTGAGGCCATTTCCTCTCGTCCTATCGCTTGTTACTTGGGAGAAGAGACTGACACCCACCTCACTACAACCTCCTTTCAGGTAGTTGTAGAGCGCGATGAGGTCTCCCCTCAGCCTCCTTTTCTCCAGGCTAAACAGTCCCAGTTCCCTCAGCCGCTCCTCATAAGACTTGTTCTCCAGACCCCTCACCAGCCTCGTTGCCCTTCTCTGGACACGCTCCAGCACCGCGACGTCCTTCTTGTAGTGAGGGGCCCAAAACTGAACACAGTAGTCGAGGTGGGGCCTCACCAGGGCCGAGTACAGGGGCACGATCACTTCCCTACTCCTGCTGGCCACACTATTGCTGATACAGGCCAGGATGCCTTTGGCCTTCTTGGCCGCCTGGGCACACTGCCGGCTCATATTCAGCCGTCTGTCAACCAGCACCCCCAGGTCCTTTTCCGCCAGGCAGCTTTCCAGCCACTCTTCCCCAAGCCTGTAGCGCTGCATGGGGCTGTTGTGGCCAAAGTGCAGGACCCGGCACTTGGCCTTGTTGAACCTCATACAGTTGGCCTCGGCCCATCGATCCAGCCTGTCCAGGTCCCTCTGCAGAGCCTTCCTACCCTCGAGCAGATCAACACGCCCGCCCAACTTGGTGTCGCCTGCAAACTTACTGAGGGTGCACTCGATCCCCTCGTCCAGATCATTGATAAAGATATTGAACAAGACCGGCCCCAAAACTGAGCCCTGGGGAACACCGCTCGTGACCGGCCGCCAACTGGATTGAACTCCATTCACCACAACTCTCTGGGCCCGGCCGTCCAGCCAGTTTTTGACCCAGCGCAGAGTACACCTGTCTAAGCCGTGAGCCGCCAGCTTCTCTAGGAGAATGCTGTGGGAGACGGTGTCAAAGGCCTTCCTGAAGTCCAGGTAGACCACACTCACAGCCTTTCCCTCATCCACTAGGCGGGTCACCTGGTCATAGAAGGAGATCAGGTTGGTCAAGCAGGACCTGCCTCTCATGAACCCGTGCTGGCTGGGCCTGATCCCCTGCTTGTCCCGCTCATGCCTTGTGAGCGCCCTCAAGAGGAACCGCTCCATAATCTTCCCCGGCACCGAGGTCAGGCTGACAGGCCTGGAGTTCCCCGGATCCTCCTTCCGGCCCTTCTTGTAGATGGGCGCCACATTGGCAAGCCTCCAGTCGCCCGGGACGTCCCCCGTTAACCAGGACTGCTGATAAACGATGGAGAGAGGCTTGGCGAGCACCTCCGCCAGAAGTTACACATCTGTAAGTTTCATTGCATTCTCAGTTTTAGAGAAATCAACTTTAAATTCAATGACATCCCCTCCATTAATGAAAGTGAGAGAACCCCTTATTGGTCAGTCCCACTGGAAATCAAAGGCTATGATCCCAATTCACACCTCTGTACTGTATTAAATGCTTCTAAAGAAAAATAGTGTATTTGACTGTCGCAGGTGAATTATTAAGAGAAGTCATCGTTGTGGGGTTAACTAACAGGGTTTTATTAATGATTAAACGATGATCAAATGATAATTAATCGATGATTGAATGAAAATTAAATGGTAATCAAATGGTGATTAAGCAATAATTGAATGGTAATTATACAGTGATTTGTCAATGATTTAAATGATGATTTAAACAATAATTTAGACGGTGATTAGAAGGCCGTCAAACACTCTACTACTTACTATGCTTCTAATACTTAAGCTATAGCTGGATATATAAATGTCGCTAGCATACAATATACCTTTAGGCTTAATGTAAAATGTCACTTACCTCGTTATAGATATCAGATGCCGGGTAAGGGGTCTCTCAACCTCGAGGAGTAACCTTGAGAGGCATCCCTGCTCAAGGGGGAGATCATCGCCATGCAGCCTGCTGCTGTACAGGAGAGCTCAATGGGCTCAGGGGGGCTACAGATATTTATAGTGTAAAGTGATTGACTCCTAGTCAAACCCCCCCTTTGGTGTATGTGCAGGTGTGCAGCTGTAGCAGTTTTAGTTTTGTCTAGTCCCAGCTCAAGCTGGTACTGTTAGCTCCTGATAAGACGTGGCCTAGATTCCTTAGTTCCCGAGAAGATATGGCCTAGCACAATTTCTCACGGTTTGCACAGCAGGGCTGATTTCAGTCAGGCCTACTTGTCGGTGATGCCTGAACCAAAGTACTGTTCACTCAGTCAGAGTGGGGGCATCTGTGATATTGATCAAAGCAAGTGTCTGTGCATGACTGACAAACACCTTGTATAAAACAAATTTACAAACACATTAAGGTTGACTCTTGTCGTGGTTTAATTTCAGTCGGCAACTAAGTACCACGCAGCCGCTCGCTCACTCCCCCCTCCCCCGGTGGGATGGGGGAGAGAATTGGAAGAGCACAAGTGAGAAAAACTCGTGGGTTGGGATAAAAACAGTTTAATAATTGAAATAAAATGATAATAATAATATGATAATAATAATAATAATACACAAAGCAAGTGATGCACAGTACAATTGCTCACCACCCGCCAACCGATGCCCAGCCAGTCCCCGAGCAGCGGCCCCCCCGGCCAGCTTTCCCCAGTTTATGTACTGAGCATGACGTCACATGGTATGGAATGTCCCTTTGGCCAGTTTGGGTCAGCTGTCCTGGCTGTGCCCCCTCCCAGCTTCTTGTGCACCTCCAGCCTTCTCAGTCGGTAGAGCATGGGAAGCTGAAAAGTCCTTGGCTAGTGTAAGCATTACCTAGCAACAACTAAAACATCGGTGCGTTATCAACTTTGTTCTCATCCTAAATCCAAAACACTGTACCAGCTACTAGAAAGGAAATTAACTCTATCCCTGCCGAAACCAGGACAACTCTAGAAGAGTGGAGGAATTAGTCAAATCACACAGAACAGAAAGAAAAAAGTAGCAGATTCAAGATTCTGAAGATGTGCCCAATCACTGTAGACCACGCAAAAGCTTTACATCTATGCTCAAACAATTAATTTTTGCCTTCTGCACTTGAGTATCAGGCCAATTGATTAATGTAGGAATGAAAGCGATTATGCATTACTTGGTACTTATTTGGGGGGGAAAAAAACAACCACTATAGAACAAAATCCTTCAAAGCTCACCATTTTCTAGTTCAAGTATTGAATAGCACTGAGTATGAACACTTATCTGACAGAGACTGTAAACAGCTTGTAAATACACCAGAATTACTGCAGAGAACTGAGCACCTAAGATAATGCCTCCACCCTGCCTTTCTTATTGCTTGCCCTGATACCAACCACCTTAGTGCTTATGTAAGTAATGTTATTTGCATAACAAACTTATCAAACAAAAGATAAGGCTACTACATTTCCAGGTTGTACATGTCCCCAACTTAAGTTTCTTGCAAAGTCCCACCTAATTCAGCTCTAAAATGCTATTTGAAAGTGTGGGAGCCAGACACTGCCTTCACATTTTAGAGATTAAAAAGCAATCAGATTCAACTGACATAGAGCAGTTGTTACTGAATCACAGGAGACGGGCACTTGGTTTATCCACAATCAACATCAAAAAAGGTTTTAGCATCATTGCTGACCCACAGGTCCAATCAGTGCAAGCTCAGCTGCCCAAGGAGTTACAAGCTAAAACAAAATAACAGGATAAACACCCTCCGTAATTTGTGTGCACGGTGTCCAAAGTTTATGTACTTTGCAATACTGAAGTGGAAACTCTGCCTCAGGACAGATTGCCTCTGATTGGTCTCAATTTTTTACCAGCTGGGACCAGTGTTGGGGCTATTAATGTTTTTTTCAGACACACTAGGAAAAGAATCAGTCTCTTCAAAAATTGTTCATGAAATTTCTCTACTGGCTGTTTGCAGCTACTGTAATAATACACCAGACAATACATTTAAAAAACATATTTCAATTGTTTGTCAACCCCATTCTTTCAAACTGTGATAACCTAGTCAGTTTGATAGACAAATCTGCATGCTCTAGACTATTTTGAAAGCTCAGTGTTTCACGTGCCCAGAGTTAAGTCATTTTTCTTGTGCCATACTACCAAGATCTTATCAAACTGCTCACTAAAGAGGTGCATTTCTGCCACATCCACAAATTCTGTTTCACATTTCTGCAATTTAATTACTTTAACAAACAGAGGTAACCAATTCTGTAATTTTTTGACCTATTTGTTATTGTCATATAAATGACAGAGGGAAGAAGCAAACATACTATCATGAAGTAAAGATTCAAACCAAATTAAAGGACAAATTAAAAGAGTACATACATTATTCCACACCAATCCTCTATCAGTCATAGCTAATAAGACTTATGACGCTAAATCAGTTACTATTAGTTAGAGTACTGTATTGCTTTATATAGGAACATATGAAAGCTGTTCTGAATTAAAGAGTTTCCTCTTTCCCCATGGTGAGCTTCTCTCATTAAAGAAAAATGGTTTTAAGTCTTGCAGATAAAACAACACATGAAAATCCTCAGGCCTGCAGAGCACAAAATTGCTGAAATACAGCCAGTATGTGATGGTCCAGTTCAGCTGTAAACAGGAGGTTCTCCAGGGTCACCATGTACTGCTGAATTATCTGGTGATGCTGCAGATAAAAAGATAAACCTTTGTTGTTTTCATTCATCTTCATACACAAGAACAGGCAGAAGAGTCAAGACATATTGTATCACAGATCAAACGTTTTCACCAGAACTAACAAGCACATCTAATTTACACAACACATTAATCACTGTCGACTGCAAGAATGGAGCATACATTGAAATCCTGTTTTGAGAAGTACTGTGTTCCCTGTAGCTACACAGTTCTAATCCTGATTCTGAATAGTGTGTAGAGGCAACTGCACAGATATGCTAGGACTCAGGACATTTGCTTTAGCATTAAGTCATTTTTATGATCAAGGTAGAGACTAACCCATAGAGGGAATTATGCCATTAATCGCATGCAGTTTCCCATCCTCTAACACAATTTATGTTCATGTAAACACAAATAATTTTCTATTACTCTGGCTGTTGCTTTCAGGCAGTTACTTAACTGTCTTTTTACATCTGTTGCCAGATTTAATATAGAGCCAAGAGTTCCAAACTATATTTTTAAATAGCTATTCATTATAATCAGATACATAAATTTAAAACATTTTCATCCACTTGTTAGGCACTTATTTTGGTATACTTGTTCTCTCAAAACTCTACCCTTACTATAACATATGGTAAGAAAAACTCAGCTACATTTACAACCACATCTCAATATTGTTTTGCACTATATTCACAGTGCAAGAAAAAAATCAAGGAGCTCACCCTCCAGTCATTTAGCAAGTCTATAGCAAAGATGGGGTCAAAACCAGAGACAGACACAGCCAAAACTCACACTAGTCCCTGAAAAAGACTGGTGATGCCAGCTATGTCTGTTCTAATGGAGCTGGTAAAAATAAGCGACCAAGCTCAGCTCTCAAATCATGTAAGCTTTTCTTTCCAGCAGCTGCCCAAAGCCTTCCAAACCAAGAAGTGAAACTTACCTGTAGGAAGATTTGCTGCAACCTCTCTATACAGCTTTTGTACCAAGGTGTAAATACATCAATCCCACCAGTTTCACAGCGCACTAAGTGTTCAGTTAACAACATAATGAAACGCTGTAGAAGAACACAAATAGAATGTTGGTTCAAAAAACTTTCCAGATGAAAATAGGTTACTAGCCTCAGATGAGAAAATCCATGGGACATTTGACAGACAGAAGCTTTGAACAGCAATGTCAGAATGAATATTTCACTTAGGAGACACTAAATAGAGTAACTACTCATATTCAAAATACCTTTTGTTTGTTTTGGAAGTTGCATGCTATCAAAAGAACTCGTTTTCTCAGGCTCTTGATGCTGAAACAATTCTTGTTTAGGGGAGTTAGGCAGTTCTTCGATTCTTATCCAGAATAAGCCCATCTACCCCTTCCCATGTACTCACCCCAAGAAAATGATTAAGATACAAATGATGCTGCAAAGACACCACCCATCATTACCTGGAATATAACAAGGAAGAGATTCTTCTGTTCACTCTGGGCTGATTCTACTCTCTCCTGCAAGCGTTCTATTTGCTCTTCTAGAGGTCCATCTTCCCTATCACTACTTCGGTCATCGTCATCATCATCTTCATCACTTTCTCGCTGTAAGTAAAAACAAAACACAACTAACTGGAGATGTGACTACCTGTGGATTCTGCTAGTATCCATTGGAATGATAAACAGGCCTCTTGATTGACCAAACACAAAGTCTGCAGAAAAACTGAAGCTGCTCTGTAGCCTTTCAAGTGCTATATGTTGGCTCTGTATGTTAGGGAGTGTTTCGATTGTCTAGAGCTCAACGATTGTGATGATGATACGGTCGAGTGTTTATGGGTAAGGATGAGGGGGAAGGCCAACGAGGCAGATATCCTGCTGGGAGTCTGTTATAGACCACCCAACCAGGATGAAGGGGCGGATGAAGCGTTCTACAAGCGGCTGGCAGAAGTCTCTCAATCGCTAGCCCTTGTTCTCGTGGGGGACTTCAACTTCCCGGACGTCTGCTGGAAATACAACACGGCAGAGAGGAAGCAGTCTAGGAGGTTCCTGGAGTGTGTGGAAGACAACTTCCTGAGACAGCTGGTAAGTGAGCCTACCAGGGGAGGTGCCTCGCTCGACCTGCTGTTTACTAACAGAGAAGGACTGGTGGGAGATGTGGTGGTCGGAGGCCGTCTTGGGCTTAGCGACCATGAAATGGTAGAATTCTCCATTCTTGGTGAAGTAAGGAGGGGGGCCAGCAAAACCGCAACCATGGACTTCCGGAGGGCGGACTTTGGCCTGTTCAGGACGCTGGTTGAGAGAGTCCCTTGGGAGACGGTCCTGAAGGGCAAAGGGGTCCAGGAAGGCTGGACAATCTTCAAGAAGGAAGTCTTAAAGGCGCAGGAGCAGGCTGTCCCCGTACACCATAAGAAGAACGGGCGGGGAAGACGACCGGCCTGGCTGAATGGGGAGCTCTTGCTGGGACTCAGGAAAAAAAGGAGAGTTTACCGCTTGTGGAAGAAGGGGCAGGCGACTCAAGAAGAGTACAGGGATCTCGTTAGGTCGTGCAGAGAGGAAATGAGAAAGGCAAAAGCCCAGCTAGAACGCAATCTGGCCGCTGTCGTTAGAGACAACAAAAAAAGTTTTTACAAATATATTAATGACAAGAAGAGAGCCAAGGAGAATCTCCATCCTTTATTGGATGCGGGGGGGAACATTGTCACCGAGGATGAGGAAAAGGCTGAGGTACTTAATGCTTTCTTTGCCTCAGTCTTTAATAGTCAGACAGGTTATCCTCAGGGTATTCAGCCCCCTGAGCTGGAAGACAGGGATGGCGAGCAGGATGAACCCCCCGTAATCCAAGAGGAAGCAGTCAACGACCTGCTACGCCACCTGGATGCTCACAAGTCTATGGGGCCGGATGGGATCCACCCGAGAGTGCTGAGGGAGCTGGCGGAGGAGCGCGCCAAGCCACTCTCCATCGTTTATCAGCAGTCCTGGTTAACGGGGGAGGTCCCGGGCGACTGGAGGCTTGCCAATGTGACGCCCATCTACAAGAAGGGCCGGAAGGAGGATCCGGGGAACTCCAGGCCTGTCAGCCTGACCTCGGTGCCAGGGAAGATTATGGAGCGGTTCCTCTTGAGGGCGCTCACAAGGCATGAGCGGGACAAGCAGGGGATCAGGCCCAGCCAGCACGGGTTCATGAGAGGCAGGTCCTGCTTGACCAACCTGATCTCCTTCTATGACCAGGTGACCCGCCTAGTGGATGAGGGAAAGGCTGTGGATGTGGTCTACCTGGACTTCAGCAAGGCCTTTGACACTGTCTCCCACAGCATTCGCCTAGAGAAGCTAATCCAGTTGGCGGCCGGTCACGAGCGGTGTTCCCCAGGGCTCAGTTTTGGGGCCGGTCACGTTCAATATCTGTATCGATGGTCTGGATGAGGGGATTGAGTGCACCCTCAGTAAGTTTGCAGGCGACACCAAGTTGGGCGGGAGTGTTGATCTGCTCGAGGGTAGGAAGGCTCTGCAGAGGGACCTGGACAGGCTGGATCGATGGGCCGAGGCCAACTGTATGAGGTTCAACAAGGCCAAGTGCCGGGTCCTGCACTTGGGCCACAACAACCCCATGCAGCGCTACAGGCTTGGGGAAGAGTGGCTGGAAAGCTGCCTGTCGGAAAAGGACCTGGGGGTGCTGGTCGACAGCTGGCTGAACATGAGCCGGCAGTGTGCCCAGGCGGCCAAGAAGGCCAATGGCATCCTTGCCTGTTTCAGAAATAGTGTGGCCAGCAGGAGTAGGGAAGTGATCGTGCCCCTGTACTCGGCCCTGGTGAGGCCCCACCTCGACTACTGTGTTCAGTTTTGGGCCCCTCACTACAAGAAGGACGTCGAGGTGCTGGAGCGTGTCCAGAGAAGGGCAACGAGGCTGGTGAGGGGTCTGGAGAACAAGTCTCATGAGGAGCGGCTGAGGGAACTGGGGTTGTTTAGCCTAGAGAAAAGGAGGCTGAGGGGAGACCTCATCGCTCTCTACAGCTACCTGAAAGGAGGCTGTAGCGAGGTGGGTGTTGGTCTCTTCTCCCAAGTAAGTAGTGATAGGACGAGAGGAAATGGCCTCAAGTTGCGCCAGGGGAGGTTTAGATTGGACATGAGGAAAAATTTCTTTACTGAAAGAGTGGTTAAACATTGGAACAGGCTGCCCAGGGAAGTGGTTGAGTCCCCATCCCTGGAGGTATTTAAAAGATGTGTAGATGTGGCACTTAGGGACATGGTTTAGTGGGCATGGTGGTGTTGGGTCGATGGTTGGACTCGATGATCTTAGAGGTCTTTTCCAACCTTAATGATTCTATGATTCTATGTTGAGGGCTGCTTACTTTATAAATACAATTCAAGAAGGAAATTTGGAAGGAAGGAGAATGAGAAGCTTAAGCTGAATCAACTTGAGACAATGCCAGGATGGAAAAGGCCTGGAAACAAACAAACAAACAAACCCAAACAGAAAAAACATGGCAGGTTGTACTGGGTCTGGCTCAGGTGGAGTTAATTTTCTTCATAGCAGCCCATATAGTGCTGTGTTTTGGATTTGTTGAAAACTGTATTCGGTTTATGTGGCAAGGTTTTGGCAGCGGGGGGGGCTGCAGGGGTGGTCTCTGTGAGAAGAGACCGGAACCGCCCTGTGCTCGACACAGCTGGTGCCAGCCAGCTCCAAAACAGACCCACCATTGGACAACGCTGAGCCCATCAGAGAAGCTGGTGGCACCTCTGTGAAACATATTTAAGAAAGGGCAAAAAATGCTGAGCAGCAGATGTGAGAGTGAAGAGTGAGAAAAAAATGTGAGAGAATACTGAAGACACCAAGGTCAGTGAAGAAGGGGGAGGAGGTGCTCCAGGCACCGGAGCAGAGATTCCCCTGCAGCCTGTGGAGAGATCACAGTGGAGCAGGTGGATATTTCCTGAAGAACTGCAGCCTATGGAGAGGACCCATGCTGGAGTAGAGGAAAAGTGTGAGGAGGAAGGAGCAGGAGAGAGGAACTGTTATGAACTGACTGCAACCCCCCCATTCCCCATCCCTCCTGCGACGCTGAGGGGGAGGAGGTAGAGGAGTCGGGAATGAAGGAGTGAAGTTGAGCCTTGGATATATGTTGGGGAGAAGGTGTTGTTTTAATTTTGTCTTTGTTTCTCACTACCCAAATCTATTTTAATTGGCAATAAATTTAGTTTTCCCCAAGTTGAGTCTGTTTTGCCCATAATGGTAATTGGTAAGTGATCTCCCTGTCTTTATCTTGACCCATGAGATTTTCCATCTCTTTTAGCCTCCTGTCCTGTTGAGGAGGGGGAGTGAGAGAGTGGCTGGGTGGGCATCTGGCTGCCAGCCAAGGTCAAACCACCACAACACACTAATGTTTTAGCTATTGCTGAACAGTGCTTGCACAGCATTAAGGACTTCTCTTTTTCACACTTTGCCCCTCCAGTGAGTGGGCTGGGGGTGGGCAAGAGACTGGGAGGGGACACACAGCTGAGACAGCTGACCCAAACTGACCAAAGGGATATTCCATGCCATACAATGTCATGCTCAGCAATAAAAAAATGGAGGTTTGGTCTTCCAAGGTAGCCATTGCTCGGTGAGTGCCTGGGCATTGGTCTGCTGGTGGGAGGTGGTGGGTAACTGCCTTTGTATCACTTGTTTTTTTCCTCTTCACTTATTAAACTGTCTTTATCTTGACCCAGTTTTTCTTGCTTTTGCTCTTCCTATTCTCTCCCCCATCTCACTGCAGGGAAAAGTGAGCAAGCAGCTGTGTGGTGCTTGGCTGCTAGCTGGGGTCAACCCACCACACAGGTTTAAAGACTTGCAAGATCATTTTCTAGTGGAACCACAAAAAGACAGTAGGCTAACTATCATCAACAGACAAATAGCAGCTCAGTAACATATCCGTGGCAGACCTTTTTAAAAACTTGTCTAAACACTGTTCCAGGACTCAGATTTCATTCAAGAACCTCACTGATGTCACAGGACTGCCAAAACCAAATATCCTTTGTGACAGAACTCAGATGGATCTGGTGGGTTAGCACAGCTAGAGGAAAGGGACTGGAGCCCAGGGTATTCAACTGGGAAGACTACATATGAAACCTAGTGGATGCTCTCCAATTAAAAAGGGCCATAAAGGCAGCCAACCTCATAACAATAAAAATACCATGCTAGTTCCCTTTAAAAAAAAAGAGTACATTATATCAGATCTGCTATCTAATAATTGGATAAGGAAAAGTCCTACACAAGGAAAGTCCTATACAAGGCTCCAAGGTGCATGGAGCCTTTGTTGCAGCTGTCTCCCAATTAGGGAGGGTCAAGCACCCTTTTAGCCAGTGCTTGGGAGAGGCCAATATAAGAGCCAGGCCTAGAAGGCAGCTCCCAGAGGGCAGCTAACACACACAGCCAACAGATGCAGCAGTTTGTGCAGAAAGGTGCCTCAGCTGAATTTGTACCAGCGAGTCTGTTACAAACTCTGAGTTTGTACATGTAAAGTCTGTTACATACCTGAGACTGTTAGTCTCAGGTATGGTTGTAACATGCCACAGGGCTGATTCCCCAGCAGTTGTTGGAGCAGCTGCCCCTGCCAGGGCAGAGGCTTCGACACAGACAGAGCTTCGGATGGTAAAAGCACCTCTCCAAGTCCCAAGCTGCAGGGAGTGCCTGGGGCCTCTCTCTGGCAGCGGGAGAGAAGGCCCTCTGTTCTGCAGGAGGTGTGCTGTCTTGGAGGAGCTGTGTTGCCCACTGGAAGAGTTATGATAAGAAGCGAGCAGGTTGCACAGCCTGTGTTCCTCAAACGTTATTCCTTGAACCAGTTAATCTCATACTGGCTGATGATTTGTGGCTTGTGCCAATCCTTTGTATCCATTGTGTTAACAAGGGCCATGTTACCCATCTCCCAATATGTTGTCTGGATGTGTAAAAGCCTTACTGAAATGAATTAAAATAGACCTTCAAAATTCTCTTCTTCCAAGCAATGATTTAGATCAGGAGGAGGGAAGCTCAGGGCAGGTGAGAAAATTTTGTGTCAGTGCTGGTAAACATTTGTGGTGCACATCTCAAACCAAGATTAAAAATATTACTTCCTCTGCCATGCTCCTAAGCATGGTGCCAAACCTGACTGTAACTAGTGTCTGATGTGACTGGATTGCCTATTTGTTTGCAGTCGGAATCATACCAGGGAGACATCTACCCCCTGGCTACTGAAGTCCAGCCAGCACCGACAGCGCAGGAGTAGCTGAATGGAATTAACAAAGGCTGGCATGTGGAGAGCAGCCCAAACCTTTTTCAGTTGTCCAGTGTTTGTGTAAGGTGCTGTTAGTTCTCGGGTCCATTAACTTCCAGAGAAACAAGCAAGGAGGAAAATGAGATGCATAAAAATTATAGATATAAACCAATATGATTTAATGGCTAAAATATTCCCCACAGTGAATAAACTCCAGAAATCCATGTGCAACCACATGAAGATGTAAGCACAAGCTGGTGGCCCTCCTCAAAAACTCCAGGGACAACCAGTCCCAGAAAGACCAATAAGATTCATGCAAGTGAGAAAGGTTGCTCAAGCTAATGCTGTGAAACGGCAGAGAGCACCAGCCCTCTAATCACAGAGTGGAAGGCTTATACTCCAGTGGCCCAACAAGGAGGCGTGCATGCCAGGGACAGAAAGGGTTTTGCTGCAGCCTTATCCCAACAGAGAGTCTGACAAGGAATATGGAGAGCCCCGGGATCCCATTTCCTAGTGCCAAGGTGATGGTGCCAGGAAAGTCAGGTACTAAAAAGGAGTGTAACACCTCGGGCAGCAATGCATTTTACAATGGCTCTTACTGATGAGACTGCTCAGTGACGAGCTCAGTGTCTCTATCCTTGAAGCTGGAGAATAACACGGTGACAACAGTTTCAAGATGGTGATGGACAAAGATGGTGCTGAAACCTCTGGCCAGCAGAGGCATGATCATACAGTGCTTTGTCTTTCGCTTTGTCAGGTGCAAAGCATCAGAAAAGACTTTCAGAGACATACAGAGACATTTGAAAGTCCATGCAGTAACACTTTCAGTAAGATTGTGGTTGGGTACTCTCTGTGAGGGGGAGTTGCCCTTTATGTGAGAGAACAGCTGGAATGCATGGAGCCCTGCCTGGGGATGGCTGATGAGCCAGACTGAGAGCTTATGGGTAAGGACTGAAGAGAAGACGGGTAAGGGTGGCATTGTAGTGGGTGTCTGCTATAGGCCGCCCGACCAGGAAGACCGAGCGGATGTGGCCCTCTACAGACAGATAGGAGCAGCCTCACATTCGCAGGCCCTGGCCCTCACGGGGGACTTCAACCACCCCAATATCTGCTGGAGGGACAACACAGGAGGGCATAAGCAATCTAGGAGGTTCCTGGAGTGCATCGATGACAGCTTCCTCACCCAAGTGACAGAGGAGTCAATGAGGAGAGGTGCTCTGCTGGACCTCCTGCTGACCAACAAGGAGGGGCTCGTTGCTTGTTGGGGATGCGAAGGTCAAAGGCAGCCTTGGCTGCAGTGACCATGAGATGGTGGAGTTCAGGATCCCGAGAAGAGGGAGAAGGGTAAAAGGCAAGCTCACAACCCTGGACTTGAGGAGAGCCGACTTTGGCCTCTTCAGGGATCTGCTTAGAAGCGTCCCGTGGGATAAGGTCCTGGAGGGAAGAGGGGTCCAAGAAAGCTGGTTAATATTGGAGGGTCACCTCCTCCAAGCTCAAGAGTGGTCCATTCCAACGAGCAGGAAGTCGGGCAAAAATACCAGGAGGCCTGCATGGATGAACAGTGAACTCCTGGCCAAACTCAAACACAAAAAGGAAGGTGGAAGCAGAAACAGGTAACCTGGGATGAATACAGAGACATTGTCTGAGAATACAGGGATGATGTTAGAACAGCCAAAGCCCACCTGGAATTGAATCCAGCAAGGGATGTCAAAGACAACAAAAAGGGCTTCTATAAGTACATAAGTGGCAAAAGGAAGACTGGGGAAAATGTGGGCCCATTACTGAATGAGACAGGGGACCTGGTGACACAGGACATGGAAAAGGCTGAGGTACTGAATGCTGCCTTTGCCTCAGTCTTTACTATCAAGACCAGCCTTCAGGAATCCCAGGCCCCAGAGACCAGGGGGAAGTCTGGAGCAAGGAAGACGTACCCTTGGTGGAAGAGGATCAGGTTAGGGAATATTTAAGCAAAAAGGATGTACATAAGTGCATGGGCCCTGATGGGATGCACCCATGAGCACTGAGGGAGCAGGCAGATGTCATTGCAAGGCCACTCTCAATAACCTTTGAAAGATCATGGTGATTGGGAGAAGTGCCCAAAGACTGGAGGAAAGCAAATGTCACTCCTATCTTCAAGAAGGGCAAGAAGGAGGAAACAGGGAATTACAGGCCAGTCAGCCTCACCCTGGGAAGGTGATGGAGCAGCTAGTCCTGGGAACAACTTCCAGACGCATGAAGGACAAGATGGTCATCAAGAGTAGTCAGCATGGATTCACCAAGGGGGGGAGTCATGCTTGACCGACCTCATAACCTTCTATGATGAAATGACTGGCCTGGTAGACGAGGGGAGAGCAGTGCATATTGTCTACCTTGACTTCAGGAAGGCCTTTGACACTGTCTCCCATAAGATCCTCATAGAGAAGCTGTTGAAGCATGGGCTGGATAAGCAGACAGTGAGGTGGATTGAAAACTGGCTGAACAGCCAGGCCCAGAGGGCACAAAGTCTAGTTGGAGGCCAGTAACTAGTGGTGTACCCCAGGGATCAATACTGGGTCTGATCCTGTTCAACATCTTCATTAATGATTTGGATGATTGGGCAGAGTGTACTGTACCCTCAGCAAGTTTGCAGGTGACACCAAACTGGGAGGAGTGGCTGATACACCAGAGGGTTGTGCTACCATCCAGAGGGACCTGGACAGGCTGCAGAAATGGGCCGACAGGAACCTAATGCAGTTCAACGAGGGGAAGTGCAAAGTCCTGCCCCTGGGGAGGACCAACCCCAGGCACCAGTACATGCTGGGAGCTGACCAGTTGGAAAGAAGCTTTGCAGAAAAGAACTTGGGGGTTGTCCTGGTTTCGGCTGGGAGAGAGTTAATTTCCTTCCTAGTAGCTGGTACAGGGCTGTGTGTTGGATTTAGGATGAGAACAATGTTGATAACACACGGATGGTTTAGTTGTCGCTAAGTAGTGCTTACACTAGTCAAGGACTTTTCAGCTTCCCATGCTCTACCGACTGAGAAGGCTGGAGGTGCACAAGAAGCTGGGAGGGGGCACAGCCAGGACAGCTGACCCAAACTGGCCAAAGGGACATTCCATACCATGTGACGTCATGCTCAGTACATAAACTGGGGAAAGCTGGCCGGGGGGGCCGCTGCTCGGGGACTGGCTGGGCATCGGTCGGCGGGTGGTGAGCAATTGCATCGTGCATCACTTGCTTTGTATATTCTTTTATTATTAATATTATTACTATTACTATTTTACTTCATTTCAATTATTAAACTGTTCTTATCTCAACCCACGAGTTTTCTCACTTTTACTCTTCCGATTCTCTCCCCCATCCCACCAGGATGGGGGGAATGAGTGAGCGGCTGTGTGGTGCTCAGTTGCTGGCTGGGGTTAAACCACGATAGCCAGCAATGTGCCCTTGCCGCAAAGAAGGCTAATGGTATCCTGGGCTACATTAGGCAAAGTATTGCCAGCAGGTCGAGGGAAGTGATCCTTCCCCTCTATTCAGCACTGGTGAGGCCACACCTGGAGTGCTGTATCCAATTCTGGGCTCCTCCATACAAGAGAGACGTGGACATAGTAGAGAGAGTCCAGCGAAGGGCCAGAAGGATGATTATGGGACTGGAGCATCTCTCCTGAGGAAAGGCTGAGACAACTGGGACTGTTTAGCCTAGAGAAGAGAAGGCTCGGGGGGGATCTTATCAATATATATAAATACCTGAAGGGAGGGTGCAAAAAGTCGGAGCCAGGCTCTTTCCATTGGTGTCTAGTGACAGGACAAGAGGCATTGGGCACAAACTGAAACACAGAAGGGGTTGTCTGAACATCAGGAAACACTTTTTTTACTGTGAGGGTGACTGAGCACTGCAATAGGTTGCCCAGAGAGGTTGTGGAGTCTCCCTCCTTGGATATATTCAAACACCATCTGGACATGTTCCTGGGCAACTGGCTCTAGGTGGCCCTACTTTAGCAGGGGGATTGGACAAGATGACCTCCAGAGGTCCCTTCCAACCTCAATCATTCTGTGATTAAATGATGTATAACAAGAAAGGGGGAATCTGGTAGAGTAAGGCACATTCAATACATTCAGTTACAGATATCGCTTCAGTCTCACAATGTTGTTTCTCTGCAATAATATCCATAAATTAACAGCTATAAACATCAATTTTTTGTAAGAGTATGTGCAACTTAAGACAAAAATAGGGCCATGTGCTAACTCACCTACTGTATGCAAATCACACTTGCAATTTATATTTTTGAATGCAAACTAGAAACTTGAAAGATAAAACTCTTAATTACTGCAATATTTAAAGCAGAAGGACTTGAGAATTTGTAGTAATTGAGAATTTTGACATTTTCTTCATCACAGGATCATACCCCCCCCCAACCTAGACTAACTGTTCAAGGACCAGTGGACACTGTTAACTCCCCTAGGAGCAGGCAGGTAAGCCTTGGCCTCATCCCATAACATGCCAGTCCACTTAGCACTGGGGCCATCAAAATTTGACATTTTACATCATCAATGAGGAACTGCAGTCTGGTAAAGCATCTGCTTCCAGAACTACTCATATTTTGTCTATTTTACTGTGGTGGGTTAACCTTGGCGGGCTGCCAGGTGTCCAACAAGCCACTCCCCCTCCTGAGCGGGACAGGGGGAGAAAATAAGATGAAAAACTCGTGGGTCGAGATAAAGGCAGTTTAATAAAGAAAAGCAAAGGCTGTGGGGAGGAATCAAAGGAAACAAAAAAACCAAAAAACACCACCACCACCACCCCCCCCCCCCCCCGTTCTCTGCTTCCCATCAGCAGGCAATATCCAGCCACTTCCTGGGAAGTAGGGCCTCAGTATGCATAGCAGTTGCTTCGGAAGACAAACGCCTAAATAACGAATGCCCCCCTTCCTCCTCCTCCTTTCTCTTAGCTTTTATTGCTGAGCACAACGTCATATGGTATGGAATATCTCTTTTGTCACTTGGAGTCAGCTGCCCTGGCTATGTCCCCTCCCAACTTCTCGCCCACCCCCAGCCTACTGGACTTTGGGGGTGGGGGGTTGGAGAGACAGCCTTGATGCTGTGCCAGCATTGCTCAGCAGTAGCCAAAACACTGGTGTGTTATCAACACTGTTCTAGCTACCAATACAAAGCACAGCACTATGAGGGCTGCTATGAGGAAAGTTAACTCCATCCCAGCCAGACCTAATACATTTACTTACAAAAGTTATCTCATGGCATAACACTGCCCTTAAAGCACTCAGTACTCAAGAGCTGCAGCTAGGAACCAGTACAGAAACAAAAACATAGGTATATCCATTGAATGATACCAGACAATCTCTTTGCCTCACAGTGAAATCAATGAATAGCTCTTCAATACTCACAAACATTTGTTAATTGCTGATGAACATAGATTGAGGAGGTAAGCAACTACCGTGGCTGTTGCTGGGAATGAGCAAGGAAAAGAGCTGAAAGAGTTGGGATGAACTGACATCAGCAAACCATGAGGTCCTAGTGATCTCTCAGCTGATGCTCATAGGAAATTACTTGTGCTACTGCCATTTTTTGCATGATCCTGCATGTGTTCCATGTTGTGCCAAATTCTGACGTTAACCTAGGCCAAAGATTTAAAAGTAGCCTAGTGTTTTGTGCAGGTACTGGAAGACCATAGATCAACAAGGAAATACTCTCCTTTCTATGAAACTAAGATACTTTCTATAAATTGGCTTCATTCGATATCAGGATTAAATATTGTAGTCAGCCAAACTGTCTTGGGTCCTGCCCTCTGGGGCTGCTACAGGAGATACAACTCTCACCGTACTTTACAGCATCATTACTTAGACCTGAAGCCCCAAAATAGCCAAAAGTGAATTAAAAAAAGGACTAATTAGACTGGAGTGGCTGGCTAGGGACATTGAAAGTATTTGGTGCCATAAAACACTCAGATGGGGAAGGCACAGAAAGCACCTTCTTTTCCCAAGCGCAGTACAAAATCCCAGTAACCCAGCTGCTTGTCCAGGAATAACAAGCTTCTACTATCACTTCGGACTTAAGAGTCCACACAATGTGTTTAAAAATATTTGATAGTCATCTCACTGTAAACAGTAGTCTAGGTCATACAAGGACATTCGAAAATAAAATCCAAGAGAAGCAAAAGGCAGATGCAACTGTCTGAATCTAGCAGCATCTGTTAAAAGAACAGCGACAACTATCTTTGCTTCTCAATGACAGCTTGCTGTTTCCATGCACCACACAAGATACGAGGTCCTAAATGACTACTTACTAGTAAAATCTGAAAGTAACTAACAGAACCTACAGTAAACTTGAGTATGAATTTGACTGTTCCTATTGCTACCCAATAACGTAACAGGAACCAAGATTCAAAACACAGAGTGAAAGAAGCTCATGTTGGAACAAAAACTTACGAGAAAAACCTTGAATGGTGCAAATGCACATGAACTTCTTTAAAGACTTCACTGAATTCTCAGGCTCTAACAGCCTTTAGAAAAACATACAAAAAATGGGTCAACTTTAGTGTCCTAGTACTAGAGATGGCAACACGTGTAGATATGCCTCCTGACAGTATTTTTATTCAGCCCCTCCAAGAACCAATTGCGTGTCAGTCTGAAACGTGACAGCCTGCAGATTACTTAGTGTCAAATATATGTATTAAAAAAATAAACAAATTACTCTTTTGTGCTGTCTTGCCAATCTTGCTTTAGTCTCCTCCAGTTCTTTGTGAATCTTCAGTACATGCTTGTTCATTTTACGAATTGTGGAATGTAAGATTTCCCAGACATAGAACCTAGAAAAGATGCAGAACCCAAAACAGTAAATTGCACACTGTTCCAAGATAGAAAATGCACAGGTCTGCTATAACTCTCAACTCTTCTTATTCAAACCATCAGAAACAGGGCAACTTTCTATTGCTACAGAGCAAGTTAAATTAATAAACAAATAAAGAAGCGCACAACACTGATCTGGGGGAAATTTACAACATTTCATCATTACCTAGGACATCTACTGGAGTGAGCAGACATTCAATATTAAGAAAGCATATCACTCACTTCTTACCTGTACTTTGCACTGAATTACCAAACCAGTGCTTTATTTCAGAATCATTCTGCAACACTACTAGCATCAAACTGCCAGGTCTAAGCATGTTTCCCACTCTCAGTAAACAATATATCTGAGAGTGACGCAGGATGCATGCCCTAGGTGCAAGCCAAGACTCCACCAGGCTAGCAGCTATATAACAGGGTTAATGGTTCTTGTCCAGAAATGGTCCTAGAGCTTCTCCTTCCACTTTGGCAAACTTACAGGCTACTTGCATGAATCTTGCTAGCATAGCTTTTTTGCAGGACATAGAAATGCACACTGCAGCTCAGAGGAAAATACTAAAGCTTGTGTTTTAGGGAAGCAACACAATTTTATGTAGAGTTTAAAGCAAAATAATGAAAGTAAAAACTACAATTACTTTAAGTTAAAAAAATGGATTCTAACCATTTAAAATAAATATTCAGATAAAAAGCAACTGAAGACAGAAATTCCACACTTGTTACCTAGTAAAATCATGTGCAAGTTCTGAAGAGAAGATCCAGTTTGCTACTGCAGCACAATCAACAATCTGTGTTCGAATCATCTTATCCACAAGAACAGCAATCATCTACATTTTGGGAAAGACAAGATGGTCATTCCCTACCACAAGAAACTGTCAAGTTTACCTGCTGCAACATGGAGTCTGTGAAATTACTGTGGGCTAAGGTACAACCAGTGCTGGGTTGTATGAAAAGCTATTAGAGTCAAGTTTGGTTTTATGCAACTTTGCAAATACATTAGTCAAACTAATGGGTGATTTCAAACACTTTAGGAAGCTAGTACTGCTTAAAGCAGACATCTCATTTGCTGAACCTAAAAATGCTCAGACTAGGGGAGCTGTATCAATCATGCCAAGTATGCATTCACATTTTAACAAGTCATCTTTACCCCTCATGAGAGTGATGACTTCACTTTTCATTCAAGTGAGTACTTCTGCTATTCCCAAGAGCAAAAATACAAGAACTGAATTTTGAGACGAGGCATCAGAGAAGCAAGTCCCAATAGTCAACATTGGAGTATCCAACCAGAAGACATGTTCCTGTTACATAACCATAAGGTAACAGCAACTGCTAGCCTACTCTCCTTGGACTGCAACAGTCCCCAACCACAACCATATGCTCTTTCCTGCAGGACCTCTTCATTTTAGAATGAAACCAGCATTGTATATAAGTATTTACTACAGGACCCTACCTTGATGAGGCTTGTGGGAAAATCAAGCAGGTAGCTACAAAAACTATCTTGTGATTAGAACAGCTTTGTGCCATTCAGAAGAAAGGGCCCATCTTAATTATTCATGTACTCCATACCGCAATACCCAAGAAACTCAACCTGCAACATATTTATTCTCATAATCATCCATTCTCAAATAGGGAAGTGTAACAAAGCTCAATTTAAGGTAGAAAACTAAATTAATGAAATGAATCAGAGAACTCATGACTCATTTCTCAATTTCCAATATTGCTTCCTATATGCATTTGTCTTAAGAAATTCTTCCTGGCATTATCCAGATTACCTAGTTTGAGCCTTCATGTAACACAGACATAGGAATTTGTGAAAGTATTCAATCTTGATGTTAAAGTTTCCCTTTATGACATCAAAGCCTTTGTGCCCCCAGAAAATAGTTGAGGCTGTGACCATCCATATTTTAAAGGTTGATATTTCAGGTAGGAATGTGTATATATATTTAATCTCTGCTTTTTTTTGATCCTTTTATTTAAGAAGCTATTTTACAATATCTTACCTCTCTTTCAGGACCTGACTTTAAAGAATATTAAAAGTAATCTTTTAGTAACCCTAGAAAATGGGCCTTAGGCCCAGCAGCAGGTGCAAGGATTCTCCAGCACTCAATGAGATTACTTTTGGAAGTCTGGCTCATGCAACTGAGGCACCAATCACTTCCAGACATAACATCATATATTACAAACACACCAGGGAGAAATATCCAAATAACTAATGCAGAAAAATTGAACACAAGTTTCTTACTGATCTCCATTTATAAAACAACGACAACATGGGGAAACAACAATTGCTGTAAAAAAATAGCATGTTTTAAACAACTGAGCTACTTTTCATAGTTCTTTCAGCACATTATTTCATCAGACTCAGGAATGAACTTTAACCATGGTAGTGTCACAGACAAATCTGTTCTGAATGTTGGTTGAGAGCAGATTTACTTGTTCTGTCTGTGCATAACACTGATTCCAACCTGGTCTTCGTGGCTCCTTGTGATTGCTAGTGAAAAACCACACAAATGCTAAATAAACAGGTTCTCTCTTTTTGCCTACTAACCAGGTTCTCTCTTCAGCCTACTTCTGTGTTACAAGATCTACATCTTAAAAAGCATAAAGCACAAGAACGCTGTTCTAGTATTGAAATTTATAAGAAAAACAGGGTTGGGTTGGGTTTGTTTTGGTTTGGGTTTTAAGTTATTCTCTTGTAAACCAGAGCATAGCACAAAGCTGAAAGTCTTCTACACTGAACTTTTAACGTGAAAGTCTCACTGATAGAGAATAAATTTGATGTTCAGTTTAAGGCACTTAACAGTAGTAAACACAAATTCTTTTAAATACAAATAGACAATAGACAGTATTTTTAAGTAAACAAATGAAATTGTAATGCTTTGTATTTTAACATGACTTTCTGTGAGCGGAAACTTCAACAAATATCTGCCATTGATGCTCTTACCTGCGGATGATTCTTCCAAACCTCGTATACAACTCTCAGGACATGGAGTTTCCCCTCATCACTTTCAGCAAGTACTTTGAGGACTTCGTGAAACCTTTAAAGAAATATAAGTAGTCAATGGAGGGGTTAGGATCAGGGCAATGAAGCAGGAGACACAGTAGTGGTTTAGATGTTCCCAACATTTTCTTTTGGCCAATCTGCAACAATTCTGGAAAGGCTACCCCCTGACAAATAGAACTGTCCTGCGTTTAAAAGGTTGCAGAGACAAGACAACTCCTAAAAGCAATGTAACCCTGCCTCGGGCAAACTTACTCCTCAAAGCTAGGCTACAGTTCTCATGCTTTTAAATGCAGGAGAGAACTCTGCTGTTCGGTGTGCTTATCTATATGCAGGCAGAGTGAAATTTGCTGCTTTTTGTGCCTTGGACTTTGCCTATTGATAGGTGTTTCCATAACCATAGACCATTATTCAATCTCCCCTCTACTGAGGAAAGCACTGAGAGCATCTACTTCAGTAGATTTAAGCTGACTCCTATGTCAGTATTCGCAGCCCAGTTTATGTAATGTAGCTATAAAGTTTAAATGGCTCCTTTTGACCTTATGGATATCACTGTTGATATGCAGCAGTGAAACCACTATAGCTCTGAATACACAGAGTCCTGCTCCTTATGTTACTGACTGTAGGCTAGTGACCATCGTTTGTTATAAACCGTCATCATAAATCTTCCATGTGCAGACAAAAATCAAGCTTTTACATTTGTAAAGTATATAAAGTTGTATAAATAGAAAAATAATTCAGTAAGACACGACCACCTCTTTCATACTGAGACAGTTTAACAGCATCAAGTATGCAGTGTCAAAAATAAGTTATTTTCATCTCATTTTGCTTAAACAGTTGCAGTCAACCCTCTAGAAGTTAAAGCATGTCTTTAAGAGCATGCACTCTAAAAATATTCTAGAATAAATTTTATATCGCTTAGGTATATTTAAGAAGTTGTGGGTTGATTTTTTTTAATTTTTTTTTTTTTAAAAACACCAACTTAACTGATTTTGAGTCATACTGGTTGTTGCAACACACTGTAGAAGACATGATACTGTCATGGGAGGTATGCAGTCACTCAACATGAAGCAATATCACTTGCTCCTCAGGACACTCAGCAAACGATTAATTTTAAAATGAACTAATCTACCAGCTGTTCAATCTCTGTGATGCTCCAAAGTACATTATGCTTGTGAACTCACAGATGGAGCCAGCCAAAGGGGTTTAGGAAAGGTTCCCCCCATGCATACGCTATATGGCTTTGTACATTTAAATACGCATCAGTCCTTGGAATACAGAATACACAGCAAAGAAACAAACCACCTGATCCACTCTATGGTGGCTTCCCAGCACTTCAGATACTAGTAGCATAATGTGCTGTTGGACAGTTAAGGAAGAATAAGTAAGGCTTGATGCGAGAGAAAAAAAGCAGGGCAAACTACAGTAAGTACATTTTAAAGCCAGCTGCAGCAGTACTCCTCTCCCATTATTCTTTGGGGTCTTCTAAACATAAAATTCATTAGCATCACAAAGCAGTCAAGCACTTGCAAGCACCTCCAGGACAGGCAATAAGCTATCATCTGCTGCACTGTGACCATTTTCAGCTCCAACTTTTCTTCCAGTCAGGTAACAGCTCTTTGTCTCATGGACTTTGTAAGTCTAAATAAAGTTCAGTAATGCAAATGAAATCGAAAACAGAGAACGTATGGCTTGAGCAATAACTTTCCTCTTTCAAAGGAAAGTATAGACAGAGTGCCTCATTTGTTTGATTTAGAAACTATCATTAAGAGAATGTAATAGATTTGCAAGTAGCTAATCCGGACACTAGCTAGGATATTTTTCATTACACAGTGATGTTTCTCAAGATTTTGCAATAGTATGCAGAAAGAATCATAACACACCACACTTGTTAGAAAGATTACTTAAGACTTCCTATTAACTCTCTTTATATTTTAAGTAGATTAAATATTCATAATTAGGAGTCACATACAGAAATATCTACACACTTAATGAGGTGATGTACTGCCACACAAATGATCTCCCCCATTTATTTTTTTTGTTTTGTTTTTTTAAACCAACTGACTAACCTGCATGTTATTGATTGATTTAAACACAACAGCACAACCCAACAGCAGTATGCTTGTGCAGGCAACTAACTCATAGCGCAATACCTTTTGTTAGTAACAAAAGCAAGGTGAAAGCTGGGTTGAAGGACATCTTTGTAGGCTACAATGAAGGGTACAAGGGGATTTATTTCAGCTCAGTTTCAAGAGTAATATTTGCATTTGAGAAAGCTACAAAGATTTTTGGTTTTTTATTTCAATAACAGACGTTTACAACATTCTCCACTGCACAGATGTATGTTTCCTCTCGCACTTTCTGCCAACATTAAACTCCAGGAAAGACCTAATTGCTTCTGTGCAGTAACTGAGTACCAAACAGTCTCTATTTTAGAACCCCTACAGGGCTACTGGTAGAATTAGGAACTGAATCACAGACATTCAAGGATGTACTCAGGTGAAGAACACTGATATGCCCAGATGTGACAACAGGAAAACACCAAATTGATATGTACCTTTATACTTGCAAGACACTTAAAGCAGACAGAACCCTCACCCTAATGCAATCAACATGCTTAAGATGTGTATGGTCTTGTTAACAACTCCATTCAGCTATGTAACCTAGTTTTCACATTACCTTCCTTTTAGTAGTGTTACCGCTTCTACCCAAAACACACCATCACATCACATTGTATAGCATCTAAAATGTTACTGAAGCCTGTAGATGAGTTATTTTATCAGGCACTTCACTGTCAGAATGAAATGGTTCTGTAAGCCCCAAAATAATGCACATACCACACTTACTTAGCCAGAGCACTGAAGGAGTGGCTGAAAGACTTCGCAGCTAGATGGAGCAGAGTCTGTACAAAAACTTCTATTTTCAAAGGATTGAAGGTAAATCCTTCATCTGCAAGTTATTTAAAGTTAAAACAATAAGTACTTGAAGTAGAGGTTTTAAGTTGCTTCAAAATCTTTAAAGATAATTTTTGTAAAATGAATTAAAACAATAAATTAAGTTTCAGCGACTGGATTTTGCAAGGCTAAACAGGGAGTTAGTAAATATCTTCTAAAAGGTGCAGATCTTGGGACTTCCATCTGTCATGGAGAAAACATGTAGAAATAGTTCCAGGTTAATGAGAAATAGCAGCAGAGAGACAGCTATGCTAGTGGCATCTAACAGCACTGATGGAGAGAAGCAGGGAACAACAGCTGAAGATGCTGCAGAAGTCTGCATTGGGTTGGAGACAAGGTAGGCCATAGAGCATGGGAAAGGGGGAATGGATGAGAAGAGAGGAAGCTGCAGATGACTATAATACAGAGGTTGGGTATTTGTAATGGTTGGGAAAGGGGGGCACCAATTGTGCATAGGGGATGTGGGACACTTGAGGTGAATGGTTCTGAATCCCCCGGACACTGCTGTAGACCTGCTGGCAACAATGGGTAAGAAAAGGAACATCGATTACTATGTGGTCTTTATAGCAAATCAAGGAAAACAATACTGGCTCTCAAGCAAAAAAAGGCTCACTGCTGTTCTGTGCCTGCATAACAGAACACTTACAAGTATTGCAGTATTACCCAATCTGTCCCTATGTTTTAAAGATCACTCCTCAAACCTGTAGCTCACGCTCCTTTCAGACCCCAAGAGCACATTGGCTTTGGAAATCGAGCATTAGGTGTGGCAGGACCAACAGCAAAGCTGGAAAGAACTTGAGCAAAGTCCTATTGTGAGAATGCTAGTTTCATTTAGATCTAGGGAAAGCTAAGATAGCCAGGGTGCTAGCTTTAACTGCTATGGGACTATATCAACAGGAGGCAAACTCTTAAGTAGGGCAAAGGCACTGGATCTTCGGGACAAAGCTGACACCATGAAAAGAGCTCTAATGCTGAAGGCAAAGGAAAACGTTAAAAATCCTTCATGCCACCTCTGTGGATAATTAGCAGAACCCACATCAAGGGACAGGTTGCTTCTATTAACTAGAACGGACCTGTGTCTGTACATGACAAGAACAGAAGAAACACTGACAATTGTATGTTACTTCCATTTTTTGTTAAACTGAAACCAACTATTAGAAAGGAAAGCATACAGTTCAATTAGCAGCAGAAACCATAACTACAGGACAGCAAAATGGTTTAGATGCAAAATTAATGACAACCTTGCAATGCCTAATATCAGATGTCCTTACCATCATCGTCATCCTTATTTGGATTAGGCACATCTTTTAAAATGTTGAAGATTTCATCGTTACTGGCCTTATTTTTAATTGCAATCGTTAAACAGAGTGCTACAGTATACCCAGGAAGAGACCCTAAATGAAAACAGAAAGTTCATATAATCCTTTTCAAGTCTAGGATGGAATGAATATTTTTACATCAGCATGTTTCTCAGAGAAGCATGTACACTTCCCAGCTACCCCCAAAACTTGCTGCTCCCAATACCACTGTCCACATGATCATTCCATAAAATTAATCAATGGGTTTCCTATTCTTCACAAATTCAAGCCCTTTTCTAGCACCTTCAGAGTTGAGGGGGGAATAAATCCCCTGATTAAAACTCCATTCTAATTTCCATCAGCTTCTTGAAAATGCAATACTTACCTGCATTTTCTCACTTATCTCTGCCTTTGATAATGACAGATCCTTCACATGATTTGCTGCCTCTCTGCTTGCACCATTAAACCAAATTTGTTTAGTAAAATCTTTTATTGTTAAGTGCCCCATTCGTTCAAAAACAAGTCCATATTATCTTTTGCTACATTCATTTCTGCACAGTATTCTGCCTGAATGATGGAAATAAATGAAATTTTCTTTTTTTAGACTCCTGGCAAACCAAAGCAATGCTGTAGCACCTAGACTGCAGTTACCTCAGCATGGTTTAACTTCATACAGCTAGACTTTTTTTTATTTTTTAAAAAAAGGTTTAGATTAGAAAGATCCAGACATAGCACTAGATCAAAATCAAACATATTTATTTCAGCTGAGTTCTCCTTCATGAAGTTAAGGGACTTGACACTCAAGCTAGGACATTCCCTTGCTTTGAAACAATTTGCTTGGAACTGAAGTTTCAGTAACTTAAATACTTACTATTGCTTTCATCTCCATATTTGTAAATACACACTGGGTTTGCAGGACTGAGGACAGAAAAACTTGGAGGAACAATGTCTATTATTCGCTGATGGTAGGAAAGCCTACAAAAGTAAGTTTCACAGCAGTAGAATTATAATGGCATATCATCATCAGGGCTGACTCAACTCACTGATTTAAAGTATTTTTCCTATTTTTTAATTTGGACTGTGCAAAAAAAATAAAATCAAAATGTTTACTCAATGCAATGGTAGTTCCTGACAGATAGCAAGAACTAACTTAATCAAAACTTTCTAGTAGATGCTTAATACTAGAATTTCATCCTCACACAAGTCTAAGATGCTACAGGGACAACTGGTAAAATACCAGTATTAAATGCGCGCGGGGGGGGGGAAGAAAAAAAAAAGATTAAACCAAATGGCTTCATTTTACCTTCCATCTTTCTTACCTTACAAACACTGAATTCCTCTACTAAATTTGCAGTAAAATCAAAAAGGACCCACAGACAAAATGAAACCTTGCAGCACAACAATTTCACATTTCGTATATTAAACTCTCGCAAAACAACAGGTAAGCTTTTTCCATGTAAAATACTGAATTACATAGGTTCTTTGAACATTTTGCTCTTGCACTCTCCTATACTCCCCATTTCCACAATCATTAGCCCAATCCTGACAGCTGTTGTGTTTTTGCAGCTTCTTTTTAAGGTCCATGAGAATCAGAGATGCCCAGAACAATCAAGATACTTATTTATCTTAAGCTAGGGATATAATAAACCCCCCTATTTCTGTGAATAACCACTGTTTTCCAGCAAATTACCTGAACTCTTTTTCCTTCCCTGCCTGCTCTATTATCAACTCTTTTTACCTATCCCCAAGCAGAAAAAGTAAAGCCTTCTTAATTTCTACCTAGAAGCATGAACAAGTGGGATGTCACCTCCACTTGCTCCACCTATTTGTCCCCTAGTCCACTAGGAAAAGCAGTGCCCTACAACAGATACACTAGAACAAAACTGAGCAAGACAACAGAACAGACTTTAGCTAAAAAAGTTAACTGAGAAAATATGTATGCTTAAGACAAGAGCCACATTAAAAGGAATGCATCATTACCTGGAAGCAATGGCCAAACTTCAGTTTAACATAACTACAAAAGCAAGATGTTCAGAAGTCTTACTTACCTCATGCATTTTTCTAAAACCTCTCTCACAAATTTGGATTTGGGCTTCTCAAGGTCCTGAGTAAGACAGTCTGACCTATCAAAGAAAAACAAAACAAAACAAAACCAAACCAAACCAAAAAAACCCCACACAATAATTTCTAACAAATGTATTTGTGTTCTAATCTGTTTTGGTCTAATACAACAGGTAGGGTACATTCACTGGATAATCACAATTCATAAAATCATTCAGGTTGGAAAGAATCTCAGGAGGCTACCTACTCCAACTTCCTGCTCAAAGCATGGTCAACAATGAATTCAAACCAGGTCACTCAGGGTTTTGTCCAATCAGTTCTGAAAACCTCCAAGGATGGAGATGCCACAACCTCTCTGGGCCCCTGCTCTAGTGCTTATCCTCACAATGAAATATTTTGCTTTATATCCAGATGGAACCTCCCCTGTTTGAATTTATGGCCACTGCCTCTTGTCCTCCTGTCATGCACCTCAGTAAGGAGACTGATCCCATCCTCTCAGTAACCTCCTCGTAGGTATTAGAAGGCTGCTATTAGGTCCCCCTGAAGCCTTCTCTTCTCCAGGCTGAACAAGCACAGTTCCCTCAGCCCCTCTTCATAGAGCATGTGCTGCAGCCCCCTGACCAGCTTGGTGGCCCTCTGATTAACTCCCACCAGTTTCTCAATGTCTGTCTTGTATTGGGGGGACCAAAACTGGATACAGTACTCTAGATGAGGTCTAACAAGTGCCAAGTAAAGGGGAATAATCACTTCCCTCAATCTACTGGATGCACTCCTGTTGACACTGCCCAGGATACTGTTTGGCCTTTGTCACTGCCAAGGCACACTACTGGTTTGTGTTTAGCCTACTGTCCAGCAGGATCCCCAAGTCCTTTTCAGCAGAGCTGCTCCCCGGCCAGTCAGTCCCCCACCTGCACCGTTGCAGGGGGTTAGTTCATTCCAAGTACAGGACTCTGCATTTGTCCTTGTAGAATTTTGGGAGGTTCCTCTCAGGCCATTTCTCCAGCCTGAATAGGTCCCTCTGAATGACAGCCCTGTCCTCAAGCATATCAACTGCACCCCCAAATGTAATGTTGTCTGCAAGCTTGATGAGGGTGCATTCTGTCTCCTCCAGGTCATTGATAAAGATCTTAAACAGGACAGGTCCCAGGATTGACCCCTGTAGTACTCCACTTGTAACCAGGCTCCAGGTAGAGTACAAACCATTAACCACTACCCTCTGAGCCTGACAAACCAGACAGGTTTTCATCCATCTAGACCATAACAATCCAATTTGGATACAAGGATTCTGTAGGAGACCACATAAAAATCTTTTCTAAAGTCAAGGTGGATGACTTTATGATGACACAAATTTAGTCCTTTCATTATACAAGGCAATGAGGTTGGTCAGGCATGATTTACCCTTGGTAAACCCATACTGACTGTTCCCAGTCACCTCATCCCTTGTGCTCAGAAATGCATTCCAAGAGGACTCGCTCCATGATTTTCCCAGGGACCAAAGTGAAACTGACAGGCTTATAGTTCCACAGATTGTTCTGTTGGCCTTTTTTGAAAATGGGTGCAACATTTACCTTTCTCCAATTATCAGGGACCTCTCCTGATCTACACAGCCTTTCAAAGACAATAGAGAGCAGCTTCACAATGAAATCGGCCAACTCTCCCAGCACCCTCAGGTGCATCCCATCTGGTCCCATGAATTTGTATGGGTTGAGATTTCTCAAGAGATTCCCAACTCGATCCTCTTCCACTACTGGTAATTCTTCTCCTCCTTGAACACTATCTCTAAGCACAGAGACTTGGGAGACAATGTTTGTGAAGACTGAAGCAAAAAAGGCATTGAGTACCTTAGCTACCTCTGCTGTCACTAAATCACCTGCCCCATTAAGCTGCAAGCCTGCATTTTCCTTGTTTATTCTTTTACTCATAATGTAGCAGCAGAAGCTCTCATTGCCCTTTATGTCCTTTGCAAATCTCAATTCAAGTTGAGCTTTGGCTTTCCTAATACCATCCCTGCATGCCCAGGCAATGTTTCTAAATTCCTCCTTTGTAGACTGTCCTTGCTTCCACCTCCTGTGCACATCCTTTTGCATTGGACCTCAGTTATGACCTCCCTTGGCTAATCAGCCAAGTTGGCCTACTTGGTTTCCTGAGTATCAGGATAGACCATTCATGTACTTGAAGGAGGGTGTCCTTAAAGACCTGACAGTTCTTTGGAGTTCCTTTGCCCTTCAGAGCTGTCTCTCATGGGATCCTCTCTACCAGTCCCCTGAATAAGACCACATCTGCTCTCCTGAAGTCTAGGGTCTGTACTCTGCTACTCTCCTTCCTCAGTCCCCTCAGGATCTTGAGCTCCACTATTTCATGGTCGCTACAGCCAAGGCTGCCATTGATTATCACATCCTCAACCAGTTCTTTCTTGTTAGTGAATAGCAGATTCAGTTGTGCGTCACTCCTGGTTGGCCCATCCAGTACCTGTGTCAAGAAGTTATTCCTCCAGAAATCTCCTTGACTACTTGCATCCCTCTGTGTTGCCCTTCCAGCAGATGTCAGGGAGGTTTAAGTCCTCCATAAAGAACAGGGTCTGTGATCCAGAGAATTCCTCCAGTTGTTTAAAGATGACTGACCGCTTTCTAATCCTGATCAGGTAGTTTGTAACTCCCACCATGTCACCCTCACTGGCCTCTCCTCCCATCTTGGCCAACAAGCTCTCAATCAGCCTGTTGCCCATTCCATAGAAGAGGTCCATGTATTCAATCTGGTCCTTCACATAGAGGCCAATTCCCCTCCTCTTCTTCCCTGCCTGTCTTTTCTGAAGAGTCTGAATCCATCCACTACAGAACTGTGGTTATATGAGCTCTCCCACCACAGCTCAGCTACTCATCACGGTTCTTCATCTGCACACAGAGCTCTAGCACTTTGTTTGTTTCCCAGGCTGTGTGCATTTGTGCAGAGGCACTTGAAGTGGGCCCTTTTGTCCTGCTTTATCCTTCCAAGTGCTTTCTCGCTCCCATCACCCCGCCCCATGTACTTTCCACCCCATTTTCCATTCCCTCATGTCACTTCATGGTACGAACTCCATCACCCAACATACCAAGTTGAAGGTCATTTTCAAGCCTGTTGGCAAAGATGCTCTTGCCTCACCTTGTCAGATGGATCCTGGCTCTCCCTAGCAATCCTCATTCCTCAGAGGGACCCACAGTCATAAAAGCCAAAGTACTGCCTGCAACACCAGCCATGCAGCCAGCTGTTAACTCACAGAATGCATCCGCTCCTCATGTAGGTTTGAGAATACCACACATGTCCCTCACCTTTGTCCCCAGAGCTCCGCAGTTACCCTTGATATATTCCAGGTCTCCCCTGGCAGTGTTATTGGTGCCCATATGGATGAACAGCAAGAGGTAATAGTCCAAGGGCCAGACAACTCTTAACAGTCTCTCCACAACCATCCTGGATATGGGCCCTTAGCAAGAAACAAACCTTCCATGACAGCATGTCTGGTCAGCAGATGGGTACCTCCATCCCCTGCAGAAAGGGATCTCCAACCATTATCATCCGCTGCTTCCTCCTGGTACTAATGCACAATTCATGCCCAGCTGGCTCCGAAGCCTCCCTTACAGAGCCTGTTCCCTTCCATTAGTGTCCTGGTTTCGGCAGGGATAGAGTTAATTTCCCTCTTAGTAGCTGGTACAGTGCTGTGTTTTGGATTTAGGAGGAGAACAATGTTGATAACGCACTGATGTTTTAGTTGTTGCTAGGTAGTCCTTACACTAGCCAAGGACTTTTCAGCTTCCCATGCTCTACCGACTGAGAAGGCTGGAGGTGCACAAGAAGCTGGGAGGGGGCACAGCCAGGACAGCTGACCCAAACTGGCCAAAGGGACATTCCATACCATGGGACGTCATGCTCAGTACATAAACTGGGGAAAGCTGGCCGGGGGGGCCGCTGCTCGGGGACTGGCTGGGCATCGGTCAGCAGGTGGTGAGCAATTGCACTGTGCATCACTTGCTTTGTGTATTCTTCTTACTATTAGTAGTAGTAGTAGTATTTTATTTTATTTCAATTATTAAACTGTTTTTATCTCAACGCACGAGTTTTTCTCACTTGTGCTCTTCTAATTCTCTCCCCCATCCCACCGGGGGAGGGGGGAGTGAGCAAGCGGCTGCGTGGTGCTTAGTTGCCGACTGAGGTTAAACCACAACAGTCCTTTTTGGCGCCCAACGTGGGGCACTGTCCTGGTTTCGGCAGGGATAGAGTCAATTTCCTTTCTAGTAGCTGGTACAGTGTTTTGGATTTAGGATGAGAACAAAGTTGATAATGCACCGATGTTTTAGTTGTTGCTAGGTAATGCTTACACTAGCCAAGGACTCTTTAGGTTTCCATGCTCTACTGACTGAGAAGGCTGGAGGTGCACAAGAAGCTGGGAGGGGGCACAGCCAAACTGGCCAAAGGGACATTCCATACCATGGGACGTCATGCTCAGTACATAAACTGGGGAAAGCTGGCCGGGGGGGCCGCTGCTCGGGGACTGGCTGGGCATTGGTCGGCGGGTGGTGAGCAATTGTACTATGCATCACTTGCTTTGTGTATTATTATTATCATATTATTATTATTATTATTATCATTTTATTTCAATGATTAAACTGTTTTTATCTCAACCCAGAAGTTTTTCTCACTTGTGCTCTTCCAATTCTCTCCCCCATCCCACCGGGTGGGGGGGAGTGAGCGAGTGGCTGTGTGGTGCTCAGTTGCCGACTGAGGTTAAACCACGACAGGCACGAAGGGTTTGAGATAATAACAGATTAACCGGAGCGTATTAAGGAATTTATATCTGTTAACAGTTGTGGGTCACGATGTTGGTTCCTCTGTTCTCGATATTGATTTGTCTAATCTGCATCGTGCTCCTTTTTTTGTTGTACGTTAGAGACTGGTGTTGGTTTTTGCAGTTGGCTGTGGTCTGCAGTGATTGGAGAAGTTCCGCTTGGGAGGTTTATTTTTAAAACATTGACCTTGGGCTTAATTTGGTATGTAAATTTCGCAATGAAGCCATTACTGTACTACGGATACCACTTTGTGGAGACAACTAGCAATTACAGTAACTTTTCTGAGAGTTTTTTTGCGGAGGAAATACAAGAATGGCAGCGTCGCTACCTTCTTCTATGATATCTCTTCCTTCATGACAGTAACTTTTCAGTATTTTGAACATCCTTGGGTCGTTAAGATACTTCTATTGCTATTTCTTTGGAATATTTTTTCGGTTTTGTCTAAGGTTAATAAGCAATTTAAGAATATCATCCAGAGATCTGCCCCAAGGCTGGATAGTTATGAGTGGCAGGGTGTGTGGGACAAGATGGGCAAGTACCTAGGCCAATGGGCACCCCCAGTGTTTTGGAACTTCACCCCTGAGCAAGTGCAGAATCCTGAAAAGTTAGTGGAATATTTGGACAAAGTATGCTGTCACCCTGGCAACTCCAGAGAGATGCAGATCATTGCACCGTGCTGGGGCCTGGCCCATGCCTACCGAGCCCTGTTCAACACCATTCAGTACCCTCAAAGGGAAGAGAAGGTCTCTGGATCTGACGGTAAAACAACACACCCTGCAGCCACTCCGACCCCAGCGACAGGCCCTGCGGCCACTCTGACCCCGGTGACAGGCACTGCGGCCACTCAGACCCCGGTGACAGGCACTGCGGCCACTCCGACGCCGGCGACAGGCCCTGCGGCTGAACCAAAAAGCCAACCTGCGCCGGTATCAGTCGCCCCTGTACACAAGAAGAAATCTTGGAAGTGCAAGTCGGCTCGTTTAGTAAGGGAGGAAGAAGCTTCTTCTAAAGGGGAGCCAGAGGAAGGATGAGGCAGACTACCCTGGAGAAGGGCCATCACGAGAACAGGAGGAGGGCCTTCCGCTGCTCGGGGAGGAAGAAGAGGAAGAATTCATGAAAGAGGCAGTAACCACCCGATCTCTATCCCTGAGTGAGCTGCGAGATATACGAAAAGATTTCAGCCGTCGTCCAGGCGAGCATATTGCCACCTGGCTGCTCCGATGCTGGGAGAATGGGGCCAGTAGCCTGGAATTAGAGGGTAAAGAAGCCAAGCAGCTGGGATCCCTTTCCGGGGAAGGGGGCACTGACAAAGCGATTGGAAAAGGGACACGAGTCCTCAGCCTTTGGAGGTGACTCTTGTCAAGCGTGAAGGAAAGGTATCCCTTTAAGGAAGATGTCATATCTCGCCCAGGGAAGTGGACCACCATGGAGAAGGGTATCCAGTTCCTAAGAGAATTAGCTGTGCTGGAGGTGATTTATGGTGACCTGAGCAATGAACAGCTATCCAAAGATCCAGACGAAGTCCAGTGCACACGACCTATGTGGCGGAAGTTTATAAGGAGCGCACCATCGTCATATGCCAACTCATTGGCAGTGATGACCTGGAAAGATGGAGAGGGACAAACAGTGGATGAATTGGCTAGTCAACTCTGGCAATATGAGGAAAGTCTCTCTTCCTCCCTCGTCACGGCTGTGGAGAAACTGTCCTGGGAGATCATAGAATCATAGAATCATAGAATCATAGAATCATTAAGGTTGGAAAAGACCTCTAAGATCATCGAGTCCAACCGTCAACCCAACACCACCATGCCCACTAAACCATGTCCCTAAGCGCCGCATCTACACGTCTTTTAAAAACCTCCAGGGATGGGGACTCCACCACTTCCCTGGGCAGCCTGTTCCAATGTTTCACCACTCTTTCAGTAAAGAAATTTTTCCTTACATCCAATCTAAACCTCCCCTGCCGCAACTTGAGGCCATTTCCTCTCGTCCTATCGCTTGTTACTTCGGAGAAAAGACCAACACCCACCTCGCTACAACCTCCTACCAGGTAGTTGTAGAGAGCGATGAGGTCTCCCCTCAGCCTCCTTTTCTCCAGGCTGAACAGTCCCAGTTCCCTCAGCCGCTCCTCATAAGACTTGTTCTCCAGACCCCTCACCAGCCTCGTTGCCCTTCTCTGGACACGCTCCAGCACCTCAACGTCCTTCTTGTAGTGAGGGGCCCAAAACTGAACACAGTATTCGAGGTGCGGCCTCACCAGGGCCGAGTACAGGGGCACGATCACTTCCCTACTCCTGCTGGCCACACTATTGCTGATACAGGCCAGGATGCCATTGGCCTTCTTGGCCACCTGGGCACACTGCCGGCTCATGTTCAGCCGGCTGTCGACCAACACCCCCAGGTCCTTCTCTGCTGGGCAGCTTTCCAGCCACTCTTCCCCAAGCCTGTAGCGCTGCATGGGGTTGTTGTGGCCCAAGTGCAGGACCCGGCACTTGGCCTTGTTGAACCTCATACAGTTGGCCTGGGCCCATCGATCCAGCCTGTCCAGGTCCCTCTGCAGAGCCTTCCTACCCTCGAGCAGATCAACACTCCCGCCCAGCTTGGTGTCGCCTGCAAACTTACTGAGGGTGCACTCGATCCCCTCATCCAGATCATTGATAAAGATATTGAACAAGACCGGCCCCAAAACTGAGCCCTGGGGAACACCGCTCGTGACCGGCCGCCAACTGGATTGAACTCCATTCACCACAACTCTCTGGGCCCGGCCATCCAGCCAGTTTTTGACCCAGCGCAGAGTCCACCTGTCTAAGCCGTGAGCCGCCAGCTTCTCTAGGAGAATGCTGTGGGAAACAGTGTCAAAGGCCTTGCTGAAGTCCAGGTAGACCACATCCACAGCCTTTCCCTCATCCACTAGGCGGGTCACCTGGTCATAGAAGGAGATCAGGTTGGTCAAGCAGGACCTGCCTCTCATGAACCCGTGCTGGCTAGGCCTGATCCCCTGGTTGTCCCGCTCATGCCTTGTGAGCGCCCTCAAGATGAACCGCTCCATAATCTTCCCCGGCACCGAGGTCAGGCTGACAGGCCTGGAGTTCCCTGGATCCTCCTTCCGGCCCTTCTTGTAGATGGGCGTCACATTGGCAAGCCTCCAGTCATCCGGGACCTCCCCCGTTAACCAGGACTGCTGATAAATGATGGAGAGCTGCTTGGCGAGCACCTCCGCCAGCTCCCTCAGCACTCTCGGGTGGATCCCATCCGGCCCCATAGACTTGTGAGTGTCCAGGTGGCATAGCAGGTCATTGACTGCTTCCTCCTGGATTACGGGGGGTTCATCCTGCTCGCCGTCCCCGTCTTCCAGCTCGGGGGGCCGAGTACCCTGAGGATAACTGGTCTGCCTGTTAAAGACTGAGGCAAAGAAGGCATTGAGTACCTCAGCCTTTTCCTCATCCTCAGTGACAATGTTCCCCCTTGCATCCAATAAAGGATGGAGATTCTCCTTGGCTCTCTTCTTGTCATTAATATATTTGTAAAAACTTTTTTTGTTGTCTTTAACGACAGCGGCCAGATTGCGTTCTAGCTGGGCTTTTGCCTTTCTCATTTCTTCTCTGCACGACCTAACAAGATCCCTGTACTCTTCTTGAGTCGCCTGCCCCTTCTTCCACAAGCGGTAAACTCTCCTTTTTTTCCTGAGTCCCAGCAAGAGCTCTCTGTTCAGCCAGGCCGGTCGTCTTCCCCGCCCATTCTTCTTACGGCGTACAGGGACAGCCTGCTCCTGCGCCTTCAAGACTTCCTTCTTGAAGATCGTCCAGCCTTCCTGGACCCCTTTGCCCTTCAGGACCGTCTCCCACGGGACTCTCTCAACCAGCGTCCTGAACAGGCCAAAGTCCGCCCTCCGGAAGTCCATGGTTGTGGTTTTGCTGCCCCCCCTCCTTACTTCACCAAGAATGGAGAATTCTATCATTTCATGGTCGCTAAGCCCAAGACGGCCTCCGACCACCACATCTCCCACCAGTCCTTCTCTGTTTGTAAACAGCAGGTCGAGCGAGGCACCTCCCCTGGTAGGCTCACTTACCAGCTGTGTCAGGAAGTTGTCTTCCACACACTCCAGGAACCTCCTAGACTGCTTCCTCTCTGCCGTGTTGTATTGCCAGCAGACGTCCGGGAAGTTGAAGTCCCCCACGAGAACAAGGGCTAGCGATTGAGAAACTTCTGCCAGCCGCTTACAGAACGCTTCATCCGCCCCTTCATCCTGGTTGGGTGGTCTATAACAGACTCCCAGCAGGATATCTGCCTCATTGGCCTTCCCCCTCATCCTTACCCATAGACACTCAACCGTACCATCATCACTATCGTTGAGCTCTATACAATCAAAACACTCCCTAACATACAGGGCCACCCCACCGCCTCTCCTTCCTCGCCTGTCCCTTCTGAAGAGTCTGTAGCCATCCATTGCAGCACTCCAGTCGTGAGAGTCACCCCAACAACTCCAATCAACCCCAACAAGATCCAGCAACTCAGAGAGGATAGGTCCTACTCCGCACCTGTACGGACCAATATCTCGGCTATTAGGAGTCAGCGTTCTTTTGCTCAAGAGAGAGAATATAAAGGGTACACACCACGGGGCACCCTATGGGTTTACCTGCGTGACCACAGAGAGGACATGAGGAAGTGGGATGGGAAACCTACCTCAGCCCTAGGGGCACGGGTACGCGAATTGCAAGGGAAAACAATCACCGAAAGAGGTTCTTCCAGGAAAATTGCTGCTCCAGTTTCCAGCGGGCAGTTCCCCAGAGAGAGTAGAAGGGCTGATCTTACTCCTGATCTTAATGAAGAAACTTCTGACTCGTACGTACAAGAAATGAGAAATGAGTACTGTGAGGAGGACTAGAGGGGCCCTGCCTCCAGCCAGGGGGAGGAAAGGGACAACCGGGTTTACTGGACTGTGTGGATTCGGTGGCCTGGCACATCAGACCCACAGGAGTATAAGGCTCTAGTAGGCACCGGTGCACAGTGTACCCTAATGCCATCAAGATATATAGGGACAGAACCCATCTGTATTTCTGGGGTGACGGGGGGATCCCAACAGCTAACTGCATTGGAAGCCGAAGTGAGTCTAACTGGGAATGGGTGGCAGAAGCACCCCATTGTGACTGGCCCAGAGGCTCCGTTCATCCTTGGCATAGACTACCTCAGGAGAGGGTATTTCCAGGACCCAAAAGGGTACCGGTGGGCTTTTGGTATAGCTGCCTTGGAGACGGAGGAAATTAAACAGCTGTCCACCTTGCCTGGTCTCTCGGAGGACCCCTCTGTTGTGGGGTTGCTGAAGGTCGAAGACCAACAGGTGCCAATCGCTACCACCACAGTGCACCGGCGGCAATATCGCACCAACCGAGACTCCTTGATTCCCATTCATGAGCTGATTCGTCGACTGGAGAGCCAAGGAGTGATCAGCAATACTCGCTCACCCTTTAACAGTCCCATATGGCCAGTGCGGAAGTCTAATGGAGAGTGGAGACTGACAGTAGACTATCGTAGCCTAAATGAAGTCACGCCACCACTGAGTGCTGCCGTGCCAGACATGCTAGAACTTCAATACGAACTGGAGTCAAAGGCAGCCAAGTGGTATGCCACAGTTGATATTGCTAATGCGTTTTTCTCAATCCCTTTGACAGCAGAGTGCAGGCCACAGTTTGCTTTCACTTGGAGGGGCGTCCAGTACACCTGGAACCGACTGCCCCAGGGGTGGAAACACAGCCCCACCATTTGCCATGGACTGATCCAGACTGCACTGGAGCAGGGTGGAGCTCCGGAACACCTGCAATACATTGATGACATCATCGTGTGGGGCAACACAGCAGGAGAAGTTTTTGAAAAAGGGAAGGAAATAGTCCAAATCCTGCTGAAGGCCGGTTTTGCCATAAAACAAAGTAAGGTCAAGGGACCTGCACAGGAGATCCAGTTTTTAGGAATAAAATGGCAAGATGGTCGTCGTCAGATCCCAATGGATGTGATCAACAAAATAACAGCCATGTCTCCACCAACCAGCAAAAAGGAAACACAAGCTTTCTTAGGCGTCGTGTGTTTTTGGAGAATGCATATTCCAAATTACAGTCTGATTGTAAACCCTCTCTATCAAGTGACCCGAAAAAAGAACGATTTCAAATGGGGCCCTGAGCAACGACAAGCCTTTGAACAAATTAAACAGGAGAGAGTTCATGCAGTAGCCCTGGGGCCAGTCCAGCCAGGGCAAGATGTAAAAAACGTGCTCTACAGAGCAGCCAGGGAGAATGGCCCTACCTGGAGCCTCTGGCAGAAAGCACCTGGGGAGACTTGAGGTCGACCCCTGGGGATTTGCAGTCGGGGATACAGGGGATCTGAGGCCCGCTATACTCCAACTGAAAGAGAGATGTTAGCAGCTCAAACCCCTTCATATGCTGCCTCGGAAGTGATCGGCACTGAAGCACAGCTCCTCCTGGCACCCCGACTGCCGGTGCTGGGCTGGATGTTCAGAGGGAGGGTCCCCTGTACACATCATGCAACTGATGCTACGTGGAGTAAGTGGGTCGCACTGATCACACAACGGGCTCGAATAGGAAACCCCAGTCGCCCAGGAATCCTGGAAGTGATCATGGATTGGCCAGAAGGCAAAGATTTTGGAATATCGCCAGAGGAGGAGGTGACGCGCACTGAGGAGGCCCCAATGTATAATGAACTACCAGGGAATGAGAAGCAATATGCCCTGTTCACTGATGGGTCCTGTCGTCTTGTGGGAAAGCATCGGAGGTGGAAAGCTGCTGTATGGAGTCCTATGCGACAAGTTGTAGAAACTGCTGAAGGAGAAGGTGAATCGAGCCAATTTGCAGAAGTCAAGGCCATCCAGCTGGCTTTAGGCATTGCTGATCAAGAAAAGGGGCCAGTGCTCTATCTCTATACTGATTCATGGATGGTGGCAAATGCCCTGTGGGGGTGGTTGCAGCAATGGAAGCGGAGCAACTGGCAGCGCAGAGGCAAACCCATCTGGGCTGCCGCATTGTGGCAAGATATTGCTGCCCGGGTGGAGAACCTGGTTGTAAAAGTCAGTCACGTAGATGCTCACGTACCCAAGAGTCGGGCCACTGAAGACCATCAAAACAACCAGCAGGTGGATCAGGCTGCTAAGATTGAAGTGGCTCAGGTGGAGCTGGACTGGCAACACAAGGGTGAATTATTTATACCTCGGTGGGCCCATGACACCTCAGGTCACCAAGGAAGAGATGCAACATACAGATGGGCTCGTGATCGAGGGGTGGACTTGACCATGGACACTATTGCACAGGTTATCCATGAATGCGAAACATGCGCTGCAATCAAGCAAGCCAAGCAGTTAAAGCCCCTCTGGTATGGAGGACGATGGTTGAAATATAACTATGGGGAGGCCTGGCAGATCGATTATATCACACTCCCACAAACCCGCCAAGGCAAGCGCCACGTGCTTACAATGGTGGAGGCAACCACCGGATGGCTGGAAACATATCCCGTGCCCCATGCCACCGCCCAGAACACTATCCTGGGCCTTGAAAAGCAAGTCCTATGGCGACATGGCACCCCAGAAAGAATTGAGTCAGACAACGGGACTCATTTCCGAAACAACCTCATAGACACCTGGGCCAAAGAGCACGGCATCGAGTGGGTGTATCACATCCCCTGTCATGCACCAGCCTCCGGGAAAATCGAACAATACAATGGACTGTTAGAGACTACGCTGAGAGCAATGGGTGCTGGGACGCTCAAACATTGGGACACACATTTAGCAAAGGCCACCGGGTTAGTCAACACTCGGGGATCTGCCAATCGAGCAGGCCCTGCCCAGTCAGAACTTTTACGTACTGTAGATGGGAATAAAGTCCCTGTAGTGCACATAAAAAAATATGCTGGGGAAGACAGTCTGGGTTATTCCTGCCTCGGGCAAAGGCAAACCCATCCGTGGGATTGCTTTTGCTCAAGGACCTGGGTGCACTTGGTGGATAATGCGGAAGGATGGGGAAGTCCGATGTGTACCTCAAAGGGATTGGATTTTGGGTGAGAATAGCCAATGATCTGAATTATGTGATGTTAAGTGCTACATAATATTATATGCCATACTAATGATATTACACTAAGAATCACCCAGACTAATGAAGAATAACTTCAGTGAAACCAAGCAAAGTGCAGTGATGATGGTACCAGAACTGACTTCAACATGAAACAATCCAACACCACACACCATCTCCATCTTTCCTGCCCTGGAAGATTATTATGACAGATGGAGCCCAAAGTCATGGACTAAATGAACTCACCGAACATTTTAGAGGGATGGCCCACAGACTAAGGGAATGATATCTGTGTGTGTATATATATATTAAAAGAAACCCAGGAAAAGGGGTGGTGATTAATGGAAATGTACTGGAAAATATGGGACTTGAGCATGACGTAGATGGTATAGAGTAAGGGGTGGATACTGTCCTGGTTTCGGCAGGGATAGAGTTAATTTCCCTCTTAGTAGCTGGTACGGTGCTGTGTTTTGGATTTAGGCTGAGAACAAAGTTGATAACGCACCGATGTTTTAGTTGTTGCTAGGTAATGCTTACACTAGCCAAGGACTTTTCAGCTACCCATGCTCTACCGACTGAGAGGGCTGCAGGTGCCCAAGAAGCTGGGAGGGGGCACAGCCAAACTGGCCAAAGGGACATTCCATACCATGTGACGTCATGCTCAGTACATAAACTGGGGAAAGCTGGCCGGGGAGGCCGCTGCTCGGGGACTGGCTGGGCATCGGTCGGCGGGTGGTGAGCAATTGCACTGTGCATCACTTGCTTTATGTATTCTTCTTACTATTAGTAGTAGTAGTAGTATTTTATTCTATTTCAATTATTAAACTGTTTTTATCTCAACCCACGAGTTTTTCTCACTTGTGCTCTTCCGATTCTCTCCCCCATCCCACCGGGGGGCGGGGGGGGAGGAGTGAGCGAGCGGCTGTGCGGTACTCAATTGCCGACTGAAGTTAAACCACCATTAGCTATTACAGGACTGTACTGTTCCTGTAAGTTCAGATCTAAGGGCAGAGAAGGAGCCTTTCTCCTACTCTAGAAGTTACAAGTCTCCGGCCTCCCCCATCTTGTCTATCTCCATCCACCACTGGTTTAAGTGTAGCTTCTTGCTGTCACTTCTTCCTTGCGCTATGTGGCTCAGGCTCTAGTCTTTTCAAGGTCTCTGTGCAGACCCTGTTGATCTATTTGCCTTCCCTAATGCTACAACAGCCTGCTCACCTCCTTACACAGCTCCTTTACCTGGCAACTCTGCTCTTTGACCAGAGCACACCTCCCACAAGCAAAACCACCACTACCTCCTGCTTCAGGCAATTCCTGCAGCCCCAGACCTCAACAGCGACATTCTTCCTCTAAAGCTCCATCTGGAACAAGGCTTTTAATTTACTAGGGGTGTTGTTTCCAACCAGTGCTGGGGACAGAGCCTTGTGGCACATCACCACCATTGCTGTACAGCCCCACACTGTCTGGAGCTCCCTGGTGTGCTGACTGCCCTGCTAACTGCTTCTGTACTCTGGGAGCTGCATTTCTGCTTACCAGCTAAACAGGCGTCACCCACAGCAGCTGACCAGCAGATTACTCCCTAGTCAGCAGACTGTTTTAGACTTTCATGTTTTACAGTGTACACAATTTGAAGATAAGGAGCCGGTCTATCACTATTTCCTTATTGGCCATTAGCAATCTTAGGAATCCCATCTTCATAAGGTAACTTTTGGAATGGCTTCTCTGAAAAATTAAAGCAGTGTTTGCTCTGTTAGTTAGACTGCTTTCCCGAGGAAACAAAGTTTGTGTGATTTCACTATGTTCCTCCCTCCAAACATTTTTTGGGTTCTTAGCTGGTATTAAATACATTTCAGAGAAAGAGGAGTCTCAAAGGCAGTTATATTCTTAAAAGTTTTGTGAAAACTGGCAGCTTGGTAGAGAGATACCCACATCAGTGTTCCCAACAAGGGGAATGTAGGCAATGAAAAAACAGCTATTTGGAGGCTCCTACTTGGACAGTCAACATGAACAAACTTGATAAGCAGCAAACGCACAACTCCCAATTGGCACAACACAGGGGACATACATAAGTAAATCTGAAGTAATGCATCACATACACGGCTGCACCCCTCTTCCCAGGGATACCTAGGCACATTGGCTATGGGATGCAGGTATGGTAGCAGGCTGCAGAAGTTAGACTGTAAGGAGGACTAAGCCCCCAAGTAATCTTTCTTTATATGTGGGAGCAGGACAGGATGGGAGTAAGCAGAAGGCATGGTACCTGGAATACAAGGTTTTGGGAAAGCTATGGTTAGGCACTGAGGGGGTGCAGGGAGCTCCTGCTAGAAGCCAAAAGATCAAGATTCAGGGGGAGGGTGGGGGGTGTCATGTTAGGATGGCGCTCAGAGAGTGAGGTTACATATATGAATGCAGGGAGCCAAAGGGAAGGAGAGTCAAGGCAAATTACTGATAAGTAGGAGAACCCTTCTGAAAAGTTTGCAAACAACTGACTGAGGTGATAAGGACAAAAATCTACAAGCAAATCAGGTTTCCACTGTTTACAGAACACAGTACTGCTTGGATGTTCATTACAGAAAACTGGGATTGTTTTTATAGTGACTAAAGGTTACCAACCTTGTCTACCAAGGAATGGTAGTAAACAGGTGGGGGGGAGGGGTCAAAAGTGTTAGTGGAAAGCAGTTAACAGAACCACTATGTTGTGACGTTTGCTGGATAAGTTTGAAGGTTTAAGTTCTGATGGGAGACAGAGACTGACTTACCAATCTTCCCAGCTCCAACGGAACTGAAAGTTACTCAGGTGGTGGGAAAACCAGTTAATAAACCTTTTTTAAAAGAAGAAAGCTCTATTAAATACCAGAACTGCAAAGAAAAACAACAAACAAAAAAACCCCCACAAACCTCTTAATTGACAAGTAGAATACATCTATAAGAAAATCTCAAAGATAAGCCCAAACTCTCCAATCTGTAGTCATTAATGCATTAAATAGACATCGATATTGACTCACACCAAAAGACTGAATTGAGATTCAAAAGCCAGCCCTTATGGATGAATGTGCAGTCTCTCTTGTTCTCGTGCATATACGAGACTAATGACTTACTAAAATAAGCAGTGAAAAAAATTTAGTGCAAGTCTACAGGTTTTCACATTTTTGCACAGTAATTTTAGTTCTACATAATGCAGACCACTCAAACCACAGAAACACCACTGCTCTTTTCCAGCTAGCCAACCTTCCCATAAACCCACTTCCAACCCTTTCCTTCCTCAGGCCAATAGGGAGGAGAAAGTAGTACATAACAGAAGGGGGTATGGATGTGGAAGAGTTGTCACAGTTTTTATAGCTGTACTGTATAGCTAATCAGACTAGTGACTTGAAGGAAAGAGTTTCTGGGAGAAGAGAGGCAAGTGGTCAGTCCGTCCCTTACCTTCTCTTCAGATGGCTCAAGTCTAGAGCCCCAAAAACATTTTGTAGAGATCCAAACTGTTTATCAAGGATTTCAGATGATCCTTTTCAAAAATGCATCAATATCCAATGCACAAGAAAAATGAGAAACATTTTCTGTTGTCCCCAAAATACATACTTACCTGTCTATACATGTAGTATTCATTGTATCCAAGCGCATGTAAAGCATTTCTGTGGCTTGTGCAAGCTGAAAGTTTCTTATTAAAGTTAACAGAGAAGCATCTGAAATCATAAGTTACTCTCTCCATTTTTCAGAGATGATTTCATCAACTCTCTACTGACAGCTCCCTGTCTTTATATCATGACTTGCCCCATTTTGAAAAGGCCACAGGAATAAATAAATAATGAAGCATGCAGGTTTCTCCAATAAGTAACATCTATTCTCTAATCCAAGTCTGGTTTTCTTCCATTAATTACAGTGAGACCATTATCTCCTTTTACTGGAAGCCAGAATCCCCACCATGAGACAACAAAAACTGCACACTAATGATATGAATGGACATCAACCTCATTATGGATCACATTTTTATGATCTCATATTAGCTTCACATGCTCCTGTTGCTGCCTAATCAACGGACCATCTTTGCTCATCATTAACAGCTCAAGAAAGTATGTCCACACTGGCCTGACCCAAAGACCATGGCCAGCCAACCCTGATTCTTTGTTGCTATATCCCTATTGATACTTACTGCAAGCGGGTCCCCACAATTTTAGGGATAGTCTCAGTGAGAGTTTAGGCTATGTGGTTACAATCACTGGGTGATTTCAAGCAGTAGAATAAAAATTTGGGAATGGAATTACCAGTAGGTATGTCTGTTAGTCCTCCATTCTCAGTGACTGTAGCTCATTAGCCACAATCTAAAACTACAATGAAAAGGGGCCAATGCAACACAGAATTAGCTAGGAGCTGATACTTCCTTCCTCGCCATTAGCTACTCTCTGACCTGAGAGATTATTATTGACTTTATGAATGCTCCTAGTTCATTTCCGTGCAAACTCAAACAGGTTAATTTATCTACTACACTTTGCAATGAAATGGACTAGGAGCACTCATACCGCTGTTACAAGAAAAGATTTAAGAAGTTAATAATTTCCTTTCCTTTTCCAGGTTTTAATGTGACTATAACCATGCCACAAGCTGCCCTGATGTAAAAACAGGGCTCAGAATCATGCAAGTTATTTATTCCATCCCTTGGCTACAAGAGGGCTCCTCAAAAAGATCTGAGGAAGAATCGGAACAAGGTCTCTCAGTTTGCCTAGTCTGCAAGCTAAAGAACAGGCTTAGATGTGAATGCAGGCTTTACTTATAACTGTTGAGCTGTGTTATTCCTTCATGTGAGCAGTGTTATTGGCAAAGTTTCATACAGCTAAATATGGAAAGAAGGAAAATTTATTACTGCTGACATTTATTGCTATTCCGTCTTGTACAGAACAAAAGAAAAAAATACTCCATTTAAAAAGGCTCTTTAGCAGCATGAAAAGGATACAACTTGTGGTAAAGAGCCAGGCTGGAGTTTGCAGAGTTCAATGAGGAGTGCTGTGTACATAACCTCAATATGTGGTGGAGATGGAAGCTGAAACAATTCTGCAAATATTACCTACATGGGAGGAAAGCACAGAATCAGAACACAGTCAGACTCAGCCTGCACAATCCTGAACTTGAGAACAGCAATGCACACATTCAGCAATTGTATACCAAAACAAGGCCCATTTTATTCTGTCAAACTCACGTTCTGGGAATAAGAGAGGAGCTTCAAAAGATAGTGCAAACTCTTTACCATACTAATATAAGCCTCCTTAATTACCCCTATCGTTTTAGATTAATGCCATGCATAAGACTAGCATTATACAACAATTCTGTTATGTCTAGTAAATACAATGAACAGTGTAGAAATGTGCACTGAGTTATAGCATGAGCTAACGCAATATTACAGCAGAATCTGAGGAAGGAAGGAAGCGAGCAAGCTAGCTGAATTCATCTGCTCTAGGATACTAGGAAAGTATTAAATGAAAGATAAGCATTTAACATGAAAAAACAGTGGCATGAAAGTGACATCTGTACCTTTCTTATAGCACTGCGTTTACTTTACTCCCACCTAAAAAGTTATATAAGGGTATTTGCATGTCTGTTAGGCAAAAAACTGCTCCTATCCTCAGGATACGAAACAGAAAAAAAAAAAAAACGATAAGGACTGATCTACTTGAGACATTACATAGGACCATGTTTTTGAAATTCATCAAGTGTTCATTATCAAATGTTCAGATACAAGTTTCAAACTGGCATATCATACTTTGGGGGGGGGAGGGAAATCACCTGGCTACCTGGGCACTGATGACATACCCAGACTCTGTAAAGCTTAAGTTCTAAGTTAAGTTAAGTTCTAAGTTCTTATGTTGTTTTGACACTTTGGTTTGACAGACACCAATAATACCAACACATACATCCACGCGGAGCTATTAAGAAAAAGGGGCCACACTTCAGAGCATTTCACGCAGACTACAGAGTAGTATGGAGAATTCTGGGCTTGGCCTTATGAACTTTAAAGACATGAGGTCCCACAGGTGATTAATCCTTTCAGTCACCACTACAAGTGGGTTTATTTGAAAAGGGATAGAGTGCTTTCAGTTTATATTTACTTCAGCCTTGCAAATAAAGAAAAGTGTTGGTTTAGCATTTAGAAAATATCAGTTACGCTAAATTATATCTATTGCTCTATGTCCATCTGCAAAGCAAGGGAAATCTCTTAGAAATGTTTATTATATTGTAGTTGAAGGCAATGTATTATCAACTTGACAGGCCTTACAAGGAAATAGCAATAAGCAAACGGAATAAAAGGCTGCAGAATTCACACTAAAGTTTAAAACACTGCAGCTCTGTTGAAAATGTTTGTAGACAAGAAATAAGGTTAGTATTCAAAAAAAATTCAAATACTTGGGAGGGAAAACAAGAAAATTAGCAGTTATGCTCAAACAGTTTGTAAATCAGCTTTCCATTTCTTCTCAGTAAAGGGACAGGCAAGGAAGGAGGGGCGGGGGGCTTGCCATCTGTGTAAAAAAAAAAAAAGGATTGATTGCACAGAGCTGTCTTTGAAAGACAGCAATGAACAGGTTGAGAGCTTATGGGTAAAAATTAGAGGCCAAGCCAACAAACGAAACCTCGTGGTTGGTGTCTACTATAGGCTGCCCGAACAAAGGGAGGATGTTGTTCTTACTCCAGCTACAGGAAGCATCACACTTGCAGGCCCTGATCCTGCTGGGGGACTTCAACCGTGCTGACATCTGCTGGAAAAGCAGCGCAGCAAGCTGTAAGCAGTCCAGGAGACTCTTGGTGTGCGTTGAGGATAACTTTTTAATCCAGGTGACAGACAGCCTGACCAGAGGAGAAGGGTTACTGGACCTGTTGCTCACCAACACAGATGAGCTAATTGGAGAGGTCAAGACTGGTGGCAGCCTGGGCTGCAGTGATCATGCCCTGGTGGGATTTGCAATCTCGAGGGATATGGGCCAGGCAAAGAGTAAAGTCAAGACCCTGAATTTTAGGAGAGCAAACTTTCAGGTGTTTAAAGAACTAGTGGATGGGACCCCCTGGGAAACTGCCCTTGGGGATAAAGGAGCAGAAGGGAGCTGGCAGCTCTTTAAGGATGTTTTTCTTAGTGCACAAAAGCTCTCGATTCCCATGTGTAAGAAATCAGGCAAGGAAGGCAGGAGACCGGCATGGCTGAGTAAGGACCCTCTGGTCGAGCTGAAGCGCAAGAAGGAAATGCACAGGCAGTGGAAGCAGGGACACACATCCTAGGAAGAATATAGAGATGCTGCCCAGGCGTGTAGGGATGGGGTCAGGAAAGCTAAGGCACAGATGGAGCTGAATTTGGCAAGGGCTGTGAAGAATCATAAGAAGGGCTTCTACAGGTATGTTGGCCAGAAAACGAAGATTAAAGAAAACGTATACACGCTCCCCCCCCCCCCGCCAAAAAAAATAAGACAGGAGAATTAGTGACAACCAACATGCAGAAGGCTGAGGTACTCAATGATTTTTTTGCCTCCATTTTCACCGGCAATCACTGTTCCAAAATCTCTCAAGTCCCTGAACAGCAGGGAGCACAAAGGAACTCCAGTCGCAGCACAAAGGAACTCCAGCCAGTAAGACAGCTTCATCCAGGGCCCAGCTTCAATGCCTCTATGCAAACGCACATAGCACGGGGAATAAACAAGAGGAGTTCGAGACGTGCGCACGCCTGCAGGGCTACGACCTTATTGGCATCACGGAGACGTGGTGGGATGGCTCCTATGATTGGAGTGTTGGGATGGAGGGATACAGGCTCTTTAGGAAGGACAGGCAGGGGAGATGAGGAGGGGGTGTCGCCCTCTATGTCAATGACCAGCTGCAGTGCATGGAGCTCTGCCTGGGGATGGATGAGGAGCCAACCAAGAGCTTGTGGGTCAGGATTAAAGGGAAGGCAGGGACAGGTGACATTACAGTGGGGGTCTGCTACAGGCCACCCGACCAGGAAGACCGAGCGGATGAGGCCCTCTATAGACAGATAGGAGCAGCCTCACGCTCACAAGCCCTGGTCCTCACGGGGGACTTCAGCCACCCCGACATCTGTTGGAGGGACAACACGGCAGGGCATAAGCAATCCGGAAGGTTCCTGGAATGCGTCGATGATAACTTCCTTCTCCAAGTGGTAGAGGAGCCAACGAGGAGAGGTGCTACGCTGGACCTTGTTCTCACCAACAAGGAGGGGCTGGTGGGGAGTGTGAAGCTCAAGGGCAGCCTGGGCTGCAGTGACCACAAAATGGTGGAGTTCAAGATCCTTAGGGCACCGAGGAGGGCGCACAGCAAGCTCACTACCCTGGACTTCAGGAGAGCGGACTTTGGCCTCTTCAGGGATCTGCTTGGTAGAGTGCCATGGGACAAAGCCCTGGAGGGAAGAGGGGCCCAAGAAACCCGGGTAATATTCAAGGATCACCTCCTCCAAGCTCAGGAGCGATGCATCCCAACAAAGAGGAAGTCAGGCAAAAACACCAGGAGGCCTGCAGGGATGAACAAGGAGCTCCTGGACAAACTCCAACACAAAAAGGAAGCCTACAGAGGGTGGAAGCAAGGACAGGTAGCCTGCAAGGAATACAGAGAAATTGTCCGAGCAGCCAGGGATCAGGTTAGGAAAGCTAAAGCCCCGATAGAATTAAACCTGGCCAGGGACATCAAGGGCAACAAGAAAAGATTCTATAGGTACGTCGGGGATAAAAGGAAGACGAGGGAAAAGGTGGGCCCTCTCCGGAACAAAACGGGAGACCTGGTTACCCGGGACATGGAGAAGGCGGAGGTACTCAATGACTTTTTTGCCTCGGTCTTCACCGGCAAGTGCTCGAGCCTCACCGCCCAAGCCGCAGAAGGCAAAGGCGGGGACTGGGAGAATGAAGAGCCGCCCACTGTGGGAGAACATCAGGTTCGAGACCATCTAAGGCACCTGAAGGTGCACAAGTCCATGGGACCCGATGAGGTCCATCCGCGGGTCCTGAAGGACCTGGCGGATGAAGCTGCTAAGCCAGTATCCATCGTATTTGAGAAGTCGTGGCAGTCCGGAGAAGTTCCCACTGACTGGAAAAGGGGAAACATAACCCCCATTTTTAAGAAGGGAAAAAAGGAAGACCTGGGGAGCTACAGGCCAGTCAGTCTCACCTCTGTGCCTGGGAAGATCATGGAACAGATCCTCCTGGAAGCTATGCTAAGGCCCATGGAGGACAGGGAGGTGATTCGAGACAGCCAGCATGGCTTCACCAAGGGCAAGTCCTGCCTGACTAACCTAGTGGCCTTCTATGATGGAGGGACTACATCAGTGGACACGGGAAGGGCTACAGATGTCGTCTGTCTGGACCTCTGTGAGGCCTTTGACACGGTCCCCCACAACATCCTTCTCTCTAAACTGGAGAGGTATGGATTTGATGGGTGGACTGTCCGGTGGGTGAGGAATTGGTTAGATGGTCGCATCCAGGGGGTAGTGGTCAACGGCTCAAGGTCCAGATGGAGATTGGTGACGAGTGGCATCCCGCAGGGGTCCGTATTGGGACCGGTACTGTTTAATATCTTCATCAATGACATAGACAGTGGGATCGAGTGCACCCTCAGCAAGTTTGCAGGTGACACCAAGCTGAGTGGTGCGGTCGACACGCCAGAGGGATGGGATGCCATCCAGAGGGACCTGGACAAGCTGGAGAAGTGGGCCCGTGTGAACCTCATGAGGTTTAACAAGGCCAAGTGCAAGGTCCTGCCCCTGGGTCGGGGCAACCCCCGGTATCAATGCAGGCTGGGGGATGAAGGGATTGAGAGCAGCCCTGCCGAGAACGACTTGGGGGTACTGGTGGATGAGAAGCTGGACATGAGCCGCCAATGTGCGCTCGCAGCCCAGAAGGCCAATCGTATCCTGGGCTGCATCAAAAGAAGCGCGGCCAGCAGGTCGAGGGAGGGGATTCTGCCCCTCTCCTCTGCTCTGGTGAGACCCCACCTGCAGTACTGCATCCAGCTCTGGAGCCCTCAGCATAAGAAAGACATGGACCTGTTGGAGCGGGTCCAGAAGAGGGCCACAAAAATGATCAGGGGGATGGAACACCTCTCCTCTGAAGAAAGGCTGAGAGAGTTGGGGTTGTTCAGCCTGGAGAAGAGAAGGCTTCGGGGAGACCTTATTGCAGCCTATCAGTACTTAAAGGGGGCTTATAAGAAAGATGGGGACAAACTTTTTACCAAGGCCTGCAGCGAAAGGACAAGGGGCAATGGTTTGAACTGAAAGAGGGTAGGTTTAGACTAGATATAAGGAAGAAATTCTTTACGATGAGGGTGGCGAGACAGTGGAACAGGTTGCCCAGATGGATGCCCCATCATTGGAAGTGTTTAAGGTCAGGTTGGACGGGGCTCTGAGCAACCTGATCAAGTGAAAGATGTCCCTGCCCATGGCAGGGGGGTTGGACTAGATGGTATTTAAGGTCCCTTCCAACTCAAACCATTCTATTAATATAAGAATTTAATCTATACAAACTTTGGTTATTTTCAGATTTGATGAGTTTCTGAATCAAATAATTTTTCAAGGCCTTTAAGTAGTCTGTTTAATCATGATCTGTGATAACTGCTTTTGGAAGTAATGTGTAACTGAACAGAAAGTAATATTCTGTAAAACAGTTGTACAAACAAACACCTGAGGTGTTAAGGTCCCTGAAAGTACTTAGATGTTAATGGTAGAAAAACTTACTAACTCTAAGATTTCTGTTGACTGAACTTGGAGTACAGAAAGTGTCTCAATCTGACCAAAACTAAGTTTCAGGGCATTCAGAATATTTGGGGTTTTGGTGCAAAATTGAATTGTTAATCCCATCTTGATTAAGGTAAGCATTCCACAATCTTATGACTTCTTGCCATTAGCTCTGAATTTTGTTTATAATTACCTCTTTTTAAGTTTTTCACGTGACAATTTGCTGTTATTACTGCAATCACTTTTTATCTTTTAATTTTAGACAGGAGTTTTTGAAGCAAGTTTTATACAGCTCTGCATCTTGTTAGCAGTCCACTGAAAGGAGGCAGCAAGAGTAAAACTACATTCCTATTCCAATATATATTTATGGTTATTTAAATCCTCGAACTTGAAGGAGAAAACATACCACGATTTCACAACAAATGCCTTTCAGGGGCATTGGTATACAATTCATCCAAGTGACTTAGAAGATCACTAAAAAAAGACTAACTTAAAAGATCTTGCGAATAAAAGTTACTTAAGTGCAGTCATCTCCAAGACAGTCTAGCACATCAGAGTGATTAACACAGAGAAACATTCAAGAACAGCTTGAGAAATACCACGACTTAGAATGCTGTTGCACTGTAAGATCCTGATTCCTGAACAAGGCTCCTAAACATCACATAAATAAATTAATAACAATAGTAATAATAATAATAATAATAGTTGAATTTATTATTATCTAACCTGTTCAAAGCCGTTGCACTTCAAGTCAACAGGATAAGACTGCAGACTCTTAAATTATACTGTAATTTAATAGATCCATCATGGAGTTAATTTGGGATTGTTACTTTGGAAATAAAGAGGTTACCTGTAAAACACATACCTCTACTATGTGGTAGTTCAAGGGGATCTTATTATTTCCTGGATAGCTCAACAACTGTGCAGCACTGCAAATTAACAGATGCATTTAGTTTAAACTGAAACACAGCAAAAGTGATGTAGATACTAAACAAACATGAAATACTTAATTCTTTGCAAGAGTTTACCCTTATGAAGCAGGTAAAATAAGCAGACCTCAAAGACTGAAATTGTCTATTTATCCACAGAACACAAAAAAACCTGGCACAAGCTCTTAACAGCAGTACCTGAACCATGGTTCAGAGAGACACATTTCATCTCCATACTCAAGCAATGCTTGAACGCAGATTGCTAAACAAAACGCAGTTTTACATAAACCCTCACGGTGACCTGTGATGCTGTCATCTGTCCACTAAAGGACAAACTACATTGGTATACCAGGAAAAATAAAAAAAAAATCCAAACAATAGATTTGCTTTCCGGTCATTCTCAACCCATCAAACTAATGGGCTACAGAAGACATATTAGTGTTACAAATTAATTGATTAAAAGATACAGCATCACCCATTATTTATAAAAAGCAAAAAAAAGCTATTTTTCAAATTTTAGCTCTCTAGCACTTCTTATAACCTCCCTCTAATCTTACTTTCTTTGGGGAAATAAAGAAGTCCCTTCCATTAACTTTAACAGCGCTGGATTTCTAGTCTCTGCTGAGTCAAAAAGCTGTAACCAAAAACCTACAACACATATCTACACCAAAACCACTATTCCTGCCTAATTTTTACAGAGTATACCAAGTTTGCTGGCTCTTACGTGGGAACACAAGAAAGCTAAATATCTGTGGTAAATTATCTGGGTCACCAGTTACCCATATCGGATATTATTTCAGCAGAAATAAAGAAATCTAACTGGACTATTGTCTGGCAGCAAAAGAATTGCAAGAGAAGTGTTAAGACTGGCCTCATAGAATCATAGAATAGTTTGGGTTGGAAGGGACCTCTAAAGGTCATCTAGTCCAACCCCCCTGCCGTGGGCAGGGACATCTGCAACTAGATCAGGTTGCTCAGAGCCCCATCCAACCTGACCTGGAATGTTTCCAGGGATGGGGCATCCACCACCTCTCTGGGCAACCTGTGCCAGTGTTTCACCACCCTCAGCGTAAAACATTTCTTCCTTATATCTAGTCTAAATCTACCCCCCTTTAGTTTAAAGTAGAGTAGAGGGGCAGAATCCCCTCCCTCGACCTGCTGGCCGTGCTTCTTTTGATGCAGCCCAGGATACGATTGGCCTTCTGGGCTGCGAGCGCACATTGGCGGCTCATGTCCAGCTTCTCATCCACCAGTACCCCCAAGTCCTTCTCGGCAGGGCTGCTCTCAATCCCTTCATCCCCCAGCCTGCATTGATACCGGGGGTTGCCCCGACCCAGGTGCAGGACCTTGCACTTGGCCTTGTTGAACCTCATGAGGTTCACACGGGCCCACTTCTCGAGCTTGTCCAGGTCCCTCTGGATGGCATCCCGTCCCTCTGGCGTGTCGACCGCACCACTCAGCTTGGTGTCACCTGCAAACTTGCTGAGGGTGCACTCGATCCCACTGTCTATGTCATTGATGAAGATATTAAACAGTACCGGTCCCAATACGGACCCCTGCGGGACGCCACTCGTCACCAATCTCCATCTGGACCTTGAGCCGTTGACCACTACCCCCTGGATGCGACCATCTAACCAATTCCTCACCCACCAGACAGTCCACCCATCAAATCCATACCTCTCCAGTTTAGAGAGAAGGATGTTGTGGGGGACCGTGTCAAAGGCCTCACAGAGGTCCAGACAGATGACATCTGTAGCCCTTCCCGTGTCCACTGATGTAGTCCCTCCATCATAGAAGGCCACTAGGTTAGTCAGGCAGGACTTGCCCTTGGTGAAGCCATGCTGGCTGTCTCGAATCACCTCCCTGTCCTCCATGGGCCTTAGCATAGCTTCCAGGAGGATCTGTTCCATGATCTTCCCAGGCACAGAGGTGAGACTGACTGGCCTGTAGCTCCCCGGGTCTTCCTTTTTTCCCTTCTTAAAAATGGGGGTTATGTTTCCCCTTTTCCAGTCAGTGGGAACTTCTCCGGACTGCCACGACTTCTCAAATACGATGGATACTGGCTTAGCAGCTTCATCCGCCAGGTCCTTCAGGACCCGTGGATGGATCTCATCGGGTCCCATGGACTTGTGCACCTTCAGGTGCCTTAGATGGTCTCGAACCTGATGTTCTCCCACAGTGGGCGGCTCTTCATTCTCCCAGTCCCCGCCTTTGCCTTCTGCGGCTTGGGCGGTGAGGCTCGAGCACTTGCCGGTGAAGACCGAGGCAAAAAAGTCATTGAGTACCTCCGCCTTCTCCATGTCCCGGGTAACCAGGTCTCCCGTTTTGTTCCGGAGAGGGCCCACCTTTTCCCTCGTCTTCCTTTTATCCCCGACGTACCTATAGAATCTTTTCTTGTTGCCCTTGATGTCCCTGGCCAGGTTTAATTCTATCGGGGCTTTAGCTTTCCTAACCTGATCCCTGGCTGCTCGGACAATTTCTCTGTATTCCTTGCAGGCTACCTGTCCTTGCTTCCACCCTCTGTAGGCTTCCTTTTTGTGTTGGAGTTTGTCCAGGAGCTCCTTGTTCATCCCTGCAGGCCTCCTGGTGTTTTTGCCTGACTTCCTCTTTGTTGGGATGCATCGCTCCTGAGCTTGGAGGAGGTGATCCTTGAATATTACCCGGGTTTCTTGGGCCCCTCTTCCCTCCAGGGCTTTGTCCCATGGCACTCTACCAAGCAGATCCCTGAAGAGGCCAAAGTCCGCTCTCCTGAAGTCCAGGGTAGTGAGCTTGCTGTGCGCCCTCCTCGGTGCCCTAAGGATCTTGAACTCCACCATTTTGTGGTCACTGCAGCCCAGGCTGCCCTTGAGCTTCACATTCCCCACCAGCCCCTCCTTGTTGGTGAGAACAAGGTCCAGCGTAGCACCTCTCCTCGTTGGCTCCTCTACCACTTGGAGAAGGAAGTTATCATCGACGCATTCCAGGAACCTTCCGGATTGCTTATGCCCTGCCGTGTTGTCCCTCCAACAGATGTCGGGGTGGCTGAAGTCCCCCGTGAGGACCAGGGCTTGTGAGCGTGAGGCTGCTCCTATCTGTCTATAGAGGGCCTCATCCGCTCGGTCTTCCTGGTCGGGTGGCCTGTAGCAGACCCCCACTGTAATGTCACCTGTCCCTGCCTTCCCTTTAATCCTGACCCACAAGCTCTTGGTTGGCTCCTCATCCATCCCCAGGCAGAGCTCCATGCACTGCAGCTGGTCATTGACATAGAGGGCGACACCCCCTCCTCATCTCCCCTGCCTGTCCTTCCTAAAGAGCCTGTATCCCTCCATCCCAACACTCCAATCATAGGAGCCATCCCACCACGTCTCCGTGATGCCAATAAGGTCGTAGCCCTGCAGGCACGCGCACGTCTCGAACTCCTCTTGTTTATTCCCCATGCTACGTGTGTTTGCATAGAGGCATTGAAGCTGGGCCCCGGATGAAGCTGTCTTACTGGCTGGAGTTCCTTTGTGCTGCTCTTCAGGCGCTCGCCTGCTGACCTGTGTTCCTTCTCCAGGCTCTGGGCATCTATCGCTGGCCCTGGCATCAGACTGGTAGGAGTGGGATGGATTGAGGTTCCCCTCCCCCGGCATCTCTAGTTTAAAGCCCTCTTCACCAGCTTGGCAAGCCTATGACCGAAGATGCTCTTCCCCTTCTCTGACAGATGGACCCCGTCAGCCCCCAGTAGACCAGGTTTCTTAAAGCGAGTCCCATGGTCTAAGTAGCCGAACCCCTGGCTGTGGCACCAGTCCCGTAACCATTTGTTGACTCGCCAGATTCGAGTGGCCCTTTCAAACCCCTTCCCTTTGACCGGCAGGATTGATGAAAAAACTACCTGTGCTCCCGAGTCCCTTACCGCCACTCCCAGGGCTCTGTAGTCCTTCTTGATAGTCCTCAGACTGCTCCTGGCTGCGCCACTGGTGCCCACGTGAAACAGCAGCAGCGGATAATAGTCAGTGGGCTGTACGAGGCTTGATAGCCTCTCGGTGACGTCCCTGATGCGAGTCCCCGGTAAGCAGCACACGTCTCTAGAGAGTGCGTCCGGTCGGCAAATGGGTGCCTCCGTACCTCTCAGAAGAGAGTCGCCTACTACTGTCACCCGTCACCTTTTCTTAGTGGCGCTGGTTGTTATACGGGGGGCAGATCAGGCTGCATTACTGCAGCCTTCTCACCGCCTCCTGCAGCTCAGCCACCTGCTGCAGGAGGTCCTCCACCTGGGCACACCTTTTGCAGGCAGGTCCGCTGCCTGTCCCTACCCCAGGAGAGAGGTCTAGGCACTTCCTGCAGCCTGAGGTCTGCACTGAAGCCTCTCCCTTCAGCAGTTCCGTCTGCGTGGAGGCATCAGCCACCGCTGGGGTAGGTGGTGCAGACCCCCCAGCTGGAGCTGCAGCCTTTACCCTCAGATGAGTGTCCACCATTCTGCCTTGAGGGTCAGGTAGGATGAGTGCCCTTGACCTGTGCCCAGTTGCTGGGTTATGTGTACGCCGAGTCCCCCACTTGGCCCATGGAGTGCCTCTCCTTCGAAGAGGCACCCTCCCTGCACGCCCTCCCTCGCGAACTGCTGCACCACACCCTAGCTGACGTGCCACACCCTGTTTGCCCATCCTGTTGGCAGCACTCCTGGTCACTAGCGCTCCCTGGGGCTGCCTTTAGTGGGAGTGGGGGGTGGCAGCCAGTTACTCCTGGCCCCGCCCATGCCTCGTCAGCCACCCTCGTGAGAGCTGCCGGCTCTCGAAGGGTCTCTGCACTCCCCTGTGGGTTCCCCGGCTCAGGAAACCCCCCTGTACGCAGCGATCCGCTGCTCCACTGCAGGACGTGCCTGCACCGGAGCTGATCGCCTGTGTGGGAATGGAAAATGAATAGGAATGTCTGAGTGTGAAAGCACCAGAAAGAAGAGAGGGAAGGAAGGCCCTGAGTACATCCCCCCAAGCTTTTGCTGCTGGACTATGGTGGGTTAGCCTTGGCTAACAGCCAACACCACACACATGCCCTACCCCACCCCCAGCTGCTCACTCACTCCCCTCTCCCACGAGATGGGGAGAAAACCAAAGGAAGATGAAAAGACTTGTGGATCAAGATAATGACAGTTTAATAGGGAGAGCAAAAGCTGCACACGCAAGCAAAGCAAAATAAGGATTTCATTCACTACTTCCCATTGGCAGGAGGATGTCCATCTGCTTCCTGGAAAGTGAGGCCTTAGCATATGTAATGGCTGCTTGGGAAAACAAACGTCATAACCATGAACGTCTCCCCCTTCCTCCTCCTTTTCCCAAACTTTTATTGCTGAGCACAATGTCATATGGTACAGACTATCCCTTTGGTCGGTTGGGGTCAGCTGTCCTGGCTGTGTCCCCTCCCAGCCTCTTGCCTACCCCCCCGGACTGCTATGAAGAAAATTAACTCCATCCCAGCCAGACCCATTATGTGGCCTTAAAATAACGACTTAGAAGAATGCTCAGCAGAGGCTCCCCCCAACCCTTTTTCCTTGGGAGCTGCTTTTAAGCTGAGGTTCTTGCACCTGGCCCTGCATGAGCTACACCTGCAGTTGTGTTGCAGCTATGCCTACACCTGGGCTTTTACCTCCCCGATTCTGACCCACTGACTCGACCTCAGCCCTGCCTCATCACTACAGACTTGCCTGGTGATCACCGGACTGTGCTTGACCCTGGTTATCATCATGGACCCTCTCTGCTCTTGATTGGGTCCTGAGGGACTGCACCCTGTCAGTGAGGCCACTGCCCTGCCTGTGTTGGGGTCACCCTTGGCTCCCCTTTCCTTGCAGGGCACCCTACCCTTGTGGCTCCCTGACAGGCTATAAGAGCATATGTTAATGTCACCTAGATTTACAGGTCATCAAGATCCTAGCACACCTCTACCTGCAGCTTCTCAGGATACCCAACTTGGGGAAAGGAAGGGCAGCCTAAAAGAAGTGATAGCCCACATCCAGACTAAAAGATTCAAGCCATTAAGAGATAATGGTGGGAAGACAGAAGAGGGTAGGAGCCATAAGACACACAGATAAAGAGATACAGAACAGAAACAGTGAGCAAATCCTACTGACTCTCAGAGGTGTCCAACACAGGATGGAAAGACAAAAGATTGCAACCACTTGTCAACTCCTTAAGCATACAAAAAGGCCCCAAACCAGCACACAGTTTCCAAATGAAGAACAACCCAGGAGACATGAGGAGGACTCAGTAGCTGGTGGGAATCCCTTGTCCTTGTCAATTCAAGGAATCTTGAACAGATTACCCAGATACAACCATCTTGGTGCCTGACTGCTGGACAGACTACTTGGGACTCACTCATGTTTTGATTCCTGAGAGGGTGAGTGTGAATAAGCTTTACTTCAGTTTTATTTTAAAATTAAACCATCTTCCCTCCCCATAAGGTCTCTCATTGAGATTTGCTACATTGTTGCAACATCATTTCCTACAGCTGCATAGAACTTTAAATAATAAACTTTGTTGACACTGTACTGGCTCCCATGCAGACCTGGCTCAATTATCTCTTCCATATAATTACAAAAAGAGGAAAAAAGAATGGGATGAAGAAGAAGCAGGAGCAACAGGAAACTTCCAGACAGAGCCAGTTCAACGCTCATCGTGCTTGTGCTGGAAAGCATGGTACAAACACATTGAGAGTCTCTGCAGCACTGCAAAGAGTGGGTCTGTGCCATCCTCTGTAGAGAAATCCTGGATAATCCAGGATGCAATTATCAGGGTGCCTCAGCCCTACTGAATTACATGAACAATCCATGATCAGGATACTCCAGCCTCACATTATTCCAGATAACAGCGTCAACCATAGTTCACTGAACACTTCAGGAAATGCTGAGTTTCAAACTTTTACTTAAATGTTGTTGGGCTTTGAAGGTCCCTGATGTTAGGGGAAGCCATGATTGTATATAAACAGTGCTGGGAACCCATAACAATAAGCAGCATCTTACCAAGTCTTTCTTTCTTTCCAGTGGGATTTGATGATGCAGTGGAGGTTTTCTTCTATTACAAATCTTTCAACAGAATGACTGCCAGGCATGACAGGGCCCTATTAAAATGGAATCAAGATTGATGAAAGATCACTGTAGAGAAACACAATTTTTTAATACACACACACATAAATAAAAATAAAACTTGACAGATTGAATTAGGCACTCATGGAGATTTAACATCAGCAAGTTTTAGAGTCAACAGCTAAAAGACAGGCTTCAATCTTCAGCACAAAGTTGCCAAATACAACATTATCATAAGAAAAGATTTGGGATTTTTGTACCAGATTTGTACATGAATCATGTAAAAATCTTATAAACAAATAGCCAGCTATGATTTCAACTGCACCCATATTTACAATGAAACAGTTTTGGTGACGTTTATAGTTTGTTAATTTCACATACAAGATTTAAGTACTTCTATATTTAGGCAGCTGGGACCACGCTAAACAATTGGCATTTTGCACCCTTTGTTTCTTCAAGTTACACAAAATTATTATACATCGGGAGTGTATTAATACACACTTCATCTTTTCCAGTTACAGCACAGAAGATCAGAGTGATCTGGGAACTGACAATGCAGCCTGCTAAGTGAAAACATTGCAGCTTTAATCATCTCAATGTTCTGTCTTTATGCTGGTTATAAAAGCATAGTTTAATAGCTAGCTTAACAAACATGCTTTACTTCATAACTAGTCCACAGTGTGGCTTAGTTGTATATTCACTGTCTGTTACTATGCATCAGCTGATGCAAGAACTCAAGCTGCAAGAACTCGATCGCATACCAGTACCCTATTATCCTTTACAGCCTTGCAAAACTAGACCCAAAGCATCAAAAACCTACAATTATAGCAAGTGCAATACTTGCAAAAGATAACTATTTCATTGGCTCTGAGAATTATCTTCCAAACACCCAAAAGAAATAGTCCCAGAAACATCCTAAAAAGTAGGACAGAATGATTTCGTTAGCACATTGTTAATTCTTTGCAATGTGCTCACAGTTATGTATCAATGTTCCAGAAAATACAACTAAATGGCACTGAGATTACTGTATCTATTTGCTCTTCCCATTGTGGCTATGATAACAGATCTGTTAACAGAAAGGTGGAAATTTTGACTAGGCAAGGGCAATCTCACTGTAAAACTAAAGAACCATCAAGGTATAAAGCATGCAGGAGCGAGTATAGGGCATACTGGTAGAAGAGTGGTGTTGCATGTTAAAGGGAGCACAGATGCAAATCAGATCAACAAGCTAAACGTGTAAATAAGTAACAGAACCCTGATGGATTGAAACTCCAGGCCTAAACAGGGAAAAGACATAGTATTTGACTACATGGCTAACTATGACAGCAACATAGGCTATAACATGCTGAGTAAAAAATACACTACTGCATTTTCTCATTTTACATACTTAGCTTCAAAAAGGGTATTATGAATAGAAGCTAAAAGGGGCAGCTAAAATGTTCCATTTTTGAGGGTGGCACAGAGACTATTTAAAGTTACCATGCAGCAAATGCATACTATTTACTGAGAGACACTTGCAAAGAGGCAAAAAGGAAGTCAGATGTGCTAAACAGTAGTACAAGAGCGGTTAGCAAAAGGAATCCTGAAAGCTGAAGTTGTGTCTAGATGAAGACATGCCAACAAGTGATTACCCACTTGAAGAGTTCAAGGAACTTGAGAATAAAATAGCTGACCTATTAATTGGGGTGCATATCCTCTCATTCAAAATCAACCTGATATCTAATCAACTAAGATGATACCAATTGTAAAGGTCTTCCAGGAAATTGCAAACCAGCAAGGCTGACTTCCATATTGGGCAAATTATTGAAAACTCTTAAAAAATAATAGCATTAGGAGGCATAAGCATAAATGCTGTTTGGGGAAGAGGCAGCACAGCTTTTGTAAAGTCAGGCCTCTCAAACTTATTGGAGCTCTCTGACGAAGTCAACAATCGCGTGTAAATATGAGAAACATGGCTGACAGCCTAGCTGGATCTTCAAAAGGCTTTCATGTAAACTAAGTAACCACAGTATAAGAGGGGAAGTCCTTACACAGATAAATAACTGGTTAAAAGATAAGTGATCAGTTCTCACAGAAGAGGAGGGTCACCAGCAGAATCCCACAGGAATCTATCCAGGGACCTGTGCTGTTCAGCAGATCCATAAATTATCTGGAAAGGGAGCAGGCATTGGATATGAAAAAGCTTGCAGATGCTACTTTTAAATAACTTGGTAACAACAAGGGCCCATCCATGAAAATTTGCAGATAAAAAAAAAAAAACTTGAGAAACATGGTGTGTGGGTGTTAAAGCAGAAGATAATCATAAAATGACTCGTTGACTTTTGCCTACAGATGGTAAAAATAGACCAGCTTCACATATAAAGTGGTGAGCACTGAACTGCCCTCTATTCTTCAGGAATGCAAAATTGGTTGCGACATAGTTCTATAAAAACCTTATCTCAGTATTCAATAACAGACTGGACTTATCAGAAAAGGAATAGGGAAAAACACTGAACATTATGCCACTGTATAGGTTCATGGCGCATCCACATCTTCCATTCGGTATGCAGTTCTAGTCATACTCACCACGCTCCCCTCCCCAAAAAGATATAGCAGTAGAGCAGAACTGGAAAAGTTTCAGAAAAAGGTGATGGTGGTGACCTAGGGTATAGAACAGCTTCTGTATAAGGAACAATTAGACAGGCTACTATCATTCAACCTAGAAAAGACACAGTTGAGCCAGGATATGCTAGAAATTTTATAAAAGATGAATTGCCTAGAGAGCTTGGAGAGGACAAATGTTTCTTGTCTCTTCCAATGTGTCGTGGTTTAACCTCAGCCGGCAACTGAGCACCACACAGCCGCTCACTCACTCCCCTCGTCCCGGTGGGATGGGGAGAAAATGAAAAGAGTAAAAGTGAGAAAACTCATGGGTTGAGATAAAAACAGTTTAATAATTGAAATAAAATAATAATAATAATAAAAGAATACAAAAAGCAAGTGATGCACAATGCAATTGCTCACCACCTGCCAACCGATGCCCAGCCAGTCCCCGAGCAGCGGACCCCTGGCCAGCTTTCCCCAGTTTATGTACTGAGCATGACGTCCCATGGTATGGAATGTCCCTTTGGCCAGTTTGGGTCAGCTGTCCTGGCTGTGCCCCCTCCCAGCTTCTTGTGCACCTCCAGCTTTCTCAGTCGGCAGAGCATGGGAAGCTGAAAAGTCCTTGGCTAGTGTAAGCACTACTTAGCAACAACTACAACATCGGTGCGTTATCAACATTGTTCTCATCCTAAATCCAAAACACAGCACTGTACCAGCTACTAGGAAGGAAATTAACTCTCTCCCAGCCGAACCCAGGACAGTATCCATCACTTATTCTATACCATCTACGCCATGCCCAGGTCCCCCACATTCCAATACATTCCCATTAATCACCACCCCTTTTCCTGTCTTTGGATATATATACACACAGATATAGTGTAGTGCCCCTTAGTCTGTGGGCCATCCCTCTAAAATGTTCGGTGAGTTCATTTAGTCCATGACTTTGGGCTCCATCTGTCGTAATAATCTTCCAGGGCAGGAAAGATGGAGATGGTATGTGGTGTTGGATTGTTTCATGTTGAAGTCAGTTCTGGTTCCATCATTACTGTGTTTTGCACGGTTTCATCTGGGTCATTCCTACTGTAATACCATAGATATGGCATATAATATTACATAGCAATTAACATCATACAGTTCAAATCATGGGCTATTCTCGCCCAAATTCAAATCCCCTTGAGGTACACATCGGACTTCCCCATCCTTCCGCATTATCCACCAAGTGCACCCAGGTCCTTGAGCAAAAGCAATCCCACGGATGGGTGTGGCTTTCCCAAGGCAGGAATAACCCAGACTGTCTTCCCCAGCATATTTTTTATGTGCACTACAGGGACTTTATTCCCATCTACAGTACGTAAAAGTTCTGACTGGGCAGGGCCAGCTCGATTGGCAGATCCCCGAGTGTTGACTAACCAGGTGGCCTTTGCTAAATGTGTGTCCCAATGTTTGAACGTCCCAGCACCCATTGCTCTCAGTGTAGTCTTTAACAGTCCATTGTATCGTTCAATTTTCCTGGAAGCTGGTGCATGACAGGGGATGTGATACACCCACTCAGTGCCATGCTCTTTGGGCCAGGTGTCTATGAGGTTGTTTCGGAAATGAGTCCCGTTGTCTGACTCAATTCTTTCTGGGGTGCCATGTCGCCATAGGACTTGCTTTTCAAGGCCCAGGATAGTGTTCCGGGCAGTGGCATGGGGCACGGGATATGTTTCCAGCCATCCGGTGGTTGCCTCCACCATTGTAAGCACGTGGCGCTTGCCTTGGCGGGTTTGTGGGAGTGTGATATAATCGATCTGCCAGGCCTCCCCATAGTTAGATTTCAGCCATCGTCCTCCATACCAGAGGGGCTTTAACCACTTGGCTTGCTTGATTGCAGCGCATGTTTCGCATTCATGGATAACCGGTGCAATAGTGTCCATGGTCAAGTCCACCCCTCGATCACGAGCCCATCTGTATGTTGCATCTCTTCCTTGGTGACCTGAGGTGTCATGGGCCCACCGAGGTATAAATAATTCACCCTTGTGTTGCCAGTCCAGCTCCACCTGAGCCACTTCAATCTTAGCAGCCTGATCCACCTGCTGGTTGTTTTGATGTTCTTCAGTGGCCCGACTCTTGGGTACGTGAGCATCTACGTGACGGACTTTTACAACCAGGTTCTCCACCCGGGCAGCAACATCTTGCCACAATGCGGCAGCCCAGATGGGTTTGCCTCTGCGCTGCCAGTTGCTCCGCTTCCATTGCTGCAGCCACCCCCACAGGGCATTTGCCACCATCCATGAGTCAGTATAGAGATAGAGCACTGGCCACTTTTCTCAGTCAGCAATGCCTAAAGCCAGCTGGATGGCCTTGACTTCTGCAAATTGGCTCGATTCACCTTCTCCTTCAGCAGTTTTGTCCTGGTTTCGGTAGGGATAGAGTTAATTTCCTTTCTAGTAGCTGGTACAGTGTTTTGGATTTAGGATGAGAACAAAGTTGATAACGCACCGATGTTTTAGTTGTTGCTAGGTAATGCTTACACTAGCCAAGGACTTTTCAGCTTCCCGTGCTCTGCCGACTGAGAAGGCTGGAGGTGCACAAGAAGCTGGGAGGGGGCACAGCCAAACTGGCCAAAGGGACATTCCATACCGTGTGACGTCATGCTCAGTACATAAACTGGGGAAAGCTGGCCGGGGGGGGCCGCTGCTCGGGGACTGGCTGGGCATTGGTCGGCGGGTGGTGAGCAATTGTACTGTGCATCACTTGCTTTGTGTATTATTATTATTATTACACTATTATTATGCTATTATTATTTTATTTCAATTATTAAACTGTTTTTATTTCAACCCACGAGTTTTTCTCACTTGTGCTCTTCCAATTCTCTCCCCCATCCCATCCGCGTCGGGGGGGAGTGAGCGAGCGGCTGCGTGGTGCTTAGTAGCCGACTGAGATTAAACCACGACAGATGGGAAACCTACCTCAGCCCTAGGGGCACGGGTACGTGAATTGCAAGGGAAAACAATCACAGAAAGAGGTTCTTCCAGGAAAATTGCTGCTCCAGTTTCCAGCGGGCAGTTCCTCAGACAGAGTAGAAGGGCTGATCTTACTCTTGATCTTAATGAAGAAACTTCTGACTCGTACGCACAAGAAATGAGAAATGAGTACTGTGAGGAGGACTAGAGGGGCCCTGCCTCCAGCCAGGGGGAGGAAAGGGACAACCGGGTTTACTGGACTGTGTGGATTCGGTGGCCTGGCACATCAGACCCACAGGAGTATAAGGCTCTAGTAGACACCGGTGCACAGTGTACCCTAATGCCATCAAGCTATATAGGGGCAGAACCCATCTGTATTTCTGGGGTGACGGGGGGATCCCAACAGCTAACTGTATTGGAAGCCGAAGTGAGTCTAACTGGGAATGGGTGGCAGAAGCACCCCATTGTGACTGGCCCAGAGGCTCCGTGCATCCTTGGCATAGACTACCTCAGGAGAGGGTACTTCCAGGAACCAAAAGGGTACCGGTGGGCTTTTGGTATAGCTGCCTTGGAGACGGAGGAAATTATACAGCTGTCCACCTTGCCTGGTCTCTCGGAGGACCCTTCTGTTGTGGGGTTGCTGAAGGTCGAAGACCAACAAGTGCCCATCGCTACCACGACGGTGCACCGGCGGCAATATCGCACCAACCGAGACTCCCTGATTCCCATCCATAAGCTGATTCGTCGATGGAGAGCCAAGGAGTGATCAGCAAGACTCGTTCACCCTTTAACAGTCCCATATGGCCAGTGCGGAAGTCTAATGGAGAGTGGAGACTAACAGTAGACTATCGTGGCCTGAACGAAGCCACGCCACCGCTGAGTGCTGCCGTGCCGGACATGCTAGAACTTCAGTACAAACTGGAGTCAAAGGCAGTCAAGTGGTATGCCACAACTGATATCGCTAATGCGTTTTTCTCAATCCCTTTGGCAGCAGAGTGCAGGCCACAGTTTGCTTTCACTTGGAGGGGCGTCCAGTACACCTGGAACCGACTGCCCCAGGGGTGGAAACACAGCCCCACCATTTGCCATGGACTGATCCAGGCTGCACTAGAACAGGGTGGAGTTCCAGAACACCTGCAATACATTGATGACATCATCGTGTGGGGCAACACAGCAGGAGAAGTTTTTGAAAAAGGGAAGGAAATAGTCCAAATCCTGCTGAAGGCCGGTTTTGCCATAAAACAAAGTAAGGTCAAGGGGCCTGCACAGGAGATCCAGTTTTTAGGAATAAAATGGCAAGATGGACGTCGTCAGATCCCAATGGATGTGATCAACAAAATAACAGCCATGTCTCCACCAACCAGCAAAAAGGAAACACAAGCTTTCTTAGGCGTCGTGGGTTTTTGGAGAATGCATATTCCAAATTACAGTCTGATCGTAAACCCTCTCTACCAAGTGACCCGGAAGAAGAACGATTTCAAATGGGGCCCTGAGCAACGACAAGCTGTTGAACAAATTAAAGAGGAGATAGTTCACGCAGTAGCCCTGGGGCAGTCCGGGCAGGACAAGATGTAAAAAATGTGTTCTACACCGCAGCCGGGGAGAACGGCCCTACCTGGAGCCTCTGGCAGAAAGCACCAGGGGAGACTCGAGGTCGACCCCGGGGATTTTGCAGTCAGGGATACAGGGGATCCGAGGCCCGCTATACTCCAACTGAAAAAGAGATATTAGCAGCATATCATAGAATCATAGAATCATTAATGTTGGAAAAGACCTCTAAGATCATCAAGTCCAACCGTCGACCCAACACCACCATGCCCACTAAACCATGTCCCTAAGCGCCTCATCTACACGTCTTTTAAATACCTCAAGGGATGGTGACTCAACCACTTCCCTGGGCAGCCTGTTACAATGTTTCACCACTCTTTCAGGAAAGAAATTTTTCCTCACATCCAATCTAAACCTCCCCTGGCGCAACTTGAGGCCATTTCCTCTCGTCCTATTGCAAGTTACTCGGGAGAAGAGACCGACACCCACCTCGCTACAACCTCCTGTCAGGTAGTTGTAGAGAGCGATGAGGTCTCCCCTCAGCCTCCTTTTCTCCAGGCTAAACAACCCCAGTTCCCTCAACTGCTCCTCATAAGACTTGTTCTCCAGACCCCTCACCAGCCTCGTTGCCCTTCTCTGGACACACTCCAGCACCTCGACGTCCTTCTTGTAGTGAGGGGCCCAAAACCGAACAGAGTAGTTGAGGTGGGGCCTCACCAGGGCCGAGTACAGGGGCACAATCACTTCCCTACTCCTGCTGGCCACACTATTTCTGATACAGGCTAGGATGCCATTGGCCTTCTTGGCCGCCTGGGCACACTGCCGGCTCATATTCAGCCGGCTGTCGACCAACACCCCCAGGTCCTTTTCCGACAGGCAGCTTTCCAGCCATTCTTCCCCAAGCCTGTAGAGCTGCATGGGGTTGTTGTGGCCAGAGTGCAGGACCCAGCACTTGGCCTTGTTGAACCTCATACAATTGGCCTGGGCCCATCGATCCAGCCTGTCCAGGTCCCTCTGCAGAGCCTATGAAGGGGTTCGAGCTGCTTCGGAAGTGATCAGCACTGAAGCATAGCTCCTCCTGGCACCCCGACTGCCGGTGCTGGGCTGGATGTTCAGAGGGAGGGTCCCCTGTACCCATCATGCAACTGATGCTACGTGGAGTAAGTGGGTCGCACTGATCACACAACGGGCTCGAATAGGAAACCCCAGTCGCCCAGGAATCCTGGAAGTGATCATGGATTGGCCAGAGGGCAAAGATTTTGGAATATCGCCAGAGGAGGAGGTGACGCGCACTGAGGAGGCCCCAATGTATAATGAACTAACAGAAAATGAGAAGCAATATGCCCTGTTCACTGATGGGTCCTGTCGTCTTGTGGGAAAGCATCGGAGGTGGAAAGCTGCTGTATGGAGTCCTATGCGACAAGTCGCAGAAACTGCTGAAGGAGAAGATGAATCGAGTCAGTTTGCAGAAGTAAAGGCCATCCAGCTGGCTTTAGGCATTGCTGACCGAGAAAAGTGGCCAGTGCTCTATCTCTATACTGACTCATGGATGGTGGCAAATGCCCTGTGGGGGTGGCTGCAGCAATGGAAGCGGAGCAACTGGCAGCGCAGAGGCAAACCCATCTGGGCTACCGCATTGTGGCAAGATATTGCTGCCCGGGTGGAGAACCTGGTTGTAAAAGTCCGTCACGTAGATGCTCACGTACCCAAGAGTCGGGCCACTGAAGAACGTCAAAACAACCAGCAGGTGGATCAGGCTGCTAAGATTGAAGTGGCTCAGGTGGATCTGGACTGGCAACATAAGGGTGAGGGATTTATACCTCGGTGGGCCCATGACACCTCAGGTCACCAAGGAAGAGATGCAACATACAGATGGGCTCGTGATCGAGGGGTGGACTTGACCATGGACACTATTGCACAGGTTATCCATGAATGCGAAACATGCGCTGCAATCAGGCAAGCCAAGCGGTTAAAGCCCCTCTGGTATGGAGGACGATGGCTGAAATATAACTATGGGGAGGCCTGGCAGATCGATTATATCACACTCCCACAAACCCGCCAAGGCAAGCGCCACGTGCTTACAATGGTGGAGGCAACCACCGGATGGCTGGAAACATATCCCATGCCCCATGCCACCGCCCAGAACACTATCCTGGGCCTTGAAAAGCAAGTCCTATGGCGACATGGCACCCCAGAAAGAATTGAGTCAGACAACGGGACTCATTTCCGAAACAACCTCATAGACACCTGGCCCAAAGAGCACGGCATTGAGTGGGTGTATCACATCCCCTGTCATGCACCAGCCTCCGGGAAAATTGAACGATACAATGGACTGTTAAAGACTACACTGAGAGCAATGGGTGGCGGGACATTCAAACATTGGGATACGCATTTAGCAAAGGCCACCTGGTTAGTTAACACGAGGGGATCTGCCAATCGAGCAGGCCCTGCCCAGTCAGAACTTTTACGTACTGTAGATGGGAATAAAGTCCCTGTAGTGCACATAAAAAATATACTGGGGAAGACAGTCTGGGTTATTCCTGCCTCGGGCAGAGGCAAACCCATCCGTGGGATTGTTTTTGCTCAAGGACCTGGGTGCACTTGGTGGATAATGCGGAAGGATGGGGAAGTCCGATGTGTACCTCAAGGGGATTTGATTTTGGGTGAGAATAGCCAATGATCTGAATTATGTGATGTTAAGTACTAATTATAGTTATAATAGTTATACTAATAATACACAGATATACTAATCATACTAATAATATTATATGCCATACTAATGTTATTACAATAAGAATCACCCAGACTAATGAAGAATAACTTCAGTGAAACCAAGCAAAGCACAGTGATGATGGTACCAGAACTGACTTCAACATGAAACAATCCAACACCACATACCATCTCCATTTTTTCCTGTCCTGAAAGATTATTATGACAGATGGAGCCCAAAGTCATGGACTAAATGAACTCACCAAACGTTTTAGAGGGATGGCCCACAGACTAAGGGAATGATATCTCCGTGTGTGTGTGTATATATATATATAGAAAAAAAAAAGGGGGTGGTGATTAATGGAAATGTACTGGAAAATGTGAGACTTGAGCATGACGCAGATGGTATAGAATAAGGGGTGGATATTGTCCTGGTTTCAGTAGGGATAGAGTTAATTTCCTTTCTAGTAGCTGGTACAGTGTTTTGGATTTAGGAGGAGAACAAACTTGATAACGCCCCGATATTTTAGTTGTTGCTAGGTAATGCTTACACTAGCCAAGGACTTTTCAGCTTCCCATGCTCTACCAACTGAGAAGGCTGGAGGGGCCCAAGGAGCTGGGAGGGGGCACAGCCAAACTGGCCAAAGGGACATTCCATACCATGTGACGTCATGCTCAGTACATAAACGGGGAAAAGCTGGCCGGGGGGACACCTGCTCGGGGACTGGCTGGGCATCGGTCGGCGGGTGGTGAGCAACTGTACTGTGCATCACTTGCTTTGTGTATTATTATTATTAACATATTATTATTATTATCATTTTATTTCAATTATTAAACTTTTTTTTATTTTAATCCACGAGTTTTTTTCTCACTTGTGCTCTTCCAATTCTCTCCCCCATCCCACTGGGTGCGGAGGAGTGAGCGAGCGGCTGCGTGGTGCTTAGTTGCCAACTGAGATTAAACCACGACAAGTTTCTACAACTTGTCGCATAGGACTCCATACAGCAGCTTTCCACCTCCGATGCTTTCCCACAAGACGACAGGACCCATCAGTGAACAGGGCATATTGCTTCTCATTCCCTGGTAGTTCATTATACATTGGGGCCTCCTCAGCACGCGTCACCTCCTCCTCTGGCGATATTCCAAAATCTTTGCCCTCTGGCCAATCCATGATCACTTCCAGGATTCCTGGGCGACTGGGGTTTCCTATTCGAGCCCGTTGTGCGATCAGTGCGACCCACTTACTCCACGTAGCATCAGTTGCATGATGGGTACAGGGGACCCTCCCTCTGAACATCCAGCCCAGCACCGGCAGTCGGGGTGCCAGGAGGAGCTATGCTTCAGCGCTGATCACTTCCGAAGCAGTTCAAACCCCTTCATATGCTGCCAATATCTCTTTTTCAGTTGGAGTATAGGGGGCCTCGGATCCCCTGTATCCCCGACTCCAAAATCCTAGGGGTCGACCTCGAGTCTCCCCAGGTGCTTTCTGCCAGAGGGTCCAGGTACGGCCATTCTCCCCGGCTGCGGTGTAGAGCACATTTTTTACGTCTTGCCCTGCCCGGACTGGCCCCAGGGCTACTGCGTGAACTATCTCCTGTTTAGTTTGTTCAAAAGCTTGTCGTTGCTCAGGGCCCCATTTGAAATCGTTCTTCTTCCGGGTCACTTGGTAGAGAGGGTTTACGATCAGACTGTAATTTGGAATGTGCATTCTCCAAAAACCCACGACGCCTAAGAAAGCTTGTGTTTCCTTTTTGCTGGTTGGTGGAGACATGGCTGTTATTTTGTTGATCACATCCATTGGGATCTGACGACGACCATCTTGCCATTTTATTCCTAAAAACTGGATCTCCTGTGCAGGCCCCTTGACCTTACTTTGTTTTATGGCAAAACCGGCCTTCAGCAGGATTTGGACTATTTCCTTCCCTTTTTCAAAAACTTCTCCTGCTGTGTTGCCCCACACGATGATGTCATCAATGTATTGCAGGTGTTCTGGAACTCCACCCTGTTCTAGTGCAGTCTGGATCAGTCCATGGCAAATGGTGGGGCTGTGTTTCCACCCCTGGGGCAGTCGGTTCCAGGTGTACTGAACGCCCCTCCAAGTGAAAGCAAACTGTGGCCTGCACTCTGCTGCCAAAGGGATTGAGAAAAACGCATTAGCAATATCAGTTGTGGAATACCACTTGGCTGCCTTTGACTCCAGTTTGTACTGAAGTTCTAGCATGTCCAGCACGGCAGCACTCAGTGGTGGCGTGGCTTCGTTCAGGCCACGATAGTCTACTGTTAGTCTCCACTCTCCATTAGACTTCCGCACTGGCCATATGGGACTGTTAAAGGGTGAACGAGTCTTGCTGATCACTCCTTGGCTCTCCAGTCGACGAATCAGCTTATGGATGGGAATCAGGGAGTCTCGCTTGGTGTTATATTGCCGCTGTTGCACCGTTGTGGTTGCGATTGGCACTTGTTGGTCTTCGACCTTCAGCAACCCCACAACAGAGGGGTCCTCCGAGAGACCAGGCAAGGTGGACAGCTGTATAATCTCCTCCGTCTCCAAGGCAGCTATACCAAAAGCCCACCTGTACCCTTTTGGGTCCTGGAAATACCCTCTCCTGAGGTAGTCTATGCCAAGGATGCACGGAGCCTCTGGGCCAGTCACAATGGGGTGCTTCTGCCACCCATTCCCAGTTAGACTCAATTCAGCCTCCAATACAGTTAGCTGTTGGGATCCCCCCGTCACCCCAGAAATACAGATGGGTTCTGCCCCTATATAGCTTGATGGCATTAGGGTACACTGTGCACCGGTGTCTACTAGAGCCTTATACTCCTGTGGGTCCGACGTGCCAGGCCACCGAATCCACACAGTCCAGTAAACCCGGTTGTCCCTTTCCTCCCCCTGGCTGGAGGCAGGGCCCCTCTAGTCCTGGTCAAAGTATTTGTAACTTCGAAATCGAATCAAAAGTCACTTTATTAATAACAGAAGTAGGATCAGCCCTTCTACCCTGTCTGGGGAACTGCCCGCTGGAAACTGGAGTAGCAATTTTCCTGGAAGAACCCCCTTTTGTGATCGTTTTCCCTTGCAACTCACGTACCCGTGCCCCTAGGGCTGAGGTAGGTTTTCCATCCCACTTCCTCATGTCCTCTCCGTGGTCACGCAGGTAAAACCATAGGGTGCCCCGTGGTGTGTACCCTTTATATTCTCTCTCTTGAGCCAAAGAACGCTGACTCCTAATAGCCAAGATATTGGTCCGTACAGGTGAGTAGTAGGACCTATCCTCTCTGAGTTGCTGGAACTCCCGGGACAGTTTCTCCACAGCCGAGACGAGGGAGGAAGAGAGACTTTCTTCTTATTCCCAGAGTTGACCAACCAATTCATCCACTGTTTGTCCCTCTCCATCTTTCCAGGTTATCACTGCCAATGAGTTGGCATATGACGATGGTGCGCTCCTTATAAACTTCCGCCACATGGGTCGTGTGCACTTGACTTCGTCTGGATCTTTGGATAGCTGTTCATTGCTCAGGTCACCACAAATCACCTCCAGCACAGCTAATTCCCTCAGGAACTGGATACCCTTCTCCATGGTGGCCCATTTGCTTGGGCAACATATGACATCTTCCTTAAAGGAATACTTTTCCTTCACGCTTGACAAGAGTCGCCTCCAAAGGCTGAGGATACGTGTCCCTTTTCCAACTGCTTTGTCAATGCCCCCTTCCCTGGAAAGGGATCCCAGCTGCTTGGCTTCTTTACCCTCTAATTCCAGGCTACTGGCCCCATTATCCCAGCATTGGAGCAGCCACGTGACAACATGACAACTCCTACCAGTTTGATGCCAGGGCCAGCGATAGATGCCCAGAGCCTGGAGAAGGAACACAGGTCAGCAGGCGAGCGCCTGAAGAGCAGCACAAAGGAACTCCAGCCAGTAAGACAGCTTCATCTGGGGCCCAGCTTCAATGCCTCTATGCAAACACACGTAGCATGGGGAATAAACAAGAGGAGTTCGAGACGTGCGCATGCCTGCAGGGCTACGACCTTACTGGCATCACGGAGACATGGTGGGATGGCTCGTATGATTGGAGTGTTGGGATGGAGGGATACAGGCTCTTTAGGAAGGACAGGCAGGGGAGATGAGGAGGGGGTGTCGCCCTCTATGTCAATGACCAGCTGCAGTGCATGGAGCTCTGCCTGGGGATGGATGAGGAGCCAACCAAGAGCTTGTGGGTCAGGATTAAAGGGAAGGCAGGGACAGGTGACATTACAGTGGGGGTCTGCTACAGGCCACCCGACCAGGAAGACCGAGCGGATGAGGCCCTCTATAGACAGATAGGAGCAGCCTCACGCTCACAAGCCCTGGTCCTCACGGGGGACTTCAGCCACCCCGACATCTGTTGGAGGGACAACACGGCAGGGCATAAGCAATCCGGAAGGTTCCTGGAATGCGTCGATGATAACTTCCTTCTCCAAGTGGTAGAGGAGCCAACGAGGAGAGGTGCTACGCTGGACCTTGTTCTCACCAACAAGGAGGGGCTGGTGGGGAATGTGAAGCTCAAGGGCAGCCTGGGCTGCAGTGACCACAAAATGGTGGAGTTCAAGATCCTTAGGGCACCGAGGAGGGCGCACAGCAAGCTCACTACCCTGGACTTCAGGAGAGCGGACTTTGGCCTCTTCAGGGATCTGCTTGGTAGAGTGCCATGGGACAAAGCCCTGGAGGGAAGAGGGGCCCAAGAAACCCGGGTAATATTCAAGGATCACCTCCTCCAAGCTCAGGAGCGATGCATCCCAACAAAGAGGAAGTCAGGCAAAAACACCAGGAGGCCTGCAGGGATGAACAAGGAGCTCCTGGACAAACTCCAACACAAAAAGGAAGCCTACAGAGGGTGGAAGCAAGGACAGGTAGCCTGCAAGGAATACAGAGAAATTGTCCGAGCAGCCAGGGATCAGGTTAGGAAAGCTAAAGCCCTGATAGAATTAAACCTGGCCAGGGACATCAAGGGCAACAAGAAAAGATTCTATAGGTACGTCGGGGATAAAAGGAAGACGAGGGAAAAGGTGGGCCCTCTCCGGAACAAAACGGGAGACCTGGTTACCCGGGACACGGAGAAGGCGGAGGTACTCAATGACTTTTTTGCCTCGGTCTTCACCGGCAAGTGCTCGAGCCTCACCGCCCAAGCCGCAGAAGGCAAAGGCGGGGACTGGGAGAATGAAGAGCCGCCCACTGTGGGAGAACATCAGGTTCGAGACCATCTAAGGCACCTGAAGGTGCACAAGTCCATGGGACCCGATGAGGTCCATCCGCGGGTCCTGAAGGACCTGGCAGATGAAGTTGCTAAGCCACTATCCATCGTATTTGAGAAGTCGTGGCAGTCCGGAGAAGTTCCCACTGACTGGAAAAGGGGAAACATAACCCCCATTTTTAAGAAGGGAAAAAAGGAAGACCCGGGGAGCTACAGGCCAGTCAGTCTCACCTCTGTGCCTGGGAAGATCATGGAACAGATCCTCCTGGAAGCTATGCTAAGGCCCATGGAGGACAGGGAGGTGATTCGAGACAGCCAGCATGGCTTCACCAAGGGCAAGTCCTGCCTGACTAACCTAGTGGCCTTCTATGATGGAGGGACTACATCAGTGGACACGGGAAGGGCTACAGATGTCGTCTGTCTGGACCTCTGTAAGGCCTTTGACATGGTCCCCCACAACATCCTTCTCTCTAAACTGGAGAGGTATGGATTTGATGGGTGGACTGTCCGGTGGGTGAGGAATTGGTTAGATGGTCGCATCCAGGGGGTAGTGGTCAACGGCTCAAGGTCCAGATGGAGATTGGTGACGAGTGGCGTCCCGCAGGGGTCCGTATTGGGACCGGTACTGTTTAATATCTTCATCAATGACATAGACAGTGGGATCGAGTGCACCCTCAGCAAGTTTGCAGGTGACACCAAGCTGAGTGGTGCGGTCGACACGCCAGAGGGACGGGATGCCATCCAGAGGGACCTGGACAAGCTCGAGAAGTGGGCCCGTGTGAACCTCATGAGGTTCAACAAGGCCAAGTGCAAGGTCCTGCCCCTGGGTCGGGGCAACCCCCGGTATCAATGCAGGCTGGGGGATGAAGGGATTGAGAGCAGCCCTGCCGAGAACGACTTGGGGGTACTGGTGGATGAGAAGCTGGACATGAGCCGCCAATGTGCGCTCGCAGCCCAGAAGGCCAATCGTATCCTGGGCTGCATCAAAAGAAGCACGGCCAGCAGGTCGAGGGAGGGGATTCTGCCCCTCTACTCTACTTTAAACTAAAGGGGGGTAGATTTAGACTAGATATAAGGAAGAAATGTTTTACGCTGAGGGTGGTGAAACACTGGCACAGGTTGCCCAGAGAGGTGGTGGATGCCCCATCCCTGGAAACATTCCAGGTCAGGTTGGACGGGGCTCTGAGCAACCTGATCTAGTTGCAGATGTCCCTGCCCATGGCAGGGGGGTTGGACTAGATGACCTTTAGAGGTCCCTTCCAACCCAAACTATTCTATGATTCTAACATGCTCGCCTGGACGATGACTGAAATCTTTTCGCATATCTCGCAGCTCACTCAGGTATATGGATAGGGTGGTTACCGCCTCATTTATGATTTCTTCCTCTTCTTCCTCCCCGATCAGCGGCCGGCTCTCCTCCTCCTGTTCTCGTGACAGCCCTACTCCAGGGTAGTCTGCCTCGTCCACTTCTTCCTCTGGTTCCCTTTTAGAAGAAGTTTCTTCCTCCCTTACTAAACGAGCCGACTTCTCTTCCAAGATTTCTTCTTGTGTACAGGGGCGACTGATACCGGCACAGGCTGGTTCTTTGGTTCAGCCACAGGGCCTGTCGCCGGGGTTGGAGTGGCCACAGGGCGTGTCGTTTTACCGTCACATCCAGAGACCTTCTCTTCCCCTTGAGGGTACTAAATAGTGTTGAACAGGGCTCGGCAGGCACGGGCCAGGCCCCAGCACGTTGCAGTGACCTGTGTCTCTCTGGAGTTGCCAGGGTGACAGCATACTTTGTCCAAATGTTCTACTAACTTTTCAGGATTCTGCACTTGCTCAGGGGTGAAGTTCCAAAACACTGGGGGTGCCCATTGGCCTAGGTACTTGCCCATCTTGTCCCACACACCCTGCCACTCATAACTATCCAGCCTTGGGGCAGATCTCTGGATGATATTCTTAAATCGCTTACCAACTTTAGACAAAACCAAAACAATATTCCCAAGAAGTATTAATAGAAGTATCTTAACTACCCAAGGCTGTTCAAAATACTGGAAAGTTACTGTAATGAAGGAGGAAACATCATAGAAAAAGGTAGCGACGCTGCCATTCTGTATTTCCTCCGTAAAAAACCTCTCAGAGGAAGGACTGTAATTGCTAATTGTCTCCACAAAGTGGTACCCGAAGTACAGTAATGGCTTCAGTACAAAGCTCAAATACCAGATTAAGCTGAAGGCCAGTGTTTTAATAACAAACCTCCCAGGCAAAACATCACTATTCACTGCAGACCACAGCAAACTGCAAAAACAAACACCAATCTCTAACATGTACAGCAAAAAAAAGAATATGATGCAGATCAGATAAACTAATATCGAGAACAGATGAATCAATATTGTGACCCGCAACTGTTAACAGATATAAATTCTTAATGCGCTCTGGTTAATCTGTTGTTATCTCAAACCCTTCGTGCCCCACGTTGGGCGCCAAAAAGGACTGTTGTGGTTTAACCTCAGTCAGCAACTGAGCACCACGCAGCCACTCGCTCACTCCCCCCCTGCCCCAGTGGGATGGGGGAGAGAAACAGAAGAGTAAAAGTGAGAAAACTCATGGGTTGAGATAAAAACAGTTTAATAATTGAAATAAAATAGTATAATAATGATAAAAGCATACACAAAGCAAGTGATGCACAGTGGAATTGCTCACCACCCGCCGACCGAGGCCCAGCCAGTCCCCGAGCAGCGGCCCCCCCCAGCCAGCTTTCCCCAGTTTATGTGCTGAGCATGATGTCACATGGTATGGAATGTTTCTTTGGCCAGTTTGGGTCAGCTGTCCTGGCTGTGCCCCCTCCCAGCTTCTTGTGCACCTGCAGCCTTCTCAGTCGGTAGAGCATGGGAAGCTGAAAAGTCCTTGGCTAGTGTAAGCGCTGCTTAGCAACAACTACAACATCCGTGTATTATCAACATTATTCTCATACTAAATCCAAAACACAGCACTGTACCAGCTACTAGGAAGGAAATTAACTCTCTCCCAGCTGAAACCAGGACACAGTGCAAGAATTGGGGGCCATCAAATGAAGCTAACAGGTGGAAAAGTGCTTGGGGAAAGCATTTTCTTTTCTTCCCCTGTGCCTAAAGTCTCTTGTCAAAACACCTGCTCTTGACCACTGCTGGAGACACAAACCAGGCTAGATGGACTTTTGATCTAACTCAGGTCAACTGCTATGTTCCATGATCTATATCAACCACTTGAACAGATGGGTAGAGGATAGTCTTCAATGTATAAATTTCTTATAAGCAGCTAGGCTGAGGAAACCCAAACCACCATCCTCACAGAAGGAGAGACTGCTACCCGAACACAGTTATGTTATTAGACATCAGAGAATCCATTCAAGACATATCCTTAATGAAAACATCTGAAAATCACTTATTAAATTTTAAACTTCAATAATCTACCTGTCAGCATTAACTCTTGTCATCTAGTTAGTCTCCCCAGCAGTATCAAAATATAATTACTACTGACTTTCACACTGATAACCATTCTGGGAGAGGCGATACTGCATCTTGACCAGCACTGCCTTGCAACCCCCCATTGCACATTCAGTTCCACCCCGGTAAATACATACCTCTGGGTCATCTGTGTAGTCAAACATCCGAAAAATAACCCTTGGCACTGGGTACACTGAATCTTCAGTGTGAGGCGGAGGAGTGAATGGAGGCAGGTTATGCTGCAATGCTTCACAAAGAATACTGTCAAAGGCAAGGTAAGGCCTCAGAATGTGTCTTTCTTGCCAACGATCTTTTTTCAACTTCTGAATCTGGGCCCAGAGGCAGTCCAAGTACTGAAGGAAAAGACACGAAATATCAGATATGCTGAATTTTATAAATGAACTTGTAGCTCCCAGTGACGTATGGACTATAAAATATTTAGGTAAATTCCTTATTGCATTCAGGAAAAAAAAAACAAGCAGCTACTTAAATTGCTTATTAGAAGCCATCTAGTGATTCAGTAAACCAAGAGACAACTTAACAACTCTGAACAGCAATCTTGCTCCTAATTTCACACATTAAAGGCATCTGCCATTTTACTAGTAAAATAAACACCAGAGTGCAGTCCAGGAGTCCAGGTGTGACACACAAATTCACTGCATCAATATTAATTCAGTCAACATTCATTCCACCTACAATAAGACCTTCATTATTTCAATATTACAATTTAAGATTTAAATACAGTCTAAGAGATAGCAAATTGGGGGGGAGCAGTTAATACAAGGAGAGCAGGGCCTGGACAGGCTGGAGAAATGTGCTGACAGGAATCTCACGCAGTTCAACAAAGGCAAATGCCAAATCCTACACCTGGGGAGGAACAACCCCAGGCACCAGTATATGCTGGGGGCTGACTAGCCAGAAAGCAGCTCTGCAGAAAAGGACCTGGGGGTCCTGGTGAACAAGTTAAACGTGAGCCAGCAGCGTGCCTTTGCAGCGAAGAAAGCCAATCATATTCTGGGCTTTATCAGCAAGAGTGTAGCCAGCAGGTCGAGGGAAGTGATCCTTCCCCTCTATTCAGCACTTGTAAGGCCACATCTGAAGTGCTGTGTCCAGTATTGGGCTCCTCAGTACAAGGCAAACATTGATATATACTGGAATGAGTCCAGTGGAGGAAAAAGTAAAAGTTCAATAAAAAGAAAAACCACCCCATATCAGCCACCTCTCCCCTCTAATACTTTTGGTTTAGTTATGAAAGAGGGTGCAATTAGTGCTGCATAACATTTGCGTGTATCTGTTTAGCACTTTCTAGAGCTGTAAAAAGCAAAGCCACTGCAGGAAGAACACTCTAAAGGTTTCTTTTTGCAGAAGGGAAACATTTCAATGGGTAAATTACATCTTCCTTCTCCAAAAGGTACTTTCAGTACAGAGCCTTGTAACCCCATTTCCCAAGAATATTCTGTTCAGTGACCATTCCTCGTTTAGCAGCATTTCCTAAAGGGGACTGTCACCAAACAACAAAATACTCTCCCACTCACCCAATGTAGCTCTAAGTTTTAGCCCAAGACTTAGAAGAGAACTTCTTACCTAGAATCCATTTGGAATAAAGGCACACGGGAGGGCGATTCAAAAGAATTAAACTTTTTCTTAAAGCACCTTTAATTTTAAATTTCTGAAGAACACTTCAGCCAAATAATTCTTTTAAAGCATCTTTTAAACAGTAAAAAATAAATAAAGCCTACTTGCCTCTTCTTGTGGATGTGGTTTATCAGCAGTCCAAACTTGTAACATGGGTACATGAATCTTCTGGCGACGCCTGTTTATACAGGAAAGAAAACCTAACACTTAAAAAGCTGATCTAAGAAAGCAATGTATTCTTATCATGAGTGTACTACTATTTGGTCTATTGAGCTGATGAGGTCTGCAGTAGTATAAAAACAGGTTTGTGAACATTTAAATTATCACTAACACCTAGTCTCAATGGCAGTGTTAAATCACTTAGAGAGACACACACAAACAGACAGATAGATATACAGACACAGGTGACCAGCAGCCTAGTCATAACAATGCAGACATATATGCATCAAGAAGACATTACCTTCAACACACACAGAAGTTGAGAGTGATACTTAAGTTGTTTAGATTCATAAACCTCTCCATCTATTTTGTTTTTCAGGGTCTTTTCCTCACAGTTGTTTGGGTCTAAGAATTTAGAGTATTTTAAATTAACAATAATCAAAGCTATTGATCCATACTTGAATAGGTACCAGAAAGAGTATATTTTTACTGGTTACAGCTTACTTCAGATAGCTTTCTGTGTGGGACAAGAGGCGATCTACTTCAGCATCTTTCTTCTCATATAACTCCTTTCCAACCCAAGGCAAAGATGACAGAAATGCAAACACATACCAATCACATCGTACCTACAGGAAATAAATTAAAAAGGGATTTCTTTGACAAACTTATTGAATTTGTCTCAATGCAAAGAGTAGCAAACCCAGAAGTATTTAAAGAGATGTAGAGATCAACTCCAGTTAAATCAGCAATCAATACTTGGGATTACAACTGCGTGTCAGTTCAAGTTCCTGAAGATGTGTCAAGAGGCTGTTTGAAAACAGGAACGTATAATTCAAGAGGCAGACATTTAGACATACAGTATATTTGAAGACCCACACAAAAACCCTTCTACAGAGCCTCTTTACTTAAATCATTCAAAGTTACCAATGCCAAGTTTCCTGAAGAATTTCTTTTAAAACTCAATGAAATTGAAGTTGAACTAAGCTATCAGCAGAATGATTTAATAATTGACCTTTCCATAAAGTAGGCATATGCAACCCATAAGGTGCATCACTGTTACAGTGACCTTAACGTGATCTATGAATTCTTTAGGCTATTGCAATGCACTCATCAGCAAAGAAAGAGCTAAACCCAATTCCCATAGTCTACGGTGCATTAGCTGGATTGGCAGCCAAGGAAAAAACATATTCTTACCTGAAAGATGTTATATGTGTGCATGTCATGTTCCAAATAAAATAAGAGAACAAATATTACTTTTAGAATCTTTCTGCAAACTAACTATATAACTGTTCAATAAACTTGGCAAAACTCACTGAGTATTATATACTTGCCAGAAGCAAAGGAAGAGAAATTTACTTGAGTTACCTCACTATAGAAGACAACTATTTCACTGTATGCATGTATTGTCTAACTCACAGGATCCTTTTATTCATGCTAAGTGAATGTTTTATTCATGATAAAGTGAAATTGTGTAAAAACAGCACAACACTTGAGATGGCAGTTACTATGCTTACTTGCGGTATATCTTCCTCCTGTGTCACACTCACAAAGTTCTCAAACATGGCCACCATTGAAGGTGCAGCTATTACGTGACAATTCACAAGATCAGATAGAAAACGAACCTATTGAACAACAACAAAAAAAATGTTATTTTATTAATTTTTAAATTAATACTCTTGCATTCAACTACACAAAAAGAAATAAGCATTAATTCAACTTCAAAGGAGGTGGGAGGGGGAAGAAGGCTCAACAGAGCAGGGGGGGGAAATGGATGGGTCACACAGTGACAGCTGGAGAAAGAAGTGAGAGGGAAGACACAGGGCACAAGCCAGAATGTGTCACAGGGTGGGAGCATGAGAAGCAGCAGCAAGAACACGCAAGCCAAAACGCATGAGCTAGAGCGCATGACAGGGTGGGAGCTCGAGAAAGAACGAGCCAGAGGGCACCAATGGTTGACAGCTGAAGAAAGAATGAGTGAGACACACAGAATGCAATCCAGTGCATGATAGTTAGAGCACATCACAGGGAGGGAACTGGAGAAAGCAGGAGCAAGAGAGCAAGCCAGAGGGCACGAGCCTAAGAATGAGTGAGACACAAGGCATGAGCCAGAGCGCATTACAGGGTGGTAGCTGGAGAAAGAACAAGTGAGAGAGTGAGACACGGCACAAGCCAGAGAAAGAAATAGCCAGCAAGTGAGACACGGGGCATGCAAGAGAGCATGACATGGGGCAGGGGCAAGAGTCAGAGAGACAGAGACAAGGGGTGGGGCAGGGGAGCTGTTGGGGGTGAGAGAGACAGAGTAACACACACATAGTATGCAAGACTGAAGATGGAAATCCACTTTTTGCATGTATCCAGAAGAATAACAGTACACATCAGTGTTAAATCAGTATACTGCTCATACACAGCTTTCATACAAAATGCATTTCTACGGTCACTTATCCATAACTTGAACTAGTTTCATACAGACAGACCCTTAAAACCACTGCTATTGTCAGATTTTAACAAGGCACCAAACTAATGGCGTGCTGTTAATCAAATGGAAGTGGTTTCAAAAGGAGCTGGCATGAAAAATTACCCACTTGGTCTTCATTACTCACAAGCAGGATGAACATACAGGACTGATTACAGCCATCCAATATAACCTATCCACTTGGGAATAAGCTGCCTTTAAAATAAATAAATAAATAAAGGGACCCAACAGGAACAATATTTGTCTCTGAGCACAGTAGAAATGAATAGCTTTCATTCACCTTCTAGATTCTCCTGTAGAACAAACTGGGGGGGAGAGGAGAAAGAAAACCTTTGATTTCCTGAGAGTTAATTTGGCTGTGGGAATTTTCACACATAGTTTGGAAGTCAGTTTTGTAATCATAACCTAATTTTTTATCTCCTTACAAAGGAATACCACGCACTTTCTCCTGGCACATCTATAGAGCACTACATGGGGATGCCAGAAAAGACCATGTTGCATACAGAAAACCTCCAGCCCCTCTGGATGTCAAAAGGAAGAGTAAGTAATATTGGGCGGTGTTGTGGTTTAACCCCAGCCAGCAACTAAGCCCCACACAGCCGCTCTCTCACTCCCCCTCCAGTGGGATGGGGGAGAGAATCGGAAGAGTAAAAGCGAGAAAACTCGTGGGTTGAGATAAAGACAGTTTAATAGGGAAAGCAAAAGCCGCGCACGCAAGCAAAGCAAAACAAGGAATTCATTCACTGCTTCCCATCGGCAGGCAGGTGTTCAGCCATCTCCAGGAAAGCAGGGCTCCACCATGCATAACGGTTACTTGGGAAGACAAACACCATCACTCCGAACGTCCCTCACTTCCTTCTTCTTCCCCCAGCTTTATATGCTGAGCATGATGTCATATGGTATGGGATATCCCTTTGGTCAGTTGGGGTCAGCTGTCCCGGCTGTGTCCCCTCCCAACTTCTTGTGCACCCCCAGCCTACTGGCTGGTGGGGTGGGGTGAGAAGCAGAAAAGACCTTGATGCTGTGTAAGCACTGCTCAGCAGTAACTAAAACATCCCTGTGTTATCAACACTGTTTCCAGCACAAATCCAAAACACAGCCCCATACTAGCTACTGTGAAGAAAATTAACTCTACCCCAGCCAAAACCAGAACAGGTAGGGACGGGGAGAGGAAGACTAGGGGAAAAAGAGATGTGAAAGATTCCACTTACTAAGTACTCAGCTTCATTATACATGTTGACTTTCAAACATTCTTTGAGCTGACGAATCATGGCTTCTACAAATTCCCCACCAAAGTTGTAGTTCCTGGCATTCAGCAGCCCAACTAACGTTGTGTAAATGGTAAGCTTTTCTGGTAATAGACGTGCACTGATTTAAATGAAGAAAAACAAGCATTTTGTTAGATGTTCATTTATCACATGCCAACCACTGCATTTACATAGCATCTTTGAACCTGCTTTGTATAGGTTACGCTTCTCTTGTGTTTACGCAAGGTAAACTGCTAACCTGACATTAGTTATATGTCCTGTGGACAAAAGATTACAGAACATCCTTTTTAGGACTATAATCCTTTAGGAATATATACACTACTTTTAACTACATTTCAATATATTTTCTCTTTAATTATTTTTAACTCGTAAGCATTTAGGATTAAGTAGGTTCTAAAACCTATAGCAACTACACTTTAAGACATTTTCAGCTGCAGTCTCCAACTCAGCAAAACTTTCAATCTGGACAAAAGCTGTTATTGAAGCAAAGGGCATAAGGTATCAGACTGGAATGACATTTGACAAAAGCTTCTAGTAATATAACTTTAAGTACTGCCAAAATATATCATTTAACAGAAAGTTTTGAAAGTATCAGTCATTTTTTAAAAAATCTGTTAATTAAATATATATATATTAGAAACCATTCTGACTATTCTGCCTCATTTTACAGTGTTTTATATACTCTATGGGAATATGGCTGAATAATACCATTTAAGACAACTTGTTCAGTGTAGCATAAATTAGCCATCCTATTATACTAGAACAGCAAGATTACACAAGAGATGTAAACATTTTACATCACTTAAAAGTTAAATTTGATTGTAAGTATCTCAAACTTAAGTAAGCAATTTTCAGTATAAGGTCTTAAAGAAATAGACAGGTTAGGTCCTATTGTAACTACTTATTTTCTTCAAATGTTCTGTAAATGTGTAAGCTAACTCCGTGCTTTCAAAGGCATTCAGCTGTTGTGGGAAACAGATGTACTGTTTGACTTATGTTTATGAACACTGCTACAAAATGGATTTAAAGTTTCCTTACAGCTATAGCACAAGCTGGCACTAAAACACACACCCCCCCCTCCAAAATGTGGTATACTATTGCAGACCCCACACAATCCCCTCCTGGGACATGTCCCCAGTGGCCCAACAGACAAAGCAACTCTGTTCCAGTGCTTTGCTAGGGAGAGGAAGGAGTGCTGCTAGCCAAGGGGGGAGCCTACCTCTGCTCCCTTTATCTCTCCACTACTAGAGGGTAGGTTCATGGAGAGAGGAGCACCTCAGCCCCTAAAAAGAGGAACAGGAAAAGTATACACAGATAAGAATTGGCACCCAACAGATTTTTGTATTCTTTAGTGACAGTTCAATTCAGAAACAAGATATTATCCAGCATATTCCCCATGACAACGAGAAAGCAGCTCTGGGATCTACTCTGCTTATGACCTTGTGCACACATTTCAAGTGAGAGTACTATACATGGATATTTTCCTTGATTTATGCCTAAGTCAATAGACTAAGCTTCTCCTCAGATTTCTTTTGCCTGGAGTAAGACAAATCCTAAGCAATAACAGTGTTCAAGAACTAAAAGCTGTTCACAGCATTTAAAGTACTTCAAATACTTAAACTTTTCTATTTAGCATAGATAACAGAGCACCTCCCAAATCTTCTGCATACATACACAGTACAAAGAATTCTTAATATCTTGCTTTTATAGTTTGGTAGATCAGCTTCCAAGACACCAGCTAGACCCTCCAAGTTGCTCTCCAGAGAGGAAGTACTCTAAGAAAGAAAAGAGTGTCTTCTCATCAATCAGGTATATCAACTATCCCCACAGTAACAAGCGGAAGACAAGCAAATAGGATAAAACAAAATATTACTTCGCGTTTTCTTCCTGTTAGAAGTAATGATTCAAATTCCATTAGGAATTCACAATTTCTCTCATTTGCTAGAAATAAGAAGCAAAAATTACTAAGAGCTTCAATTGTGACTTCTCCACAGCAAGGAGCTCTAGTGTTTTCCTAGGAAGTAAGAGTTAACATAGCTTCAGAGGTCTCTCAGTAACTGAATTAAACATTATATTAATGACATCAGGGGAAGCGAAACAACTACATAGCTTGTATGTGGCTTAAATTAATGTATAAGATCCATCATATTTGTTGTCACCCTTTTTTCTACACTTGTTACAAGCACTAAACCCAGCCAAGTCCCAAGATCAGTTGTGACATTGGTGGGGTCTTTTGCTGGTTGGTTGTTTGGGGTTTTTTTGGTACACATCTCATTAGTTTCCCTCTACTCCTTGAAAAAAATGGAAGCAGTGATAAAGTTCAGAGTTGGAATGATACCTCTTCACTAGTTATACTTCAGCAATGTATCACAGGGTTAGCATTTAAGAATTTTCTTTTTAAAAACCCAGTTTTGCAGAAGCCAACAATTTTCCAGCTAGGAAGTTTCCAATGGATTTTCTTTTTTTGGACCACTAATGTTCTATTAACACATAAAAACATATAAAACAAAGAAAAAAATGTATTATGTTCAAGGACCCTAAGTCACAAAACAATATGGAAATAGTATTTATACCTTCTCTCCCACTCTGCATATTAAAG